>NC_141072.1:8717515-8940015 GCF_041138505.1 Cibotium barometz | reverse complement strand
AGACATACACAAATATGTTCTAAAATAATCATGTTTAATTACCTATTTAAATCAATAAATAATTATTGAGATTATGCAATTACACATTTCTTAAATGGGTACTTGTAAACAAATTTTGAGCCACTCAAGTGCTTTTTGTTGAATCTCATATTTTTAGCTTATTTAGAAAAATCATTTACTCATGATGATGAGTAAATACTTGCATAATAGTGTTAAGAGAATAAAGTGTAGAGGGAACAAGGGTCAAGTTACATGGTCTCGTTAAGACTTTTTTGGGTCTTTCGGGTGTTAGACAAGAAGATGGACATAGTGAGACATAAGGAATTATAGGTTAGGGTTAGAAGGGCTAGTTTTAGCTCTTGGCTGGACGTGCTACTATTTTTTCCTCATTTCTCATCTCTCCCTTCCCTCCTCCTTACCTTTCCAAGTGCATACCAATATCCCTCTTTTTTTCCCCCCTATCCTTGGTCCATTCCCCCACCTGCCCCCCAACACACTAACACCCCCCACACCAACACCCCCTCCACCTTATCCCCCCATCCAAATTCTTCTTTTATCCCCCCTTATCCTACTAGTACACCCTCTCCCTCTCAAATCCCCTTCACACATTCACCCTCACCCTCTCTCTCCTCCTACTTTTTTCCCTTTTCCCTTCTCTCCCTCTCTCTCTTTATATGTCCGTCCCCCCATTCTCCCTACATCTTTTGTGTTTTTTAGGGCTGTCGCACCTCCCAAGAGAGAACTCTACCCATTCACAATTGGAAGAAGCAATGGATAATAACCATCGTTGGGTACTTACCAATGCTTCGAGCTCACGTCCCTTGTGACTCCCCAAGCTCACTTTTTATGCAATGGGTGTTGTTTGCGCCATCTGCAGAAACAATAGATGATCATGAATGTGACAATTCTGATCTCCAGCAGATCAGTCGATTTGTGGATTGTCTAGCTTGGTGTGATGAGCCACATTCTACCACAATGTCCCTTCTCATCCCATCGGTAATAGCTCCTCTAAATTTGGCATTGGGTATCGGACAGGGTATGGAACGTAAGGCTGCCTCCTTGACTCCATAGTTGAGTATGCATCCGACATGATTCTTCTGCTAGGCTCAAATGGTGTGATTTGCATCATCAACACTTGAACATGACTTTCGGTTTCAAGAGTGGGTTGCCTGCGTGGATGAAGCCCTCATATTTTGCAGCTATCAAAGACTCAAGAATATTTTCATCAAAAAACGCTTGGATATCATCTTGTGACGTGTACCTCATCAATCGGCCTTGGTGGAGATAGAGTTGGTGCTGACATCTCCTCGGGGGCGAGAGTGTTAGTGGGAAAATCAATGGGGAGAGAAGAGAAGCGAGAGAAAATGCAATCTGCCTCAGTTTTGTTAGTTGGAGATACATTAGTGTTTCTCCCTAATTTCCCTCTCAACAAAATGACAAGATAGCAGTCTGTGGGTGGTGAAAGACAAGTCAGGCAATGCTGTGGGAGATGTACAGTCACCCATCAAAGTTTTCAGGTACGAACACTAACTCCCATATGGTCATGGGGACACACACAACACCACTCTACTGAGCAAACATGCACTCTCACTCTCTCAATTCTCTCGCTACGTCTATCCACTAACTATCTCACTCACTCTCTCATACATAGATAGCATGTTCAGTAGAGTAGAGATACTACAAACTCAATCCACACAATGTAGAGAACAACAATGAGATGGCAAGCTTGCTCTTAGTTATATTCCGGAAGCATTTCAGACAAATATAAAGCAATTGCTCATTACAGACTAACATTTCCTGAGTATTATCATTATAATGAGCTTCATGACACAATTGACAATTATTTGTTGAGAGCATACAACTACTGCACCCTTCATACATTCCTTCTATCTGAGCATTCATCTCTATTCATGCCTAGCATAGCATTAACCCTCTCATTATCTGTAGTAGAGACCAGTTTCCCTTTTATGCTGAATCTTCGTGTTCTTGAGAACAGCTGTCTGGTGGTTACAGTTTTCCACCTCCACACGTGTGATACCGAGCCCACCACGACATGGGGAGTGGGTTGTCGGTGCCTTTTGCCACCATTGAGCTGCTTGGGCGCAACACCTGGCATGCTCGTGCTTGAGCTTTTTCTCCTTAACCCATTGCCTGAAAAATTCTCTTTGAATCTTATGAACATCTCCGCGGGAGTATGGTCCAGGATGTATATGTCATATGAGTAGGTGGTATGCTTCTGCATTCTCTTTAGTTTTTTTGCTTGATCTTTTGAGCAACCCAAACCCTTGCTGTGTCGGTTTGTGGTGTCTTCTGATCAAAAACTTTTATCACCGGTCTGAGTGGGGTTTGCCTTAGAATCTTCTTTTCTGCCATTGGTATCGGCCTCCACTCAACCTGTGTAGCCTCTTCATACTCTACTGGATCATCTATAGGTGAGCTTTGCACCTTTTTGGCTTATGGGTCTCCAGTACCCCACTCCTAGATATTGACACTTATGGGTTGCATTCTAGGCGGGAGCATCCTCCTTCCCTCTAGCATCTGAGAGAATAAGAATTATGAGCATGGGTGTTCCGGGGGAAGAGGCTTCCTGGCAAGCATTGACCTTATTCTGTCTGCATTCTAGAAGCATGGTGGTAGTTCTTTGTTGGCCCTCAACAACTCAGAGAACAATCACATGTGAGGCTTCAAAAAATGGGTTGTCCAAGCTAGCCCATGATGCTACTGAGATGTTGACTAGTTGGTCTTTGAGATGCTCATTCTCTTTGCGCAGGGCTTGGTTGGCGTCATTCAATTTTCGGGCCTCAACCAATAGCTCTCCTCTTTCCTTTCTGGGAACTCCGGGTGATAGCATTGTTGTGCTCTCAGTGGGCTAACTCGCCCTTTACTTTTGTTAATTCTTCTTGAACTCAGGCCACTTCTTCCTTTGCTTCTCTGAGCTCTATTTTCCATTGTAGTCTTGTCTTCTAGGTCTGTTGCATCCTTTCTGCCATCTGCTTTGCCTCTATTATTTGCATTTGGAGCGTGGCTCTTTTCTCTGAGTTGATTCTCATTTTCCATGTAGTGATGCATTTCTAATTCCAGTGCATTCAGCTCATTGATGGTGTCTATTTCAAATTTAGTACTCCTTTCAAGACTTTATTTGTACTCCTCTGCCTGATCTTTGGCCTTATCACTATCTTGGAGGGCTTTTCTAAATATGTTTGCATATTCTCCGGAGGGTGTAGCATCTTGCAACTCTTGTTTTCAACACCTTATTTCTTCCAGCTAATTTCTTTGCCTCCTTTTCCCAGTGTTCTACTTTCCAAGTGGTGGCCTTCAGTGCTTGTGCTAGATTATGGTCCTTATTTTCCTTTTCCTGAAGTGATTGTTTTGGGGGACTCTTGGCCCATTGGTTGTTGTTGTTGCTATGGTTGGCTGCTGTTGTTGTTGCTCTACAGCTCCCTGTTTGCATCATCATCTTTATCCAAGTCATGAATGACTTGTTGCGGTTTGCAAAACATCTATTCCTGAATTTCTATTAGGGCTTGCAGTGCCTGATCATAGACCTTTACTAAGTCTGGCCTTTGCTATTTTTATCACCGCTGCTTTGGCATCTAGTGGTAGGCACATAACTTCTTCTTCATCTTGGTTTTTTAGGGCTTGGGCTTCTGATTGTGCTACAGCAACCATTGTTTTGCTGTCCAGCACTTTATCCTTTAGTCCTTGTATGGTATCAGCCCATACCTTTGCTGGCTTTCTTGCTTCTGCTAATTCTACACGGAGCCCCTCCACCTGAGCTTGGAGGAGGTTCCTTTCACTGATGAGGGCTTTGATATTCCCCACTCAGCTCCTTTTGTTGCACTAGGACCCTCTCTGCTATGGCAATCTTTTTCTACATCTCCTCATTTTGTTGTGCCATCATATGTGATTTGCTTTCTAACTCTAGGTGTGGCGTTCAGTAGCATTCCATGCTGTTTATGATTTTGGACACACATGTCATTGATTGTGCTCCGGGCCTTCTTCTCATACTCCACAAATGAGAGAGCTTATGAGAGGATGTTCTAGGCTACAATCATCAGCCCTTTGTTTATATACAGTTGTTGGCTAGGAAGTCTTGCTTCCAATTCTCCAAGTAGCTTGAAGTTGTGGCTTGGTCCTTCCTACACCTTCTATGCCAGATTTGCTACCCAAGGCTATAGTTCTACTAGAATAACCACTTCTGTTCTTATGGGCAGTTTCCCCTTTTGAGCTTCTTCTTTCTTTTTCTATTGTTCTCTTTATTTCCTTTTCTTCTCTTCTTCTTTCTTTTCTTCTCTTTTCTTCTTCTTCCTTCTTGTTTTTCTCTTCTTCAAGATTTTTCTTCTTTTCTTCCTCAGTGGCTTCCTACTTCTGTCTCTCCTCCAACTCCCTTTTTCTTTCTTCTTCTGTCCTTTGTTTCTTGACCTCTTCCAGGCTAGGTAGCATCTCTTCATCTACTCTGTGTTTTCTCGTCTTGCTGGCTTTTTGAGCAATCTTTTGCCATTCCTCCTCATCATCTATGTCATCCTCAAATGAATTGAAAGTGATCTTGGTAGATTTCAAGGATCCTTTGGCTTCCTTATATTGATGTTTGACATGGACGTCTCCTGTTCGATGATCCAGTGACTTGGTAGCCCGAGCAATTGCTCGTAGGCGCACATGTATTACTATGGGCTATTTATCCTTAGCCCAAGTGGCTGCTCTCTTCGCCATATTTTCTTTGTAGATGGTCGCCCAGTTGATTTTTTCTCCCGCCTCGCTGCTCTGAGTAGTTTGTAGTTCTTGTTGGACATATCCTCGGTCTTTCCCATGAACATGACGTTCTGTAAGAAAAAGGTGAACTGTTCTTGTCGGGTTTCATTTGCCACGTCCTTCCCTTGATGCATGTTTCTAGTTTTTGAAATTTCTTCTTCCACCCTTGACTTTAGATTTGTGTCCATCGCACCCTTGATTGGTAATCCCAGTGCATGATGCACTGTGAGATCTAAAACTTTTATGGGCTCCTTTCCCTCTATATGAACTGTGTTTGTCTCCAGAAACTGATTTATCAGTTTCCCTCCACCATCCTCGAGGTCCTGTAGCTCTTCCCACTGGTGCTTCAACAGTTTTTCAAATCCACACTTCCTTGCTCACTCCCGATGCTCTTTCTTCCTCATGTAGGGGATGATCATGGGCATGCAGAGGCTTTTCTCATGCCTTTGGTCTGGCCTTTGGGACTTGTTGATCTTTGGCATAGTGATGTTTTCTGAGAAAGTGCTGCAAATAGGTGCGAGAGTTGTGAGTAAGAGGGTAGATTATGAATGTGCTTTTTTACACTCCTTGTGTTCTTTGTTGCGATGTTTCCTCCTTTTTCGCTTCCTTTTTTGGGGGCTTTGTCATTTTCAGCTTCTCGCTTTTCGATGTGATGTGACCCTTGATTCATATCATGGTTGCCGTCTTGACTTAATGGTATTAAAGCATTCTTATTGTCTTCCCGTCTTACCGTTGGGGTTTTAATGATGTTGTGACACCTGTCTTCCAAGCAGTTGCTTGTGCCGTCATCGTGGCCTTTTTAGTTGTTAATGTGGATCAGGCTGGCACACACTTGGTCACTTGCTTTTTTATTGTCTTGGCTTTGATTGGTTGTGGAGATCTGAGGTTTTGTGGTCTGGCCACCCTTGTGGACTGGCCATCTTTGCGGCTTTGTGGTCTTTTGAATTTTCCACATCTGCCTCCACTAGTGAGATCATGCCATAGCATATGCTTCGGACTGGCTCCTGGTCTTCCGCTTCTGCTTCTTCTAGTGTAACCACCACTGGGTGGCCTTTGTATTTTCTCATCCTGAAGCCATTTACTATCTTTAGAAAAGGTGTGCCATCCATATTTTTCAAGGTAAAGGCATTTTGGCTGATTGGATCTTTTACTATGAATGGTCCGATTCACCGGGTTTTGAATTTTTCGGGGTGAGGTCCCAGCTTGGAATTGTAGACCAATACAAGATCTCCTTTCTCAAAAATCATGTGTTTGAGATGCCTATCAGCCTAGACCTTTCTTCTTCATTGCACTATCTCCACCTTTAGAGAGCTGATTTGTCTTTCTTCCTCTAAGGCTAAGAGTTCCTGTATTCTGCTGTCCTGGGATTCTTCCATTGGTAGCTTCTCTTCAATGGCCACTCTCAGATTGGGTACCACAAATTCCATGGGCATAACTGCTTCCAACCCATAGACTAGCTTGAATGGTGTTTGCCCAGTTGAGACTTTGTAGGATGTGCGGAATGCCCATAGGGCCACATCCAGCTTTTGGTCCCAATCATTTTTGTTAGCATTTACAAATTTCTTTAGAATCTTGGTTAGAACCTTGTTGGTTGGTTCCGCCTGGCCATTGCATTGTGGGTAATAGGGTGAGGACTTCTTGGGATTGATCAGGTATCTCTCCATCAACCCTTTCATTACTTGTTGGTTAAAACCTTGTTGGTTGGTTCTGCCTGGCCATTGCATTGTGGGTAATAGGGTGAGGACTTCTTGGGATTGATCAGGTATCTCTCCATCAACCCTTTCATTACTTTGTTTATGAAATACATGCCATGGTCATTGACTATTTCCACCAGCAATCCATGCCTAGCAATGATGTCCTTGAGGAGGAACTTCACCACCTCTTGTGTGGAGTTGCTCTTTACAGCTCTAGCTTCCGGCCACTTGGTACAATAGTCAGTAGCCCACAATGATATACTCACATTTGCTACTTTTTGTGGGTGGCTTAATTGGTCCAACAAAATCCAATCCCCACTTCATGAATGGAGATAGTGGTAGTATAGGCGAGATGGGGAATCTATCGGAATCTCCGGGTTGACCCATTCGCTAACAAACATCACAGTTCTTTGCTTCACTATTGGCATCCCTCATAACAATTGGCCACCACAGTCCTACTTGCAAAATTGTCCAGGCTATTATTTCTCCACCAATGTGTCCTCTGATGATTTCACAGTGTGCTTCTCTTAACACAGCTTACTGCTCATGATCTGGGACACATCTGTGTGTAAGATTTGGTCTATGCCTCTTTTCTAGAGCTACCCAGTAATCATGGTGAAATTTATGCTTCTTAAGGAAATTCTCTTTTTCCTGTCAGCGGTGTATCCCTCCAGAAAAGTCCCATCTTCCAGACATTGTATCATGTCATAATACCGGTTTTCTTCTACTTTAGCTGGTGCTATTGTGAATAAGTTGGTATGTGGGAGTTGATCTTCTACACCCCCCAAGGCAGGTTCTCCAAAATCTAGTCTAGACAAAAAATTTTCCACACTGCATTTTCTTTTCTAGGTGTGTGCTGGATGGTGAAATCAAATTCTTAAAGTAGGAGCATCCATCTTGCCATTTTTCCCACCAGAAAAGCTTTGTTCATCAGATAAATGAGTGCTTAATGGCCCACATGGAAAACATATTTGTTTCCCAAGAGATAGTGCTGAAACTTATTCACAACATAAAATCATTGAAAGGGCTTCTCTATCTGTTGTGCTGTAGTTTCTTTATGCCCTTGTGAGGGCTTTACTAGCATAATGGATGGGTTGCATATAACCTTTTTGTTTTTCCTCCATCAGTGTGTGCTGCCTACTGCTTTGTCTGAAAAAGCATCTACATAAACATGGAACATTAAATTCCATTCCAGGTTGATCATCACCAATGCAGATGATGCCATGCTTTTCAGCCAATGGAATGCATTTTGACATTCTAGACTCCATTCATACTTTGCATCCTTCTTGGGGTAAGTGCGTATAATGGGTAAGTTAGATGTGCTAGATACTTCAAAAATCTCACATGCCACTTCACCTTGCGAAGGAATCTTTCAAGTTGCTTAATGTTTTGGGGAGTAGACATTTTGGATATGGCCTCTGCCTTAGACGGATCTATAGCTAATCCTTGGGCTGACACAATGTGTCCTAGCAATGTTCCGGATTTAATTCTGCAAAAGCACACTTGGTCGGATTCAACTTCAGCCTTGTATCTTTGCACCTCTGCAAACATAGCCTTAAATGATGGATGTGCTTTGCCTTATCTCTGAATGCGCTGAAATCATCCACAAAAGCTTTCATGAAGTCTGTCAGATAATCATAGAAAATCTCCTGCACCATTCTTTGGAAGGTGGTAGGTGCATTTTTCAAGCCAAACATCATAATAGTTGCCATAAAGACACCACATTCGGTGATTAATGTAGTCTTCTCTCTGTCTTCTAGAGCCATCTTCACTTGGTTGTATCCGTTGAAGCCATCTAAAAAGGAGTACATCTCCTTTCCAGCTACCTCATCCATCAAGGAGTCCGTGAATGGAAGTCGAAAGGTATCTGAGTTTGTTGTTGTGGCATTTAGCTTGCATTAGTCCACACAGATTGTGATTTTCATATTCTTTTTAGGGACTACCACAATCGGGGATATCCAGGCAGCTTTTTCCACTAGCACTATGAAACCCACTCTTAGTAATCTGTTAATTTCTTCTTTGACTTGTTTTGCATAGTTAAGGTTCATTCTGTACCTTTGTTGTGTGATAGGAATAACTTCCTCTTTCAAGTTGATGTTGTGCTAGAAGAATTTAGGGTCAATTCCCTCCATGTCTTCGTATGACCAAGCGAAGACATCTTGGTGTTCCTTAGCAAGGATACCAACTCCTGTTTGAATTCATCTTCCAGTTCGAGGTTGATCTTTACATGCTTTTCTTCTGTTGTTCCATCCCCTAGATTTATCTCTTGTAGTTTGTTCGGGCTTACTTTTGCAGCATTGTTTTCCTGGTTCTCATTTTGCTTTTGCACCCAATCCTGGATCTCCTGGATCTCTTCTTCTTGCTCTAGATTTCGGGCCCATTTGATTTCTTTCGAGGCTTTTTCGTACAAGGTTTTGCTCAATTTTGAGCCCTCGTTCTTTTCAAAATCAGCTTCTTTCTTCATTTGATTGTCTGGATTTACATCGTATAGTTTGTTCGGGCTTACTTTTGCAGCATTGTTTTCCTGGTTCTCCTTTTGCTTTTGCACCCAATCCCGAATCTCTTGGATCTCTTCTTCTTGCTCCAGATTTCGGGCCCATTTGATTTCTTTCGAGGCTTTTTCGTACAAGGTTTTGCTCAATTTTCAGCCCTCGTTCTTTTCACAATCTGCTTCTTTCTTCATTTGATTGTGTGGTGCCTCCTTATGTTCACCCTTTGCTTCTGCATAATGTCTTATTATTTCATCCGCATTTAAACTGTACAAGGGCACCAAGTCCGGGTGTTCACGGAGTATTCTGTTCTCTTCATCGTCATCAAAGCCTTTTGACATGTTGAATGTTTCTACATAGACTGGTCTCTGAGCAAGTCTCTGAGCAAACTTCACTGATCCCCTTGCATCAGAGAGATCAACTTGCACTTTTCATTTTCCTTTTCTGATGGTGATTTTGTTTCTGCCTAAGTCATGCTTCACCTTGCCATGTCTCAACCATGGTCTTCCCACCAATAACACCTGGTAAGACCCGGTGTGGTTTTCTATGGTAATAACCACCACGTTGACCTCGAAGTCAACCTGTTTGATTTTCTTGATGATTCCTTTAGGTACTACTACCCTGTTATCTGCCATTCTTATGTTGAAAGGAATGGGCTCCCAGTTGAGACCCAACCCTAATGCAGTTTCCTCAGTGGTGATGACATTCACTCCGGATCCTCCATCCAGCACTGCATCATTGATAAGTACATTGTTTAGTTAAATTGTGATTTTGGCCACTTCATCGTCTCTAGATTTTGATGGTTCTTCGGCTTGCATATTGCTGCATTCCGGGGTTTTTTCTTCTATTGAGTTCTTCGAAATCCTTCAATGCTTGCCATCAAGATTTTGGCCTTGAATCTTGGACATAAGTCCAGCATTGTCTATCCAGCAGCACTGTTATTACATTGGTTTGTAATTGGTCAACATTCTTCTGGATTTCTTCCAGGCATTCCTTATTGAAGTGCTTTGCATGCTTGCTTCCACTTATTTCTGGGAAATCTACAATGATTTTGCGTGAGTCATCCTCCTTTTGCTTTCCTTGTCTTCTCTCGATTTCCTTAGTAGTTTGAATTCTCACCTTTTCCTATCCACAACTGCTTTCTTGCGGGCTTGGGGGTGAGTTTTGGTTATGAAGCGGGGTTATTACTACACGAGATTCATTAGCTTTAGCCCTTGTGACTGCGAAGATGTCATGCACCTCCTTCTGTTTGTCATTTGCTTGCATCATGTTAGCTCTAGTGGATTTTCTTTGAGCTGCATCAATTCTGCTTGTCTTTCTTCATCATGCTTTTTCTTCGTGTTACGTTCTGCTTTGGTGTGTCCAAGCTGTTGACAATAATAGCACATGAAGGTTGTAGAACCACCGGCTCATCCTTGGTTTCTCCTTCTTCTTGAATAATTTTTGTGACCTCTTTTTCCATACCTTCCCATTCCTTGGGGTCTTCTTTTTGCTCCTTCCATGCTATTCACCATGGGAGCTCTATTTTTCATGTTGTACATGCAGTTCCATGTACTATGATTATACATATTACAAATGTTGTACATGCAGTTCCATGTGCTATGATTATACATATTACAAATGGTGCAAGTTGGTGGCACAGTGCATTCTTCCTTGAGGTGACCTTCCGCTTGCATTGGGAACATAACAAATTCTTATGGAAATGTGAGTCCTTGCTCTTTTTCATTTCTTGCATTAGCTGCTTTACCTCTGCAGCAGCATCAATTCTCCGGAGCTTGTTTGTGCCTTCCCAGTTTTCTTCTTTTTCTGCTGCCACTAGAGAGTCCTACAAGGAGTCGCTTGAATCGTCCCCTTCAGTGGTGACACTCTTCTTGGGCTTCTTCTTTTGTCTCTTTTCTCGACTTCTTTTTTTAGCCATTTTGGCTAGCTCCACTAGTTTGTTGAACTCCTCTTTAGTTTCTGCTTGTTTTGTGCTAATTGCTGCATGGATATCCAACTTAAGCCCTTGGACAAACCAATCAGCAACAATTTGCATAGAGGGTCAGTTTGTTCTGCCACTCTCTGCCTCAAGCTTAGTAGCTTTGTTGCATATGCTTCCACATCCATATCCTCTTGTCGGAGCTCTCTCATTTGATCACAGAGTTGAGCTGCAGACTTTATTTTGCTGAATCTTCCCAGAAAAGCAGTCATCATGACCTCCTCATAGGTTTGGAAATGGTTGTCTTGATATCTTGACACCCACTCCGTGGCTTTGTCTTTGAAGGTATTCATGAAAGGATCTTTGCAAATTTCACTCAGCTCTGGCTCTTCCTCGTCTCCCGAGGTCTGGCTACTTTCTAGTATTGCTCAAACCTCATCACATGTAGATCTGCATCTTTCCCTTTTTCTCTGAAGAACATTGTTTTGCTAATAATGCCATGGCTCCCTTGAACCTTTTTCGGGGGTTTTGTTGTGGTTTTTCTTCCCTAGTTTTGCTACTCCACCCTTCTTGGGCTTTCTGGACCTAGACTGTACCCGGCTTCTCTCTCTTGGCACTCATTTTCTTGGTCCGAGTTGTGCCTGAATTCTGACACTTCTTCTTGCTCATGTGGGGTTGCAAAAGTTTTAACACTGCCTTTTTGATTGTAATGGTGTGAGGCACTCCCCTGCGAGCTTCCTACAGGGTCTCTTGGAAGGTATTACTTTTCACCATCCTTAGATCCAAGAACATAGCATGCCTGAAGCTGGCCGAGTTGTGTGGTGCGAAGCTCTCCATATTATCTTCTCTCGAAAGTTCCTTCCATGCTATGGTTTCTCTTGAGACTTGTTCTAAGCGGTCTTACACTTTCCTTTTGCCGATGGTGTAGAATGTTACTCCACAGATGTTTTCCCTAGTAGTATGTTTGTTGTTTCCCCACCAGGATCGCCCGGTGTTTCTCCTTGATTTCCCTCTCAGTGGAATGGCAAGACAACAATCTGTGGTGTGACAGACTAGTCAAGCAATGCCATGGGAGATATATAGTCAATTGGAGGCAGCATTGTCATGCTATATGTCTCCCACACGACATTGCCAGAGTGAGTGTCAGGTTCTCCACTAACTATCTCACTCACTCTCTCATACATAGAGAGCATGTTCAATAGAATAGAGATACTCTAGACTCAATCCACATAATGTAGAGAACAACTCATAACAACAATGAGATGGTAAGCTTGCTCTTAGTTATATTCTAGAAGCATTTCAGACTAATATAGAGAAATTGCTCATTACAAACTAACATTTCTTGAGTATTATCATTATAAAAAGCTTTATGACATAACTATCAACTATTTATTGAGAGCATACAACTACTGCACCCTTCATACATTCCTTCTATCTGAGCATTCATCTCTACTCCTGCCTAACACATCATTAACCCTCTCACTATCCGTAGAGACCAGTTGCTCTTTTATGCTCAGTCTTCTTGTTCTTGACAACGGCTCTCCAGTGGTTACAGTTTGCCACCTCCACACATGTGATACCAAGGTGGTGCTTACGACGTGGGGAGTGGGTTGCCGGTGCCTTTTGCCACCACTGAGGTGTTGGGCACAACAATTAGGAAAGGGGTTCAATAACTTACTGGCAATGGAAGAGAACACTGGATAAGTAAAAGATGAGCAAGTGCCTTGTGTTTCTTCTTGACCCTCTCTGGAACTTGGTGGGGGCAGGAGGCTGGGCTTGTTAGTTTTCATAAATTCTTGGAGGGCACTTATATCATCGATGGTTTTATTAGGATATTCTATATGCTCTTTATCAAAATTAAAAATCACATTAGTGAGCATAGCCTCTAAATGCTTATGGATATTTTGATAAAGGATGATATAATGTAGATTCAGAGAGGCTTAGATATTGATGGGTATTCTATACTTCAGTTCAGCCATGGATTATAACCCATTGGTAACTTTGTGCAACCACCTCGTAGTTGGCCGGTGTCATTGGGATATCATCTGGTAGAAACAAGTCAAGTTTATCGACACTGTCATTCAAGATGTCTGATTGTTGTAGCACCCGACACCAACTACAAAGGTTTAGCACTATGGGATGTAAGGGGAAAAAGAAAATATCAGTTGGGTCAGTTAGAACTATATCCCTCATAGGATTCCCATTATGATGGTTGGGTTCGCATCCCTTTCTATATTTTGGTGAATGAGGGTTGGGTCTCCTAGACTAAGGTCTTCAATTAAGTTAATTTCATATTGAAGAAGAGAGAGGGTTAGTGTAGATAAAAACAATGTTAGAGTTTGAGGAGGGGCCCAAGGAGTTACTAGCAAACAAACCTATCTTTAAGGCGCATTTGATGAGTTGGTGTAATTCATCTAGTTGGTCAGCTCGTTGGGATCTTTGTTGGAGGGCGATTTGGCATTCTAGATCCTATATTCTTGAGTCTTTGGTGTTGAGGAGTGTAGAGATGGTGGCTTCTCGCACATCTCGAGCAGCAGCTAGTTCTGCATATCTTCTATCTGCTTCCTTTGCTGCAATCCTGGAAGTTGTGGCCTAAAAATTAGCTTCTTCAAGTAGTATTTGCCGCTTCTCTGCCAAGCTTTAGCTTGTAGTCAGTTGTTGGTGTATGTGCTCAAGCACCTATTGCTTAGAATGTGGCATGTGCTTCCTCTAGTTGCTTTATATATTGTGCTTCCTTATCCTTATTGGTATATGCCACTTCCTTTTGTAGTTGTTCTAATCTTACCTTGAGCTCCTTATTTTCTTTGGTGGTACGGACTATGGTCTTGTTGATGAATCTTTTAAGATCGCATGTCCTTGTTGTAGCTCTTTTGAAATGTGTGTAGAGGTCTCCAAGGATCGTTCAATCTGAGATACCCCTGCCTCTTGAGTGCCTGGGGGATGGGAAGATTCGTTGCATGACTAGGTACTTTGGTGAGGAGATATGGATTACACACCTTGGATTGGTGTGACTTGAGGTAATTCTCCATCTTGCAGTGGATGTACCAAGCCCACTCCTCTTGTTTTTCTTCATGGACCTTTTCTATTCGGTTGAGAGGGACCCTGTGATACTTGTCCACTGGCTTGACTTGCATGAGCATTAACATTTCTCTGTAAGATTTTTCATCCACTTCATCCCTATGTTCTTGTATTCTGCTCCATTTGAAAGAAACCCTCCTAAGCATATCCTCTATGGGCATCTGATTGATGGTATGGACATGTGTTGGTATGGGTGGGGGTAGGTAGCTGCAGAGATTCCCAGATCATTTCTTTGATGATGAGATGCTTTTGTGACTGTACCCCTCTTGGTGTTTCTATCATTAGTCTTTAGGAACTCCACACATAGTGTTGGGTTGATGGTGCGGGGGAGGATCATTGCCATTCTACTACTTTCTCCAGCTTTTTCTTGACATCTAAATCCTCTAAAATCTTTAAACACTCAGGACTGTGGTACTGGAACATAATCTTCTCATGAGCTATTTGAATGTCTTTATGAATGACTGTACGTTGGATTGTTTGTTGGACTGTTTGTGCGTACGGCCCAAGGTAGGTTAGCTTGGTGCCGCGTGGTGCTCTCTTCTGATTTTTAGCTGTGACCTTGTGGTACTGGCTTGAGTTACGGGGGTAGGTTCCCCTCAACCTCTGGTTTGGATGTAACGGAGGGGGCCATCTAGAACATGTGAAAATACATCAGTTAATGTGACTAGTAGGAGCTCGCAGGTCTCCTTTTTTTTTGTGTGTATGTGTTTTAGTGATTTGCATGGGTGTATGATGGGAAGAGTGCTAGTGTGGTGTGTGTGAATTAGTATTTGTTGGAAGTTAGTCCTAAACCATGAAGTAGTAGGCCGTCAAATGGCTGAGCATGAAGGATTTGTGCATGAAAGATTAATTTGTGAGGTGTTAACAAACCATGAAGGGTTAGCACATGAAAGGTTAGTTCGTGAAGTGTAGACGTGAAGGGCTTAAGCTGTGAAAGGCTTAACCCATGAAGTAGCAGGTGTTAATTCGTTGAAAGAGCTGGGTGTGTTAGACTATCGGTGTTGATGGGTAGCCTATGACATAGGTAATGCAATTTTAGCAAATTTACTATATTTTTTCCTAAACCCGAGATTTTCAATTGACTCCATGAAATAGCAGACTGCTATTTCACAGGTCATACCCATATGCATTTAAAATGAGATTTGGATGGTGATAAGATTTAAAACAACGATGACAAGATGAAAACAAGATGAATGAAAACAAGAATGACACAGATGCAGTCAATGTGTGTGGCAGCACAGAGATAATTTAATAAAACGAATGAAACCATGGTTTCCCCACTAATGTAATGAAAATGAATGAAACCATCAAAAGTGTGTGAAGATCTCCTATCTGGGAATCGATGGTCGTCACACAAGCAATCACAGGAAGAAGCACACTATCGCGATGAACGCAATCCAAAGATGATGTAGACGAGGATACCAAGCATCAAAGCAAGTAGGGCGATGAAAAATGAGAAAAATGAAAAAAAAGATGTATTTATGATCTAACCGTTAGCCCCCCTGGTGGCCATCTTAATAGGGTATGCCATGTGTCTACCCACGATTCGTGGAGGTTTTTTTACCATTTCATGGCGTGAAGTGGCATGATTCGGTTCATGATGTGAACCATTTTGAATTGTTTCATTGGCGTGAAATAGTCTTGAGCAGTTCATGACGTGAACTAGCCTGAATTGGTTCACGACGTGAAAGAGCTTGTACCCTTATGCATGCAAATATTGATATCCTATTGTTTTCTATATGCTCAAGAACTCCAAGGCTATATGTTATGCATTCTGAGGAGTAGAAGTGTACATGTTAAATGAATGAACATGTTTCACGGCATGAAAAGCATACCCTTTTATCTTGTACCTAGTTGTTGGAGCTAGGTAGCCTTTGTCATGCTCCTTCCTTTTAGTGCCACGAGAACCAAATTATGTTGCACTTTGGAGCCTGTGGGTATGTGTTGTTGTAACCGCTTAAGTTTTGAGTGAGAACTTTTGATTTTTCCCTCCATCCAGTGGACGAGTACATCCACCGAATCTAGGTGAACTTGTTTTTCTTCCTGTGCATGTGAGTGCGCATCTTTCTCATTTTGGTCCACAGCTTGGTTGAACTTTTCCTCCTTGGTGGATGACATTGTTGCTCCCTCTCGATTACTTGGTTGAACTTTTCCTCCTTGGTGGATGACATTGTTGCTCTCTCTCGAGCGATTACTTGGTTGAACTTGTTTCTTTTTCTAGATCAACTTTGGTGCTTTCTTAGCACTTGATTTAGCTGGGACTTGGTCCTGTCTGTGCTTATGGCAATCTTATGTTCTTATGGAAGTACATGCGGAATTAGGTTTTGGATTTTTTTTGGTACCCATATCGTTTCACTTCCTTCATAATAGCCTTGTGTTGCTAGTAAGTCTTTTCAGACCCACCATTGTTGAATGCTGGGTTGTGTGCGGGCTTGATTTGAATACAACTTCCTGTCCTTGTCTGGCTTTCCTTTTCTCTTGCTTGTAGCATGTCTTTTTTGCTTTGTTGCCCATGAGGTTTTGTCTGTCTCATAGTATCCTTGTGCTTGAAGCTGGGCCTTGGGAACCCACTATTTTTTGCTGGGATACTTTTGCTACTTTTGCTTATGTTCTCTCTTGAAGAGGGATGACCTTTCGATTTGGATGCTTGTTCTGTTAAGCCTTCTGTTTTTCATGGCATTGGAGATTCCATGTTGCATGCCACTACCTATTTCCCGTTATTCAATGGACTCCATAAAGGCACGGTGATGGTGTCTTTTCCATCATTGAGTTGTACTTCTCGTTTTGCCCATTGGATATGCCAGTTGTTGTTGGTGCAAATCCTAGATTGTCTAAGAAGCATTTCCTCTTCCATGGTTCCTGTAGGCATAACAAACACCTTCCCGACAAAGGGATTATTTCTAACAGAGATGTTTATATTCAAAATCCCTATTGTATGTGTAATAGATGGATGCACACTTCAAACCTTGGCATTAGTCGCCTCTAGGGCGGGTTTATTTAAAGCTACCCATGTCTCATAGGAAATTAAGTTATGACTTGACCTAGTATCGATGAGTGCGATGCTTGTCATGTGGCCCTCCTTTGTAAAGACCTTTACACTGAGTCATGTAGGTTTAATATCCAAGTCATCCTTGTCAAGCAAGGTGAGTGAAGCCATGTTGACGTGTAGCGTTCTCCCTTGGAGTCTTTGTTTTACTTTGGCTTCCCTTGACTTGGATTCCTATTGAGCTTCTTTGATCTTTTCCTTAACTAGCTCTTTTTGTTGTTTTTAAGAGATTCTCTTAGCATTTCCTGGGTTAGGGGTCCATAATATTTCTTGAGTTTGCTTTCTTTGATATACCCTTCCATTTCTACCTCTTCGATAGTTTCAATGCGGACTGACCCTTGAGGGGTGATTTCGGACAGTCTAAAAGGCCCTAACCCTCTGTATTTTAGTTTCTTTCTCTTGGTGCGTCCCACACCATACATGAGGACAAGGTCAAACCAGTGTTTTCTTCGTAGTTTTTCGACCATAAGCCCATGCGAGGTAATCAGCCGGGTTTCATCGAGTGTTTCCAAGTCAACCAATCTTTCAGGTAATGCATTTTTAGTGAGCCTTTCTTATACGGCAATTGGTAGAGGCTGGGAACTAAAAATTCCATAGGTATTACCACATCAATACCATAAGCTAGACGGAAGGGAGTGTATCCTGTTGCTATATATGATGTGCAGTAGGCCCATAGTGCTGCAGTCAGCTTATGTTTCCAATCCATGTGATTGGCTTCCAAGCTTGGCAGCGGCACTAAAAATGTTATGGGCTATTGCACCTCCCAAGAGAGAACTCTACCTATTCATAATTGGAAGAAGCAATAGACAACATCCATCATTGGGTACTTACCAATGCTTCGAGCTCACGTCCCTTGAAGCTCCCCAAGCTTGCTTTTGGAAGCTCCACTCCTCCAATCTCACCTCCACGCCGTCACATCACAAAGTCACTCTCACCACAATGCAAGGCAATCTACCTCTCACTCTTCCACACACACATGCATAGAAGAGGAACATGCACTAGAGTACACTCTCACTCTCTCTCTCTCTCTCTCTCACTCATAAGACAAAGCAAGAGCTCTCACAGCACAAAGGGGGATTGTGTCTTTTCATTATGAGAATTTGCCTTTTATATAACTGGCCTTTATTCACACTTGGACGCCCAAAACTTACTAACTAAGGCCTTGGTTGGCCATTATCTCAAAATGTACAAATTTTATAGTGCCTTTAAATGACACTTATTAATGTACTCAATTGGAGGAGAATCTTTGTTAATCCAAAGTAGAATTAACAGTGTTTCCCTCTTCATCACCATATTTATTATTTGCATTTGCAGCCCACTGTCCACACCTCGTACTGCCCACCATCTATGACCTTGCTGACTCCTTTTAGCCCTACTCCATTACTATTAACATTCAGTGCCCTACACATATAGACCCAACACCCTTATCCCCCCACACAAACCTCTCGTAAATCCGACCCCTCTCTTACATGCCCCTCTCCTCCCCTCTCCTACCCTAAGAAATATCATGGCAGATGCTCTAAGTTTAGCACCCATGTTGCCTGCATACCTCCCCCAACATCTTGTACCTACTCCATCCCTGTTGTCCCACCACTCATGCCACCACGTTTACTTGCTCCATCCCTCCCACAAAAACATCTTTCCCACCTACTTGTTCTCTGCCACACACTCCCTACCAACCCACCACTTTACCACCCTTCTAGTAAGTGTTATTTATTTGGCTAAATCTAGAAAAAAAGATTTAAAAAATTAGGCATAATATTCTTGCAAATTTTGCTAAGATTCCTTCTCTTATGACATATGGTGATGATTGCCCAAAAATGGTTAGTAGGGCAGCCTAGGGTGTGGATGGTGGCCAAAATAATTTCTATATAAAAATGGTAAAGGAGCCTTAAATAAGATGAAATAGGCATGGGAGGATAGGCTTGAACAGCTCAATGACAAATTTGACGAGGAGTCCTTCTAGAATCTAGGGTGGTCCTTACACTACTATCACCCACCCACCGACCCCACAAATTTGAGGAGGGTTCCTTCCAAATTTAGGGAGGGGTCCTCCCGTCCTCCCAAGGCGACCTACCTACTACTTTTTTTGGGAGGACCCCTCCCTAGCCCATCACCCCCAACCAGAAAAAGAAAAAGTTCGAGTGTAAAAAGTTCATCTCGTTGTTGTTTTTTTAAATCATAAAATTTCATCAACCCCACTTCCCCCTATTTGTCCTTTAACAAATTACTCTACCTAATATCCCCACTACCCCCCCTTATCCCCCCCCCTTCCTCTCACCTTAATTTAATCCCCTCAAAAGAAAGCTCCACAAAAATAATATTACTAAAATTAGAACTCCTTCCTATAATCCCTCCTTCCCCCTTTTTTCCTTGGTGAAAACTATTCACACCTTCAACTGGTGGCTTAGGCCACCACCCCCTTGAAAGGGACCCTCTTAGCCTTCCACCTAACTATTGGGCATGAAGAGCCTTTTTTTCATGTTTTCCCTCCTAATCAAGAAAAATCTACCCTCATTTTTTTCCCATTTTGATTTTTCCTTAGTGTGTTATTTTTTATACCTTATTTTACTTTTTCTTTCAAACAATCCAAAATAGTTGAGAACTTTCAAAAAATAAAAAATCGATATCAAGATACCTTTGATTGCTCCTAGAATTCAAACCTTGATCTCAAAATCTCACTTATATCGTTTACATTGTGATACTCATAAAAAAAATAGGTTAAATTGTAGAACCTCACTAGTAATTGGGTTATCCTCATGGCTTCAAGCACTGTTCCTTTTTTCTAGAATCGATCTATCGATCTTATCAAATAGTGAGACATTCACCTCTAAGGTTTTCTTCATTATCTCATTAATATTTTCATCATCTTAGTGCGAAGGTAAATGTGTACTTTATAGCCTCTATCATACGCTCTATGACGAATACAATCTCTTGTGCAAAGTCCCCTCTAGTATTTCTTTACGATACGATCTACTTCCACTCTCTAGTTACATGAGCATCTCAGTAAACCATAATTTGTAGACACATCACTTGTTAATCTTTGGAAAAAAAATAGTTGGCCACCATATTGTAGTAGTCTCCACCAAGAACATTGAGTGCGGCAAGCTGTATAGGCACACACACGAGCGACATTGAGTGCGGCAAGCTGTATAGGCACACACACGAGCCTGCTTCTGCCCACACTTTTGTCTTGTGAGATTGAGTGGGGATTGCACAACAATCGCTTCTAATCATATCATGCCTTCATCAATGTTATGCTTAAGAGTCTCTACAGATCTCACGGGTTCATTTCTTGGAGAGCAATCTAATCTTTAATAAATGAAATTTGCCTCCCCAAGCCTTGGAGATGTATCATGTCATATCAATGGGCATGTGTATATTTCTTTCTCTAGAAGATTCACACACCCCACATTCACCCCTCTCTAGCTAGTTGTTTAGCCATGGGTAGGGCTTCCATAATATTCCCTCTTCACAAGAGCATCCAATCGGTTAAATGTATATTCTTTAAATAACTCAAACTTCTTGGCCTATGCCTGTTTAGGCCACTGCGTCTACCTCTTATGATCTTTTTAGTATTGTGTCTTGGTGGAGAGCATTGTGATTCACTCTAGCCCACTATCACCAAATTTTGCACCCTCTAGTTTTGGATGCAGAAGATACATCATTAGTCGAGTTCTCCATTGATTATTATGTAAAGTACAACAATAATATTTCCTCTCAAGATGTCTATATTGTCACTTCTTTTTGAGGAAGTCTCAATGAACACGTTTAACCATAGAGCCATTTCTTTTGAAGGGGAGAAGGACTTTAATTTGGAAATATATTCTTTTCATTTCAACTAAGTTCATTGACTACATGGCCTAATCTGAGAGAGAGAGAGAGAGAGAGAGAGAGAGAGAGAGAGAGAGAGAGAGAGAGAGAGAGAGAGAGAGAGAGAGAGAGAGAGAGAGAGAGAGAGAGTTGCATATTGATAACTTCATAATGACATCATGGATGCAACAATACTAAGGATTCTATTCTTGTGTTTCTCATCTATTATTTACATCAATTCTAAGGGTTTTACTCATGTGTTACTTACATGTTCCTAATAGCTTATGAAGAATCAATTCAAAGTTTTTTTTTGGGAACAACAAAGTATTTATATTAATAATTCAAAGTTAAACCAACATCATATATCACCCCCACACCCGACTATCTAACTCTGTCCTATATCACCCCCACACCCGACTATCATATATCACCCCCACACCCGACTATCTAACTCTGTCCTATATCACCCCCACATCACACTACTCTATTCCTTTTTGATCTCATTTAGAATTTTACAAAGAAAATTCCATCTTTCATCTTCACATAAGAAACTGGACTGATCCCATGAGATCTCATATCCCAACGGTAAACAAGCCTCCATCATAGCCTCAGTAGTACAGCCCCGGGGAGATTGTTTTTCCAAAAGACCTCTGTGTTTTGACCACACCTCAACAGTAGGTCTTGTGCCAATCGGGTTCTCACAATAAAGGGCATGAAAGTATGATCCACTTGCTTTTCCTTGCAGTACCATCTTTGTGTTTTGGGCCCAAATCTAGGAGGCCTTTTCTTCTCAGTCTAGCATCTCACCTGCATCTAGTAAATCCACATTAGGGAACAACCCGTAGTATGCATGAAGCTTTGCCCCCAAGATACTGGGGACATAATCATGAAATATTCCTGTGTAAATTCTGAATCAGCACATCCAGCTCCACAGACCAATTTTTATTTACATTACAACAAATAGACCAATACATGCCAATACATTTATACATCGATTCAGAATCCTATAGTCCTGTACATGTAGTCTTCAAGAACACAATTTCATTCCTACTGCTCGAGATTTCTCATAAAGTGCAAGCTCTGATAATGTTAAAAACCAATCCCCTGAATTCATCTCACTGATTTCCCATTTTCCAAGTAGCCAGTCCTCCCAAAAGGTTTGCATATTTAGGCCCTTCTCCACCTAGTCATTTTACCCCAGGTGCTCCTTAAGGCAGGGCAGTCCCAAAACAAATGCTTACCACTTTCTATAGAATCAATTCAAAGTTTCTATACATGCAAATGGTTCGAGAGTCTTCACAACTCTTGCAAGGTCATTTTACCCCAGGTGCTCCCTAAGGCAGGGTAGTCCCAAAACAAATGCTTACCACTTTCTATAGAATCAATTCAAAGTTTCTATACATGCAAATGGTTTGAGAGTCTTCATAACTCTTGCAAGGTACAAAAAACACTATGTTGGCGTATCACATGATTTTGAAAAAGGGGTTTAATAAAGGAAAATGCTTTACACTACCCTATCTTGGACACAACCATTGAAATATATAGGAAAATTAAATGATTTCTCTAGGTGTTTCCCCTTCATAATTCTGACTAGTAGGCGAATCCCCGAGGCTTAACAAGATGTCTCGACTCCTTGATTATTATGAAGGAAATTTTTTTATCCTTATTCATGCTTTCTCGAATAAACTACTCATCCCAAGTTGTTTGTTTTATAATATAACTAGGTTTTGTTTTGGGAAGTTATACCTATAAACTCAGGTACAATCTATATTCAACCATTCCAATTTTGATCCTTTTTCTATTTTAACAAGATCCATAGGCTTAGCCTAGCCTCGTCCGATCCCATGGGTCTAGCCTTTTGTCCACCAACAATGGACCTATGGAGCCGGTGTGAATTCATGCGCAAAATTTCCTTTTTACACACATTCATTAAACAAGTTTACACACGCACTCCTCGAAAATATATTGGAAAGTTCAAATCCACCACAGGCACTAGCTCAAGCCTAACCAAGTGAAGAGAGCTTACCTTTCACATAACGTTGGGAGCCTAGTTGCTTACCCACCGTCTCATAGTAGAGAGGCAACTGCAAAAATGCTACCTAACACTTGAGAAGACCCGCCTCTTGTTGTCACCAGAAGAGTTGTCCACGTAGAGTTTGGAACTACCAAGTGTTGCAAGACCATTCTCCACCATGCAAAGATAATAGCTCTCTCTCTCTCTCTCTCTCTCTCTCTGTCTCTGTCTCTCTCTCTCTCTCTCTCTCTCTCACTAGCACACAAGCACTACCAAAAGGACAAGAGGATAGGGTAGAGAGCTAAAGCAAAAGGAGTACGATCACACTCTCAATCAACACTCAAGGGAATGTCCCTTTCACATTAGAGAAATTTACTTATATATATAAGGGAGTTATAAGTTGGGCATCCACACCCAATAACTAATTGGACACCCAATATAAGTTGGGCATCCACACCCAATAACTAGTTGGACACCCACGTACTAGGCATCCACACCCAATAACTAGTTGGACACCCACGTACTATCTAACCTTATCTAGGCTAGTCTAAGCACACATTAGGTGGATGTCGGCTGTTTCACTTGGCTCGGGAATACCTTGAGTATAGCTTTAATAAGAGTAATTATGGGAGAAATACGATGATTGGAACAAGTTATTAATTCCCATTTGGACAACACATAAGCGAGGGAGGACAAGGATATTTTTAACGGCCTCTATTATGTGTGTACATCCTTTAGTTCCTTTGCATTACAGCTTATGCATGCTCTTGGCTCATTTTATAGATGGCTCATCTCCACTTGTGACTAATGCAAACTTCCATTAAGCTTGTCGTCGTAGATGCAGGTATGTGCATTATTGATGCATGTCGATGTTCTGTCTTAACCTTGAGTTAACATTCCCCCTCTTGGTTCTAGGTCCATATGTCCTCGGACATAGGTAATTGATATTGGTTTGGAAAGGCTTGTGATAAATTTGGTTGGAGAGTTGTTTGATGGAAAAGATACAAAACATGTTGGTTTAGAAAGGTTTGTGAGGAATTCGGTTGGAGAGTTGTTTAACGGTGAAGGTACAAAACATGGTTCGCGAGGCTAGTTGATGGTGTCTGATGGTGGTGGAAAATCGATGAAGGGTAGAGATGTCAGTGAAAATGCATGTGCAATAGGAACTCACCTAATGTGACTATGATTGGAGTAGAAAGAACTGCATACATCCCTAATGTGTCCTTTTCTCTCTTGGTCTCGTCAAAGGCAGGTGCTCTCCGTGAGGTAATTATCCCTTGTGAGCTGACGTATGAGGAAAGTCTTTAAGGAGTTACGCTTAGACTCACCTCGCTCGAATGAAAATTGAGAGGTCCAGAATTTGGCATGTTTGGTTATGTAATCATTTAAAAGATGTTTTTTTAGAGGTCCAAAATTACTTTATGGTTTAACAATAGTTAAATCAAGAATTGGTTGGGTATCCTTGAAAACTAAATACTGCTTATTTATTCCGATTGACCTAGTTGCCCATGTTCCCTTTAAAATCCACATTGGGTTCCCTTTAAAATCCACATTGGGTTCCCTTTAAACTCCACATTGAGTTTGAATGTACAATTCTCTTCAGAATGCTAAATTACTCTTTGATTTTGGAAGGAGGATGTCTTTGATTGTTGACAAAGTCCATATCAAAGGTGAAAGACTACCCATTCATCCTTTTTGCCTTCATAATTTTGGATAATAAATGCCTTTTTGTTGATCTTACTCTACTTCTTAGGCTCTTGAGCTTTAATGGTAGCCCAGACAATCATATGGCAAATACGATCCTCCTCAAAGTCTAAAGAATCAGATCCCAAAGATGCTTAAATCTTCAATTTTTGTGTGTAACTTGTCTTTCTATATCTTCCCTAAGTCCTCTTGGTCAATAATTGAGCTTTTGGAGTGCATCCAATTGCTCTTGGATAGTAGGCAAGTTGCGGTGTTTGCCACGATAAGTCCTCTTTGTCAATAATTGAGCTTGGAGTGCATCCAATTGCTCTTGGATAGTAGGCAAGTTGCGGTGTTTGCCTACTATCCAATTGCTCGAGAGAGGGGGTCTACTAAAGACCCAATGGGCCTATGAGACCAAAGTGATACAATAATGTCCATGGCATATCTCATCATAGAATGGAAAATCAAATAGAAACAAAACAACATTGTCTCACTGTCTCACTGGGAGTGATACAAAACTATCCATGGAAATCTCATAATGTGAATACTAGGAACATGAAACATGAGAGGAGCATTAGCCCCCAATAGATATATACCACTCTCTAAAATATCAAACATGGGGCTAATGAGTATGGAAGAGAGGTCTCCCTCAGCTACGCCACGTGGAAAGGTAGCTCGATGGCGCATGTCCTGGATTTGGAGCCAATGAGGGGATTGCGGCCGATGTCTGGGGGCTGGGGGCGTTGGGCATGCTGGAATGTGGAGGCCCGCCGGTCCGAGGTAACTCCTCTTGAGCGAGGTGAGCCAAAGTATCCTCCTAAGGTGGGTCCACTGTATCCGCTGTATGGGTGTTCTCCTCCTCATGGGTTCGAAAGAAGCTGGTGATGGTTGGCTGGCGAGGGAGGTGTCGGGGTGGTTGGGGCTGAAGCTCTCTCAAGAAAGTGTCCTTGTGTCCGTGGAGCTCAAGTAGGAAAATCCCTAGGAAATGTTGGTCCGAGAAGTAAATGATCCTAGAGAGTAGGCTAAATTCCTCATGGAACAGACACTATAACCTCCCACGGATCTCATAGTATACTGGGCAGTGACATATGTAATGCTCCTTTATTGTCTCAACCTCTGCGTGGCATAAGAAGTAGATTCTCTCCTCTGTGGGTCTTCGTATGAGCTCCCCATCTCTGAAGATGTACTTAGCTCTTCTTGAGGCGGTGGGATTAAACCCATCTTTGGCCAATCCTAATCCGCATCATGGCATGGGACATGTGAACACTCAAGTAGCTCGATTGCTGGATGAATCCATCCTCAGGTGAGCGTGAGGAAATAATCTCTATATATATATATACCTAGATGAATATATATATATATATCCTCAGGAAGTAATCTCTGTAGAAGTGCATCTTCAGTGGGAGCTCCAAAGGTGTCATCCATGTGCAGTGGGCGTCGAGGCTGAGAAGATCTAACCGGACAACCCGGTTGGTATCCTCGTTAGAGAGCGAGGGAAAAGGAGAGTCCAAACTATATTAAAGGGGTGGGAGGTGGTCCATGTGGAGCCCATATCCTGAGAAGATCTAACCGAATAACCCGGTTGGTATCCTCATGAGAGAGGGGAGTCCATACTGAAGGGGTGGGAGGTGCCCATATCTTGATAACCAAGTGGAAACTCGGGCATACCATACTCTAGGGTGGTCTTCCAGTGCTAGCTGTCTGGAGGACTCTAGGGTAAGCCTCGGGGATCCATGTGACTGATGCGATGGAGGTACGTGACTGTCTGGAAGAGTACATCCACTACCATTGGGGCAACAACAAACTTTGCCTGGAGAATCTGGTGTGGGCTGATGGTTTGTTGCGGATCATAAGGGAGAACATCATGACTTGGGGCCTCTCAACTCGTTTGCCAATCCTCATTGGATAAATGTGTCCTTGAGAAGGCTACTCCATACATCAAGTTTGGTGTGATGAGGGTGTCAAAAAGCCAACCCTTTATCCTTGGGTTCCTAGAAATGTGCCTGGAAGCACTGCCGCTCAAGTAAGCTCAAGGTTGCATATCCCCATGTCACTCTGGCACGTGCTGCTCTGCAGGAAGCATGGTGAAGCGTGGAGGCCGCTGAAAGTCACACCAAGGTAGACATAGGATGAGACAATCTCCACAGGATCCTTGATCCTTTGTATGTGAAGCTCAATTTGGATGTGAAGGGGTAGGAGGTATTGAAGACCATTACCTTGGTTTTACCAAGGTTAACAGTGAGGTCCCGCCGTTGAGTGCAAAAATCCTGTAAGGTATCCAAATGTCTCTAAAGCCCCTAGGCTGAATATGAAAGGAGGACAATGTCATCTGCCATAAAGTAGTAGGGGGATCAATATGCTTGCTAGTGTGGGACCAGCTCTGCTTAATCTATCAACGAGGCTCGAGATCTCATCAATGTAGAGGCCAAAAAGTGTGGGTGATAGAGGGCAGCGTTGTTTCTGTTGAAATTTGAGCAAAATGATGAGCTATGGTGGATCAAACACTAGAATCAACATGATTAACAAAGTGATTAAGAAATAATTAAGATGTAATTAGTGAATAATTAGCAGATAGATTAATGTAGGCATGGATACTCAAAAACCAGCAAATTCTCATTAGGGCTATGCCTCAATTTATAGAGTTTACATCAAGCATCAAATCCCATTGATTTCTCCATGATTCACTCCCTGAATATCTCCACCTTTTGCCTGATTCTCTCCACCTCTTCTCTTTTCCCTGAATATCTCCCAGAATATCTCCACACTCCTAAATTCCCTCATGCTACCCATTATTCTCTCCCAGTAGATTCTTTTAACCTTTTCACAGGTTCTTTCACAATTACATCTTCTCTTTTACAGCCTCTATCCAAGAGCTTGTTCCCACACACACCCTATTCACTTGTATATTTCAACACCTCCCCTCAAGTGAATAATCCTAGCACACCTGGACCCTGTATCAAGTTTCCCTCTTACTTGATAGCCCGCGACCAGTGCCTCAAGTCCCTAAACTCCATAGTCCTTGACACTCTCTCTCTCTATGTGTCCAAGGCTACTATAAGTGCCCGCGACCTTGACTAAAGTGCTCACACATACATCTACCACTTGGCCTACATCATCGGTGGCTCAGAGGTGGTTTTACTTTATTGGGGCAGGTTACATTGGGTTGTGGGGTCTCTCTCTCTCTCTCTCTCAGAGATTTTCACATGGCTCCTCACTCTTTGGAGCCTCACATCTTCTCTTTTCTTCAGTCTTCTTCTCGTGGGTGGCAGCATCTCTCCACGCGTCCGTCTCTTTTTCCAGTCTTCTCGGGGCAGCTTCTCTTCTTGTGGCAGCTTCTCTTCTCGTGTCCATGTCTTCCTTCAGCTTTTCTTCTTGGTGTGGATCCTCTTCTTGGGAAGAGATATTCTTCTTCTTTCATGGTTGGGGCCATGAGCTCGTCCATCAGGTCTTTTTGCTCCATGTGAGCAACATGTTTCAATGTTTTGCTGACAGTTCCTTTGGGCTTTTTATGTTTATCTTGTATCATTATGCAATGCAAACCCAAATTTATGCGGGAGGTCTTACCTCTTGCCTTAATCTGGACAAGGGCAGTGTCTGTTCCCATTTTTACACTGATAAAATGTGCCCAATACATAATGCGTATAGCATTCATTCTCATGCACATTCCCAAATGCAACTCTAGCTGTGAATAATCTTGAATTTGAGTGAGATTTATACGCATTAACCCAGGGTTAAATGCAAAATGATGATTTTCACAAATTTATCAGCACAATTTTACCAGAAATTACATTAAATCAAGGGTAACCAATTTGTACGGGATGGTTGGAGTATCAAACCAACTCCGATTTGCAATCTGAAGTTATAGGGATCTGTATCAGATACCTAATGGTTAATTTGAACCCTCAATTGCACCAAAAGTACAGTGATTAGCACTGATTAATCATTGATTAGCAAATTAATGCTCTGGTTTGTGTGCAGAAAACAGAGTATGCGGGGAGCTCAGATCTGGTGCCTTCCACTTCAAATGAGCTCAAATGCTTTCAAAGGCATCAATAGCAATGAGTCTAGTAGAGGATTAAGCCAAGAAACACAAGATTTGACCAAATAATGCAAGCTTAATCTCTGTTTTACCAAAGTCACCTGCAGATTTGATGAAGAGCTTGGATCTCTCTGTAGACTTGATGAAATTGATTTCTGTCTTCACCAGCTTGTAGAGCATTGCTTGATTACCCCTTGGGCTAGGAGGAATTGAAGTAATTTGATTTGAGCAAGTAGTAATGGCAAAAATCCCTCAGAAAAACGGTGCCCTTCATTCTGCGAAAATCTGCATTTCTGCGCTGAATTGGCCCACAAGAATTGAGTTGAGTGTAGCCCTATGAGTCTACTATAAGTGCCTAAAAGGGCTTAGCCTAATGTTATGTGTGCAAAGAGAATGGAGTCCTCCACTAACTGGGGGTGAAGGGGAAGATAAAAAACTCACTAAAAATTGATTTTTTTTGCTAATTACCTACATATCCTAATTAATTCACTAATGGGCTCATAAATCTGGTTGATTCTAGGCATGGCTCTGATACCATGTTGAAATTTGAGCAAAATGATGAGCTATGGTGGATCAAACACTAGAATCAACATGATTAACAAAGTGATTAAGAAATAATTAAGATGTAATTAGTGAATAATTAGCAGATAGATTAATGTAGGCATGGATACTCAAAAACCAGCAAATTCTCATTAGGGCTATGCCTCAATTTATAGAGTTTACATCAAGCATCAAATCCCATTGATTTCTCCATGATTCACTCCCTGAATATCTCCACCTTTTGCCTGATTCTCTCCACCTCTTCTCTTTTCCCTGAATATCTCCCAGAATATCTCCACACTCCTAAATTCCCTCATGCTACCCATTATTCTCTCCCAGTAGATTCTTCTAACCTTTTCACAGGTTCTTTTACAATTACATCTTCTCTTTTACAGCCTCTATCCAAGAGCTTGTTCCCACACACACCCTATTCACTTGTATATTTCAACAGTTTCACCCCTATAGTGCTGGAAATATCAAACAATGTACCTCCTGGGGCTCTCACGGACTCATAGAGAGTGATAATTCTTCAAACCATGTCAGATGGGACTCCTATCTCTCGTGGATGTTGTAGGAGGACGGCTCGGGATAGAATATCAAAAGCTTTGCAGAAATCCACAAAGCAGCAATAAATCCTTTGATGATGTGCTATACCCTCCTCGATGATGGCATAGAGGGTGAAGATGTGGTGTGAAGGGTAGAGTAGCTCCTCCGAAAGCTGCTTATCTTTAGGCACTGCATCCTTGTCTCTCTGCAAATGAACTGAGCTCCTCCTCTAGCCCCGTTTCCATGGCCACTGTGTAGCCAATCATGATCGTCCTGTAATTATTAGGATCGAGTGAATCTCCGACGGGGTGATGGTGTTAGTGGACCAAGAGGGTGGAAATCCTTCACAAAGGGCTCTATTGAACATGTAGGCTAGTAGGGGTGCCAGGGGGTGAAAAGATGCAGGGGAGAAGAGAGCTTGAGCTCTTGCAAGCACACACACACACACTCACAAAACCCTAAGAGAGAACACACAAGGTGAGAGGCTGAAAATCTTCTTCTTCTTCACTCAACACTCAACACACCATATACAAAGAAGAGTACACACAATGAAAGATACTCAACCAAATACATAATAGGGTTCTCTATAGTGTGAACCCAACTAAATGAGATGGCGCTATAACTATGCCAGTCTCTAGAATGGCTGTCACACAGCCTGTCATCCCACTGGCCGCATATCACCCATGATCTCACCAACCATGCCAGTGGTGTAAGTGTGGGGCCTATCCCCCAGGCGGGTCATCTCAGTGTCCACCGCCTCACTAGTGAGCTCGATATCTCAACACTCCCCCTCGAGCTCAACTCCATCTCATGTACACCAAGCGAAGCCCTGAATCTGTGTAGCTTCTCTGTACCCAATGCTTTGGTGAAGATGTCAGCTACCTGATCTTGTGTGCTGACATAAACAAGGTCAACGTCTCCTGCCAAGACCTTCTCTCTGACAAAATGGTAGTGGACCTCTATATGCTTTGTGTGAGCATGAAAAATTGGGTTCCTGGCCAGCTGTATATTGCTAATGTTGTCACAGAAAATGACAACTTGTCTATTTACTGATAGACCCAAATCTGCAAGTAGCTTTCTCAAAACCAAAATACCTCACATGCTGCCATAGCAGCACCTATGTACACTCGGCCTTTGTAGTACTGGATAGAGCAACCGTAGGCTGCTTCTTGCTGCTCCAAGTCATAGCAGCACTCCCCAAAGAAAACATGAAGCCACTAGTAGATCTCCTATCTGAGATACTACCATCCCAATCAGCATCCGTGTACCCATGTACACATATCTCTGTCCCAGTTTCATAGAATAGTCCACAATATAAAGTAGACCTCACATACCTCAGTATGCATCTCAATGCATCCAAATGCGGCTTTTGAGGAACCTGCATAAACTGACTCACCAACCCAACAGCATAGCAGGTGATCGTCATGTAGATCAAGCTTCCTACTATGCGCCTATACATAGTAGGATCCTCCAAGATCTCTCTTGAATCTGCACTCAACTTGCCATTCTGAGATCCAATGGCACTGAGATAGGCTTACGCCTGTCATACCATACTTGGACAACATGTCCAAGCCATACTGTCTCTGCAGTAATCCAATACCATGTGGTGATCTAATCACCTCAATGCCGAAGAAATATCTGAGCTCCCCCAAATCCTTCATCTCAAACTTCTGTCTAAGCAAGATCTTTACATCGAAGATCTCTGCATCATGGTCCCCCGTAATGATCAAGTCATCTACATAGATGACAACAAGCACAACCCCTCTATCACCGTGTCTCACATACAGCGAGAAATTTGCATTGGCTACATGAAAGCCAATAGTGACAAGATATTCAAAAATCTTGTCAGACCATGCTCTTGGTGCTTGTTTTAAGCCATACAAGGCTTTCTTCAACCTGCAAACATGCTCGGGGTGACTCACATCCTCATAACCAGGTGGCTGCAACATATACAGTTCTTCCTGCAAATCCCCATGCAAGAATGCATTCTTTACATCCATTTGATGTAAAGACCATTGCTTTGACACAGCCACTGCTATCACAACTCTCACTGTTGCCATCTTGGCAACTGGGCTGAAAGTTTCCTCATAATCAATGCCATATGTCTGCGCATATCCTTTGGCTACCAATCTATCCCCTTGTACTTGTTTATGCTTCCATCACTGTTATGTTTTACTTTGTACACCCACTTGCATCCAATGGCTTTCTTGCCTTTAGGCAATTGCACTAAATCCCAAGTCTCATTTCCATATAGTGCATCCATCTCCTGATCCATAGTTTTCTCCCAACACACATTTCCAATAGCCTCATCAATGCATGTGGGCTCTACAACCTGCACAAACTTTGCCATGTATGCATAGTGATGTGCCACATAACCATCATAGGTAAACCTCTACACAAGATTCTTCACTCTCCCAGATCTTCGCAGCTTTGCATTCATGGCTTCCATAGCCTTCTTTACACCAGGTGTTCTCATAGCTGGTATCCCAAGCTCCTCATCAAGGCTCATCTCTGAGCCACTAGACTCTCCATCAACATGAGAATGCCTTGCAAAAATGTCAGGCATACCAAGGGGCTCAACCACTTTCTCTTTTCCTTTATGTGATGTACTAATCACATTTGCAGGACTGGTATTATGACGCAGCCTGCCACTCCATGGTCTATCAACAGAACCACTAGATGAGGACTCTCCTGGCCCACTCAAAGACTGTGATTGCTGACTTACATTCTGTGCAACCACACTTCCACTCACATCAGCCCCAATAGCTCCTTTTTCAATAGCATACTAGCTGCTCATCTCATAAAAAACAACATCCCTGCTTACCCTCAACTCACGTGTAGCAGGGTTATAACACCTGTATCCCTTTTGCTCAAGGGAATATCCAATAAACACACATTTTTCAGCTTTTGGGTCCAGCTTAGTTCTCTCAGCTCATCTGGCACATGCACATATGCAATGCATCCAAAAACTTTTAGATGAGACAAATCAAGTTTTCTGCTAGTAAACCTCTCCTCTGGAGTTACATCATGTATGGTTGCAGTTGGAGTCCTGTTCATGATGTAAACTGCTGTAGAAACAGCCTCAGCCCAATAGCTATGCGGCATATTCTTCTCTTCCATCAATGCTCGTGCAATCTCAGCAATGTGCCTGTTTTTCCGCTCAGCAACTCCATTTTGTTGCGGAGTGTATCTGCATGTAAACTATCTCCGAATACCATTTTTCTTCAAAAATTCAGAGAACTCATTGGAGAAGTACTCTCTCCCTCCATCCTCCCCCTCCATCTGACCTTAGGCACTTTACATATTTCCCTGTTTGCTTTTCAACCATAACTCTGAAATTCTGAAAGTGAGTGAACACCTCACCCTTCTCCTTCATGAAGTATACCCACACTTTCCTTGTGTGGTCATCAATAAATGTCACATAATACCTGCATCCTCCCATAGACATGGTCTTCGTAGGACCCCATACATCTGAATGCACAACATCTAGTGCATTTCTGTTACGTGGAAATACATGATTTGTTTGCTTTCCAAATTGGCATGTTTCACATATTTTCTGCATACCTTCAATTTTAAACTTTGGCAGCCCTGTCACAATTCCTTTAGTCTGCATAGACTTCATTATCTGCACATTCACATGTCCAATTCTTTTATGCCAAATGTCTATGTTTGCAACAATTCCTGAACCATTTGCAAACATCGCAGCACTCACTTCAGGCATGTTTACATTCAACGTAAACATTCTGCCCACTCTGTTGCCTTTTGCAACCAACTTGCACTTGTCTTTAAAGTCTTCAACATAATAACCATTAGGGTTAAACCGAACCTGCAAACCCTGCTCAATCATCTGGCCAATTGAAACCAGATTCTTTGTTATGTTCGGAACATGAAGTACATCTGCACGGTACTTCACTTTGCCATCCTGCATAGACAATGGCACATCTCCAACATGGGCAATTGGATGAGCAGTGTCATCCCCTGTTTCCACAAAACCTGGTCTTTCAAGGTTTTTTATCTCCTTGAACCACTCCCCATGACTTGTCATGTGGTTCGAAGCACCTGAATCAATGTACCATACATCATCTTTATGTGCTGCTTCTACATTTTCAGACATGGCATTAACGACACGCTGCATAACAAACAACCTTTCATTATCCTCATTGTTTCTGCTCGAGGATGCATAGTTGTTTTGCTGCAATTTCCCATTTTGCATGTCAGCCTGCTTCTTATTAACAATCTGCCTACACATGTCCAGGCTTACCATAATAAAAGCATCCACATGTATCATTATATTGCCTTTGCCAATTTCCACGACCTCTTTGACTCCCCCTGCCTCTAAATTAGCCTCTTCTACCTGCGTGTTCTTGTTGTTGTTGTGAATTCTGGGACTGTTGTTATTGCTGCTGTGCTGGCCATAATTTTGAAAATCTGTTCGGCCACCTCCTTGACCACGTCCACGGTCTCCTCTACCTCGTCCTCTTCCTGAACTTGTGTAGAAGGCCTGTTGCTCTGAACTGTTTTTGTTTTGTGAAGACTGTTGATCTTCACCCAAGCTCTTCTCTTCTATAATCAACATAGACACCAAATCTATGAAATTGGGAATGTTTTTCCGAGTCTGAATGGATGTCTTGAATGCCTTGTATTGTGGCCCCCGAGACCACGTAGACAGAATTCTATCTTATCATCATCATCTGAAACACCAATAGATGCAAGGGATTCCACAATACCCTTTATCTTCAATGTATAGTTATTCACAGACATACTCTTTTTCTCCACAATATGAAGTTCATTCTTCAACTGTATCTTTCGTGCCTTGGTATTTGTTTCATAGAGTTTTACCAAGGTGTCCCACGCCTCCTTGGGGGACTTGGCATCCTGTATGTGCCCAATCATGGTGTCCTGTATACTAATAGAGAGCCAATACATAACTTTTCTGGCTCCTTGGTTCCAATCCTTGAACTCTGTCACAAGTCAGATTGATCTCCGGTATCTCCGTGCCTCTTCATGCTCACCTTCTATGTAGTCCCAATAACCAATGATGAGCAGAATAATGATGTCTGCATTGGTAAACTAGGCTGCTGCTGTGTGCAGGGGGTAGAGCCGATGGCTACAAGTCGATTGATGATCGATGTGATGATACGGGCTGCTGCAGTACGCTGCTGAACATAGGTGGTGAAGGTCCGATTGCTTAATGATGATTATTGTGTTGGTTCAGGCAGCTACTGCATTGGTAGAGCCGATGAAGATGTGTGTGTGTCAGGAGGGGGCTGCGCATATGCTTTATATTGCGCAGGTAACCAAGTCGGCCAGCCTGGCTAACCTGGTCAAAGAAACCTTTTTAGGCCATTTTATTGAGGGCCTTTTGGGCGCCCTTTTGGTTGGGCCATTTTGGGTGTTGGGCGGCCTTTTGGGCTGGTTGTCACACACCCCCTCTCATGCCAAAAAGAGACCACGAGAGAAGATGATGAAGATGGTAATTGGGTGAAGAGGAACATGATGAAGTATTTGGCTTTGGGTACGGTTGGTTGTTGTGGGTATAGATCATTCATTCTTCTCTTTGTCTTTTTTGGAGAGTCTTTTGAGTTTGAGATGTACTGGATCAATGCCACAATGCAATGGGTTTTCACATGCATGAATGCCCATATGATAAATAATCCAAATGGTGAGGATGTCCCCCTCTCAAGATGTTGAGGGTGATGGTGGAGGACCAATGCCGATCCGCTTGCGAAGACGCTTGAGGATAGGCCGATTGGACTTTGTAAGGATGTCAGCATGGTTGTCCACCATAGGAATGTACTGGAGCGTGATGGTACCACGCTCAACCTGTTCCCTGGTAAAGTGAAAATGAACACCATGTTTGGTGCGGTTAGAAAAAATAGGATTGCCGGTGAAGGTAATTCCACTCGACGAAGATGGTAGTAATGGTGTCCATGGGAATGCGCATCTCCTCAAGAAGTGGACGAAGATACAAAGCCTCAGTGGTGGCGTCATAAAGAGCCCGGTACTCGACGTTAGCTAAAGAACCTACAAACGGTATCCTGCTTCTTGCTAGACCAAGAGAAAGGTCGGATCCAAGTGAGTACAAATAACCACCATGAGAACACCGGGAATCAATATCACTGACCTAGTCGGAGTTCATGTAACCACGTAGGGTGGTGAACCGATGACTGAAGTGAAGTCAGAACATATAGGTACCCCCTAGATAGTAAACAACCCTCATCGTCGCTGAACTCCAATGTGGCTCCTTCAAAGCATTGAAATACTGACTTAAGATGGATGTGCAATAGGAAATGTCAGGTGTAGAGTTAGTGAGCCATACGACCTTCTTATGACAAGGGCGATCCACAAGGGACCACGTGCCATTACGGTCAATGCTTTGGAATGCTTGTTCCATAGCCTGTTTCTAGGCGGGCTGTTTGATTGCCTCTTTCCATGATGATGGCTCATCATGCGACACATAGTCTGCTAAAAACACAGAGGCAAGTGAGGCACGAGGATTGAGCCTGGTGGACCGACGAGGACCATCCAAGGGGGTATCGCTAGAAAGCATGCATGAATCCGACATGGTCTGTTGGTACCAGCAAGGTAAAGGGTCCTTGGGTGGCTGTCAGGAGGAGGAAGGCTCCTCAAGTGGTGGAGTGATAGTCGATTGATTAGGTTCATGTGGCACAGTCGGAGAATCTTAATTGGGTGGTATGGGTGGCGGAAGGTGAAGTAGGTCCCGCTCATTAAAGACAATGTCTTAGCAAATGAAGACTTTGTTTGATCTTAGATTAAAGACTTTGTAGGCCTGTGACCAGTTCAAGGAGGTGGTTGGGCATTGCTCACTTAAGTCCACGTGAATAAACTTGAGGATACCTTGAGCACAACCATTACTCATGGCTCTTGGAAGATGGAATAACAAGGCGGTGCATGGTAAACAAAGACCGGTGATTCCTCTTTTGGCCCATATGTCATTCTTTGCATTGATCCTTTCCCTATGTTTTCTTGCATGTCCAAGCCAGGATTTTGAGTAAGTGTGCGTGATTGCCCACTTATCAGCATCTATATTCAGCTCGTCTAAGACTTTTGGCCGTTGATTTTTGGCTTTCTTTTTCCATCCGCTTGTGCTTGCCTGAGTTTTCATTGACATTTTATCTGCACTCTGAGGCTATTGCTAGACCATGTTGATTTATATAGTGTTGTGAAAAGATAAGACAAGTGTGTTTGTGTATTTTATAACTTGTCCTATTTTTACTTTGGATTTGGTTAGGGTTCCGATAAAAAATATGATCCCACTTCTGTGACGAGTTCTGATGGCCCTTTAACCCCACTTATTGAAGTTATTTAAAATATTGAAGGTTGAAGCCTCTGGGAAGTATCCCCATAGGATACCCCTCCGCATGCTTAGTCATTGCACACTTGGGCCAGAGTGTGTGTGGAGAGAGCAAGGAACTAGGAAAGCATAGGTATAACAAAGTAGAGTGACAACCCGAATTGGTAAGGAACAAGAATATTTAAGGTTTGACAAGTTTGAGGGTGAAAATTTTCACAAAAGTTGAGATATGCTAAAAATGACAAGTGGAAAAGTGGAATTTAAGTACATCGGCTTGAAGAGCTCATCTCTTGAGAAACTTTCGTAATCTGGATTATAGTCCAATTCTCAATAGTCAAAATCCATAAATTTGGTGTTTGGAATCTTTGGACTCAAAAACTTAGATTAAGGACTAGCTCGTAAGGGGAGCCCTATGTTGCATGCATTCAAAGTTCACACACTTTGGTAGGTGTAATAGGATAATGGAAATGGTCATATAAATGCATTTACCTTGGCCAAATACCTTGCGAGCCGGGTTATACGCGGGATCTACAGTCACTTAAGGTAAGTATAAAAAGATGCTTTTTGAAATATCTTGATCTATGTCATGTGGAATAGGTTGAGTTTTTGCAAGCATGTTTGGCAACTCAAGGGGAACTAATGGACAAAGTTTGTGCTCCATCAGGTTTCATGCAGGTAGGCTGGGTCAAAAAATAGGTAGTTAATAACTTTGCTTTTTCAAAAAATAACTAAAAATAGCTATCTAATGAATGTCAACTTGGGACAAGTTTTGGCATGCCTGTCCATAGTGGATAGCTTAACGATCATATGAAATCTTATTGAATTCCGATTGTCAGATAACATATTGGGACCTCCTCTAAGATAGTGATCCCTCAACCTCTCATGTATAGATTCCCAAACTTTTATTCCTTTTACGTTTAGTTTGAATTCATATTTGGATAGAGCATGGAAAATCGAGCACTTTTTCTTTTTATAGTTTGTCAATCTGAGCTACGAATCAGAAGTTATGGTCATTTCTTTGACACCCTTGAGAAAGTCATTACAAAGCGATTTGGGACATCCAACAAGCTTGTGACCATCTAATCACCTTGTAGTTAGTGATTCTACTTTACTTTCACACATATAAGTTCTCCATAATGTAATATGACACCATTTCTTTGACACCCTTGAGAAAGTCACTACAAAAGCGATTTGGGACATCCAGCAAGATTGACCATCTAATCTCCTTGTAGTGAATCTACTTTATTTTCACACATAAGTTTTCCATAATGTAATATGACCATTTCTTTGATTTTAAAATTAAGAATTTGTGAGGGCAAGGAAATTTTAGAAAATTTTGACAGTCTCCCCAACATTTCAGACAAAATTTCAAGTGAAATAAGGTAAATAGAGTAAAAATAATTAAAGATAAGATGCATAGGGAACTTAATTAGTGATTAATTATTCTTAATCTTTACAAAAAAAGAGAGTGTAGATTTGTAGGAAAACATGCATTTCATGAAATATATCATAAATTGCACGAAGGTATGACACAGATTCAGTAGGGATCCAATGTAATCCCTATTTGAATGCAGCCCGCCATCTTATGCATTTGTAATGAGAAAAGCAAAAAAAACATAGAAATATAGAAATTTTTTAGGTTCGAGGCATACTGGTAAATTGCTTGGACCTTATGTTTGTTGTTGGAATGCAACAATGGAGATCTGAGAAGCTCTAGAGAAAATCTTCTGGTATTTTGTGGTTTCTTGAAAAAAATGAAAAAGTAATGGAGTAACAAGTGTACACGAGCACTAGCCTCTTCGGGTGCGGGGCTCTATTGGTGTGTATGGCACATGCCAGAGGGAAAATACAGGGAAGATTCAATCCGAAGATGAAAAAGGTTTCTAGCTTGCTCTCTCCTAAGAAGGATTATAATAATAATAAAATCCCTTTTGAGCATCATATGCTTTTTTATGCTTGAAAATGTATATTGTTAAAAAAAAGCCTAAAAATAGCAAAAATGCATCCCAACTCACACACATTGATTTGGCTGGTGATTACGTATAAAAATAATTATTTAGAGCATTTAACCCCAGAAACTTGCTTAATTTGGTCATCTACTAAAAATAGCATGTATGCACCAGATGTTGGATTGGGATGAGATTTGGCATCATGAGCTAAACATTCTTGCCAAATCTTACAGTGATCAGATAAGCATAGGCTCCTCAAATTAGCAATATTTACCCTTCATATAGCTCTTTGTCAGTTGCATGTGCGTAGCTCTCGTGACCTATTTCAACTCTGCTAGCCTACTTGGACAAATTGCTTCTGGTGGTCCAATGGACAAGAGGGTTGACAAGTGCGTAGATTGTACACCAAATAGTCTTGGTACCAGGGCTCATTTCCTTTGGAATCTATTTTGACCTTCTTTTTAGCCAGTGTGAGTGAGGTCATAGCCTCTTTTTTTTCTATAATGGCTATTTAAACCCAAATTTGTTAATAAAAAAGCAGGTTAACCATTATAGTTGCCATGGTTACTTGAGATTTAACATGTGTGAAGTCACTATTACTAAGTATACCTATCAGACAAGGGTAAGGCCCAGGTGGAAGTGTAAATTGGATTTTTATCCCAAAATTTGTAAACGCGCCAGTAGTGGGGCTCTTTAGGGTAGCTAGGCTTGTCAATTTGACATGATACTTCACAGATATCATGGTTTAACATGCTTGGATTGCAGCATTTGAAGAATGTATAGACTAGACCTTGGTGCTAGATTTGCATAAGTTTATGCCCTTGTTTGCATCAGGTGTGTTTTTAAAAAATCATATATCCTTGCCCTGTGTGCAAACTGGTCAAGAAGCATGTAAAAATTGACTCTAGGACTTTGTTGAACAGCTTAAGGTTGTGTGATTATCTCAAAATCTGATAAGCCTAAGCTTTGCACCTTATTCTAAGATTGTATAAATGCACAAGATGATTGGATCACCTGAAGACCTTCATCAGGTCAGGTGGAAGTGAAATTTTGACCAGATTTTAAACTAGTGAAAACTTGAGCCCAAGGGCCTCTTTAGCTATCAAAATGAGTGATCTAACAAAGTCAGATGCAAACAAGGTTTGTTTTACCTAGATTTGGATTATGAAGTTAGTGTGTGTCAGTCCATGATTGAAATTTACTTTTATAGGACCCTTTTTCTACCAAGCGAGTTTTTGAGTTTTGAACCCTAGCCTAGAATACATCCGATACCCTGATTGTAGTTTTCTACTACTTTTATAAACTTTTAGCTATCAAAATGGAGTAGAACTTTGTAGGCATGTTGTTCTGGACTCATAGGATGTCCCTGCATGATATTTTCCTAGGCTTCCCCTGGGGGACTAGAGAACCAGCTATTTTTGTCCATGAGGTTTAAAATCACGCTAGAAATTGAATACCGACACTTTCACATCCTTTACACACATGACTTGATAGGGAGAAAGTCTCTCATTTAGAGAAGAGGAAAAACCTAAACATGCTTAAGGAGAGATGCATAAGAAGCTAACTAACAAAATAAACCACAAAAAGTGAAAATGGATTATGATTACCTTGATAGCTTAAGCTTCCCACCACGATAGGTAAAAAGAAAAAGGGTTTATAAGTAAGACTAGTAGAGTAAGGACCCTCCCTAAAATGTTGATTTTTACTCTACTCCCTCCCCTTCTTTTGTAATTGACTAGAGCCCCCCCTTTTTAAGGAATTAGTTTTTTCGGTTCACCAGTTTAGTAAAAAATGAACAAAAGGGGGAAAAAGTCTAATTTTGGACATGGTTCGGTTCTCTCAAGTGGCAATATGAAATATCATAGTATTTTTAGGATTTTTTTTTCACTTTTTAAGGCTTCATGGGCATTAAAATTTGCTTCTTCTAGGTGCCTCCTTCTGGGCTCTCCCTCCTCTAACATGGGCTGGTATTAAGACTCCCTTGGTCAACTCACATGGGTTGGTATTAAGACTCCCTTGTTCAACTCTCATGGGTTGCTATAAGACTCCCTTGTGGGTATTAAGGCTCCCTTGGTCAACTCACATGGGTTGGTATTAAGACTCCCTTGGTCAACTCTCATATCCTTTGTGGGTATTAAGGCTCCCTTGGTCAACTCACATGGGTTGGTATTAAGCAGTATTCGAAAAAAACCAAAATCCTATATCTTTTTATACCTTTAATCTTAAAAATCAAAAGTAAGTTCTTATATTGCCAAGTGTAAAAAATTTTCACTAAAATTCTTGAAAGTTTTATAAGTTTTATTCAGAATTTTACACTTTAAAAAACTCTCGCGCGACAAAATAACTCGAGTATCAAGAGAATGTGAAGTACCTTTGAGTCTTATAGTTTGAAAGGTATTTTGATTATTCCTTTTTTTACAAAAAGGTATCAAACCTTTTTGTAAAATTTTTTTTGAAGGTTTTGCATATCTTCATTCTTGGAATAAGAAATCAAAATTTGAAAATTGAAGGTGCAAACTACACTGTACCTGGGTTTTTTTCGAACACTGGTATTAAGCCTCCCTTGGTCAACTCTCATGGGTTGGTATTAAGACTCCCTTGTGGGTCGGTATTAAGACTCCCTTGGTCAACTCTCATGTGTCAACTTTGGCTTATTTTAATCAATTCTCACGTGTATTTAACCCCATTATTTATTTCTCTAGGAAATCCACACACGTGTAGAAGTTGCCACCTGATGGGACGAGCAAGGAGCTAGATATGAGAGATTGCCCATCTGTCCCGAAATGGGGAGAGCTAGGATGGGCGGGCGTTGTGATGGGGGAGAAGATGTGGAGTCAACGATCTCTACTAGTAGCCATCAACCACTCTAGTGTGTGCACCTCCACCCAATGGCATGTGGAGTTAAAGATCTCTACTGGCCATGAACCATTGTAGTGTTCACGTCCACCCAATGGCATGTGGAGACGTTTACATTGCTTGAACGTGTGAAACCCTGAAACCCAGGTATACCAAAGTGGGGTATTGATACACTGCACTTTGCGCCGTAGTGAAGTAAGCATTGATGATGAGGGCAGGGTGGGATGTTACTGATGTGGTAGGTCGGGGGTGAATGCAAGTTAATGGGGGGGGCAAAGCGCGTGACACCCCTCTCCCGCCGCGTCGCACACGCATATAATTCGTTTCCTGTGTTTTCTGCTCCTCCTCTAGTCATCGTTTCCTGTGTTTCTGCTCCTCCTCCCACCTCTTCTTGGGCTTGGATTGTAGCTGTCGCCATGGCCGCTGCCACCACCACCGAGACAGTGTTGTTTCCTAACCTCCGAGACAAGGCCATCATCAAATATGGTGATGAATGCATGCAGCAATCCATAGAGTGCATTGAAGCTTTTGGGATGCCCGGGGGGCTGTTGCCCCTCTCCGATGTTATAGAAGGTGGCTATGTAGAGGAGACTGGGTTCGTTTGGATCCTCACAAAGAGAAAGCAGCAGCACCACTTCAAGAAGGCAGATAGGCACTGTGTGTATGATGAGCTTGTCACTTGCAGGATGGAGCCAAACAAGATGAAGGAGATCAAGGGTGTCAAAGCCAAAGATATGATGGTCTGGGTGAGTGTTAATGAGATCACCAAAGATGTAAAGAAGGTGCCCCCCACGCTCCATTTTAAGAGCTTTGCTGGCCTCTCCAGGAGCTTTCCTGTGGAGCACTTTAACAGAGGTGAGTAGTTGAAGATCTCCAAAGGAGATGAAGAAGCGGCTAGAAGACTCAAGTTGTAATGTTTCATCTCGAAAGCTTTATCACATCACGCTTCATTTATAGGTTTCTTCTAGTTCTTGGTACTTTAGGTTTGCTTGCCTACATGGCTTTTAGTCTGTTTTGTAGTAAGGTCTTGTAAGTTTTCGTTAAAAATCAAATTTTAATGGCTTTATTGATGAATTGATCAAGTTCTTAATTCTCCACATATATTTGAAGCAAGATGCCATATATATATATATATATATATGTATATATATATATATGTATATATATATATATGTATATATATATATATATATAATGTCTCCTATAATTGTAGGGATTATATTTGCTACCATTGCCTTTGCTTACAAAGAATAAGCGTTCTTGTCAATGATTCTTTATCTTAGCACATTCACCACTTAACTATATACTCTTGCTGGTAGTGATTTTGATGTCGGGTAAGACGCAACATTGATAAACTTGGGCATGTGATTTAATACTTTTGCATTGGAGTATAGTCTAGGCCTTCTCTAGAACATGGATATGGCAACATATGTGTTCACCTTTTCTCCTCCTTGAGGAACCATTTTTTCATCCATATGTGACACTAAATGTGAGCTATAATTGTAGGGATTATATTTGCTACTATTGCCTTTGCTTACAAAGAATAAATGTTCTTGTGATGAACGATTCCTTATCTTAGCACATCCACTACTTAACTACACTTTTCCTCTTTGAGGACCCATTATACAATAATATTCATCTCTCACATCAAGCTTAAAACATGTTAGAGATGCAACCTCTTGATCTTTATGTGCATTTCATTTTCACTTGAGATTCAAAAAGTCCTTGAGCATGTATATTACACCTTGATCCCAAGTTGCCTTAATTGGACACCATACTTTTTGTTCTATGTAACTGCATGAGATTTGCATGCATGTCTTTTTTTTGGGCCAGGGATTGGGGAGGGTACTTGGGCTTTATGAGGCCCTAAAGCATCACAACTTGTCTCATCTTAGATTGGGTTCTCAAAGGGCAGAGAAGAGGGACGTGGCTTTGACTTGGCTAACTTTGTTTCATAGAGAAAAAAGGGAGCCACATGATAGTTTCGGGATGTTCTAGCATTTGCCTCTTCAGGGGAAGTTGAGGCTTAGGGTTGTTGAAGAGCCATTGCTTCATAAGCTTGTAACGGGCACATGGGGTGGAAGTTCTTTGTCGATGGCATGGCAAAGAACTTTGTAAGCATGTGAACATAGTGTACCTTGGTTGTCAAACTCTTGCACAAGCCTTGGAGTTCATTAGTCAAGTCTTTGACCCAACTTACCTGTTGGCATGAAAGCAGCTTGGCTAGGATGGTGAGTGACGTTCTATTGTGTTGGTTCCTAATCTTCTGATGAGTGAGGAAAGTGAGAATACATGGGTTGGGGTCACCAATTTGGGGACTATGATGTCTTTAAGCTTGGCCCCATTGAAATTGAGACCTTGTTTGTGAATAGGTGTGCTAAACCTTAGCCATGGCACCTTTCCTACTATGGAATTTTGTTGAAACAAGTGGGAGGTGTAGGGCTCTTCTTCTAACGAGATCCTTGCTATCTAACATCTCGACCTCCCTTTAATTGTTCATGTTATGGTAGGACTCAATGAAATACAGTGTGATTGAAGATTTGGGTTCCATTATGTTTGTTTCTGAAAGGTTGTGAGGCTGATCTTGTAGACATATTGAGTTCCTTCAAGTAATTTGCATTTTGTCGACAGATAGGTGATCCTTAAGTGATTCTGGAGGGTGATTAGGTGCGACCATCACACATGGACTTGGTGAAACTTCCATGGCTCTTTCGATTACTTTATCGGTGGTATCGGCATGTGAGTCAAGGTGCTCCACTTCTGCTTAAACTTTGGGGGTGGCATTGGAGGCATGGCTTTGGGTCTACACACCAACTTGGATTTCATGTTTAAGGGTATGTTTGTAGAGACTTAGGATACTCGTTTCTTTGACCTTGGTATCCAAATGTAGGGGTTTTCATCATGAAGGCTTGAGCTTCTAGTAGCTTTGTTGGGATCCATTTTTGTGTTGTTGAGATATTGAGCTCAACTAGTGTAGATATGGATTTTGTATATATGTGTTGTTGAGTTTTCCTTCGTTTGTCATACAGCGGTATGAACAACTGCACATTGGAATTGGCACAATTCTAGGATCGATTCGATTCTAGAATTTACCTTTAATGTAAGCATTATAGGTCTTACATTGGATGTTCAGAGTTGGAAACAACTATCTACCATCATGAGTGGAGTTATGGAAGCTTTGAACATAATTTGTACTAAAGGCAAGGTGAAAGAGAAGATGGTGGATCATTGTGTTGAGCTGATTTTTGGTGACTTTCCATCTAACATTGTAGTGGAGGGTTGTTCCATAAATAAGATTCCATATTGGAATAAAGTGAATGATAATCTATAGGCCTCGGTCTTTAAGTTTTTCAACTTTTATCTCTATGATGTTGGCTTATTTACATGCCTATATAGGATGGAGAAGGCTAAAGTTGATGATAATCTATATGCCTTGGCCTTTAAATTTACCAAATTTTATGCTCAATCAAGCTCGTAAAACTCAAATCTGCTCATTCAATCATGCTTGTAGAGACCAAGACCACTATAAAACTCAGATCTACTCACTCAATCATGCTCATAGAGACCAAGACCACCATACTTTAAAAAAAAGTATACTCGCTCACTCATGCTTGCTTTATAGCCATCCCCTCATCTACAATATCTAATAACTTTTTGTCAACATTTACACATGTTATATAGATTTAGAAATAGATTCAATAAACGGTTATACAAGGATATATATAATGGTTGTATATCATGTTTATCACTCATAGAGCGATAGAAGGGAAGAAAACTAGTCTCATCTTTATAACATTGAGGATCTCCTGATTTCAAGATATCATCGAGAATTGTGATTCCTTCAACCTCTCCGTAGCGCCGCTACAGGAGGGGACGGCCTCTGGCTCACCACCCAGCCGCCGCAGAGGAAGAATGAGGATTGCCCCTCATCCCCCAGGCTATATAGTGTGTGGCCTATCGTTCACACTAGCCTGGCCGCCCATGACTCCGCATGGGCGTCCTCTCCCACTGAACCCCGGATGGCCACGTCCTCGGTGCTCCGGCCAAGGCGTTGACGCTAAAGCCCCGTCTGGCCATCCGGTCTGCCGCCGTCGGTCTCACAGGCGTTACAGCTTACGTGACATTACTCCCCCCTTAAGAAGAGTTTTCGTCCTCGAAAACAAACTGGGGAAACCTCTTGGAAATTGCATTATGGCATTCCCAAGTAGCTGCCTCGTCATCCCTGTCTGTCCATTTAACAAGTACCTCCTGGTACACTTTATGTCGGGTTTGTCTGTCACACGATACCCTAGAATCTTTTCAGGTTATCTCTGGAGAAACTGCATTCTCTAACCCGTGAACTGATTTCTTCAGTTTACTGACATGGAAGACAGGATGGACTTGAGAACTCTCCGGTAACTCATGTTTATATGCTGCGTCCCCAATCTTCTTAAGGATTTTAAAAGGACCACAATATCTCGGAGAAAGTTTATCACACTTTCCCGTTTTCATGGTTTTTGACTGCGTAGGAACCTTGAGGAATACAAAGTCACCTTCTGCAAAGGTCACCTTTCTACGTCCTTTATCCGCATAAGTTTTAGCGCGATCGTGAGTGCTACGAATGCTCTCAAATGCGGCTTTGAGCATATCGTTCATATCTTCAAGGAAATCCTTGACAGATTGAATCTTCTCCTTTTCTAGGCCTACAGCCATCGAAGATCTCGTCTGGAATCCATACATTAACATGAATGGTGTAAATCCAGTCGCTGAGTGTTTGGAGCTGTTATAGGTCCTCCAATAAGGGCAAGTACTCTTCCCAATTAGATTTCTTCTTACTAACATAAGAACGCAACTTATCCTTTAGAATTTGGTTAACTCTTTCAGTTTGACCATCAAACTCCGGATGATCTGCCGTACTCATACTCAGAGTAGTATCCAACTTTTTGAAGACTTCCCTCCAAAAATGACTGTTGAACTTTCTATCTCTATCCGATACTATATCTGCGTACAGGCCATATAGCTTGTAGAGATGTTCAATAAAGAGTTTTGCCAACTCTGGCGTTTTAACAATTTTCTTCATGGTGGCGATAAACTTTGTCATTTTAATTAACCTGTCCACTACCACCCACACTGAGTCATTCCCTCGACTCGTCTTGGGTAAACCGGTAATGAAATCCATGGAAATGCTTTCCCATTTCCCATGAGGAATCTCTAGCGGATGAAGTAGTTCTCCAACCTTAAGACGTTCGTGTTTATTGACTTGGCACTTATTGCATTTCAGCACATAAGTCTGGACGTCCTTTAACAAACTAGGCCAATAAAACTGTCTTTTTACTAGTGCATAGGTCTTCTGAATCCCAGGATGAACCGCACTTGGACTATCATGACTTTCATTAAGAATTTGGGCCTGAAAGTCACCAATAGTTGGTACACATACTCTACCCTTATAGAGTAAGTACCCGTCGTCAATGGAGTAATTAGCATATTTCTCCCCCCGACGAAGTTTATCACCCTCCTTTGAAGGTTGGAGCATTGGTTAGCCCAAATGGCATAACCAAAAAATCAAAATGCCCGAAAACGGGTCCTAAATGCTGTCTTCGCAACATCTTCTGCTTTAATTCTAACCTGATGATACCCTAATCTCAGGTCTACTTTTGTAAAGTATCTCGATCCATAGAGTTGATCAAACAACTCATCCATGCATGGCATCGGATACTTATTCTTAATCGTTATCTGATTAAGAGCCCTATAGTCTATGCACATCCGCATAGATCTGTCTTTCTTCTTTACCAAAAGAATAGGCGATGCCCACGGACTTGAACTAGGCCGAATAAAGCCTTTGTTCAAATATTCCGTCAATTGTTTTTCCACCTCCTGTGCCTCGAAGTGGCTTAATCTATAAGCAGGTTTGCTTATAGGTTTTGAACCTGGCATAACTTCGATGCCATGGTCTACTTCTCTAGATGGTGGTAAGCCATTTAGCAAATCATTAGGAAAAACATCTTGAAATTCCTCTAATAAATTCATTAAAGTATCTATGTACTTTTTCTTTAATGTCTCTTTCGCCTTGGACTTTTTCTTGTTTGAATCGCATGCATGCCAAACAAGTTTTTCAAACAGTGGGTCTCGTCTAAGGCTATTTTGTTTTCCTTGTTTGGCTACACAAACATCATCTACAGTTTCATCTACGGAAACATAATTTAAAAGAGGGTAACAAGCATATACCTCTGCTATCTGGCCTCTGCGGACCGCTGTGCACAGCTCCATGGAGGAAATAAGTGGTGTGGCGGGGACAGTACTGCAGGGTAATGACTCTACCTCCATGCTCAAAACGTAGCGTATTATGTAGGTAACTCCGAGCTAGACTAGGGCCCAGGCCATACAACCACTCCCTGCCTAGATATACATCTGCCTGGCTAAGTGCATGACCTAAAAGTCAAGCGGAGCTTCGTAGTCCTGCATAGATAATGGGACCCCCAATACTACGGTATTCCATACCGTTTTGTCATACCCGTTGGCTAGGCCAACAGTATACTTATGATCGCTCTGGGTCTCAGTCAACCCCAACTTCTTGACTAACGAGTAGTTCAAGAAGTTGTGGCTAGCTCCATCATCGATAAAAACTGTGACTCTACGGGGCCACCTATGGTACCATACATGCGCACCATGTCATGCAGACCTACAGTAGGCTGCCACATTGCTGGTGTCACCGAACAAGCGTGATGCTCATCACAATGACACATTGTCACCTCTCTGAACTCTGCGGAACTGAGAGGGAGTCTCTGCACTGTATGCAACTGCCTAGAGGATTTACCATCTTTTTTGGGCTCGTTTGCCGCTCGTGCTGGCTTTAAGCTTTGGACACTCAGCCTTCGTGTGCCCTCCATCGTTGCAATTAAAGCAGCGATTTTCCTTTCGCGCTTTAATATACTGCTCTTTCTTTTGGACTTCGCTGTGTCTTTTCTTCTTGGATGGTCGCGGTTTTTTAGACCAATGACAACCCTGTCCTCCCTGGTCCATCCTATCCCCCTGCTTATCACTGCGGAACCCTTTTCTTTTAAGGCATGACCTCCTCTTCTCACTACCCTCGGCCCTGCTCGAACCACCACGCGCACTACGGCGCTTGATGTCATCAAATATCTACGCATACTTAATTGCCTCTGCTAAGTCTTTAGGCTGTAAGGGCTCTACGTACTCAAGGTAATTATCTTTGAGGCCTCTTTTAAAGCCTCGCAATGTCTGGAATGCATCAATCCCCTTTAGCTTGAGTACTATCTCCCTATAGTCTGAGATGTACCGAGTCAGGGACTTGTCCCATAACTCCCAGCTTTTGTCCGCCTCATTAACATGCTAAAACTCTTTTCAAAACATCGTTTCAAACTCCGTCCAAGTGGCAGGACGAGTTGTCAAACTCCGTCCAAGTGGCAGGACGAGTTGTCAAACTCATCCACCACTTGTATGCTTTGCCGGTTAATAAGAGGCTAGTCTCTATGGGCTGCACCCAGCTAAGCTGCTGTCGCAGCGCATGCAAGTCTGACCACTTCGCTAGAAACATGTTGACTGAGTCCTTGTTTCTCTCCTTCTCCTCGTCACCAAAACTAGGCGGCTTCAAGTCTTTCAATAACGACAAAGCTGTCTCTACGGACGGCCCCGCATGCGCATCGGTGCCTGTACTCCTGCAACCACTGGTGAGGCTACGCTCACCTGTGCCCCCCGCAGGAGCTCGTCTACCAACGAGGAGTCGGAGTACTAGCCGAGGTGACTGTCAGTGCGTCTAACCGTGTGGAGATGCTCTATAGCATCGTGACTAAGTCAGCCTGGACTTTACCCATATTGTTCAGTTTTGCATTAAGATATTTAAAAAGTCCACTAGAGAGCACCGTCTCTGTTAGGATGTCGATAGGGTCCAATAGGTCATAATGGTCGTCGTCATATTCCAAGAGGTCCTCCTCGGTCCCCTCGGCAACGTCAGTGTTCATGTCATCTGGCTCATCGGCCAGAAAGGGGTCATCTGCTTCTACTGCGGCCGCTGCGGGCTCGCTGGGTCCTAAGGCAGGGTCAACAGACGAGGAGGGCGCTGGCGGATCACGTGTGATCGACGAGCGCACTCCGGACCGGACAACGGTCGGGCATATACGGCCTGACAATTCGGTCGGGCTCAAACCCGCGAGACGAGGACAAGAGACCTGAAAACCCTAGAGAAGTAGAAGGCGGTGGGGACACACTATGCCTAGCAGACATATTTTAATTCTTGCACAAATAAAAATATGAGAACTCAGAAATTACAAAAAACGCTAATAAAATGAGTAGTGGTGGAGAGAGAATAGTCACCCCCCTCATGGTCCCTGCGACTGTCGTCGATTGCCGATTTGTGTTGCGCTGCAAGCCTCTACAAGCGTCGCTACTCCGGGATGCTCCGATCCCGAGAGAAAGGTGCTTGCAACTCATAAAAAAAATAATTGACAGTTATTATGCAAACAACCGCTTGGAGCCGTAAAAGGCGACGGTCATCAAGTCTCGTGTGTCCCTCTATGGGAACAGCTTCACCGAAACATATGTCCCAAATACGAATACCATCCCGCTGTGGGAACCAGCCCCCCCTGGTGCTGTGTATAACTTTCCCCCCCCCAAAAAATATATGGGGGGACAGCCCCTTGTTGTAAATTTTTTCCCTACGGGAACCTGTGCTCTGATACCAATGTTAGATCTCGGTAGCGCCGTTACGGGTGCTACTACAGGAGGGGACGGCCTCTGGCTCACCACCCAGCCCCGCAGAGGAAGAATGAGGATTGCCCCTCATCCCCCAGGCTATATAATGTGTGGCTTGCCGTCCACACTAGCCTCTAGCCGCCCATGACTCCGCATGGGCATCCTCTCCCACTGAACCCTGGATGGCCACGTCCTCGGTGCTCCGGCCGCCGAGACGTTGATGCTAAAGCCCCGTCTGGCCATCCGGTCTGCTGTCGGTCATCACACAGGCGTTACAACCTACGTGACACTTTCCTTAGTGTTAGTTATTAGAAGGTTTTTTTAAAGATGAAAATGGAATATTAACCAAGTCATATATCAAAATTTTAATAAATGTAGTAATTAATTTATTATGTTGCTTTAATGGATGGCTTGCTTTTCTCTCTCTTCATGAGATTAAGAGAAGGCTTGATTAAGCATTTTCCATTTTGGTAATTTTGTAATTTTTATCAAGACACAAGGGTTGAATTTAATAAATTTTGTTAAGACACAAGGCTTGATTAAGCATTCTCCATTTAGTTATTTTTGTCAAGACATAAGGATTAAATAAATAATAATAGGTGGCTCCCCTCTTGAGTAGAGATAGTTTAATGGAAATCTTGTTTTTCTTCATCATGACTAAGGTATTCATAAATATTGAAGCTTATGAGAAGTTGATGTAAGCATAAGAGGTGACACATAGATTGTCCCATAAATTCAAGTTTTCTTTTAGACAATGGAAGCCTCCTTATTGGGATTGTCTTTTCATAAACTCTCTCATGAAATTATGAATTATCTCTTAAGAGTATGAATGTTTAGAATATGTTGTCTATCACCTATATGTATACCTATGATTAGCAATACTCTAAAACTTAGTTTTATCTTAATGCTTGGTAATTATTGTTGGGATTCTTAGCCTAAAGCTCTTTCCCTTCAATGAATAAGAGGTTCTCAAAAGTAGATTAGAGAGGACCATTAAAGTTATGCAAGCTTGATTTTCTTATGAATAGTTTTGGGTGTGTTGACATTAGTTCTAAAAGAGAAATGGGGTTACCTAAAGGGCCCAAGATTCTCCTTTGAATAATTGGAGGCTAAAAAACAAGTTTGAAATTCTTGACTAGCCTCTTTTTCTCATAAAAAGTTAGAAATGCTTGGGTTGATCAAGCCTTACCCATAGATCCAAGCTTTTAAACTGATGTGATAAAGTTTTACTTCTCTAGAAGTATGCATTCTTCCTTAAACTCTCCAAGCATTATGGGTGGCAAAGAGTTGGTTTTTGTAAGTCAAGGTTACCACTCGAATTATGAAGGACAAGAGCAGTTCATCTCAAGAAAGAAAAAACCCAAAAATGAGTAAATGCTCACATAAGATGAAGAGTTGAATGAGTACAAGGTTTATTAGTTAAAAACTATGAGATATTACTAAAAAATGAGATATTTTGGAATAATGATGCATTTTTGACACCTTGGTATAAGGAGAGGGGGACTCTTGAGGTAGGCGCCTAATTCACACATGTGGATGAGTTTTTAATTCAAAAAATTGTGATATTTTTATCCCTCCTCTCTCCTGGATCAAACCAAATCAAAAAGGGAGCCAAACTGGTCCAAATCTTGTCCAAATTGAGTCAAACTGAACCCGAAAAATTCTAGAACCCAGTTGGACTTGGTTAGTGGCCTCCCTCACCTATAAATAGATCCTTTAGTCTTTTGTAAAAAAAAATATGAACTATACCATGCCACTATTACGTTAAAATAATGATGTTTTCTATTATCCCTTAAAAATCCTCTACTTTTGGACTCTCTCTCTCTTCAACAATCCTTGGAGCTTTCTTCTCAACATACTAAACCAATTGATCGGTTGGGGGATTCCTTCTAAGATAAAGAAGCAAGCTAAATCAAGAGGTAAGAAGTAATTTCATGGTTTTCATTAATATTCTCAAAAGATTTCACTTCTCAACCCCTCTCAAGCTTGAGAAGTTTCAAATTAATTGTTTTCAATGCAAATCAAGCTTTCTATAAGAATTCTAATGATTAATCACAAAAAAAATAGTTTTTATGCTTAATTAGGATGCTTTTTATGTAATATATATATATATCTCTCTCTCCCCCCAAAAGAATAGTCATTCCTATGACTAATTCTTTAGCAAATGAATGCTTCTCATTGATAAATTCTTAATTCAAAATCAATCTCTAAGCTTGTTAAGCTAGAGGTTAAGAAAATGACTTTTTAATGCTTTTATGCTAATAAAATTATGGTAAACTTATGATTTAATTCCATAAATTGGATTTAAGTCTAAGGATAGTATTCTATCATAATTGTATTACGAAGTCTTATTCTTTCTAGAAATATTAAAAATTATCAGTAATAGCAACGAAGCTATGGTAAAATTTTTAGAAATTAATACATAACTCATTTTTATGCATAATGTGAAAAGAGGACTTCCTACCATATTCTAGGATTGGACATCCTATGCTAAAAGAATGATTTTCATCAAATTCATGGGAAATTGATTTTTAGTATTTATGCATAAAGAAAAGAGGAATTTTTGGTATTTTTATTTTTATGCAAAAAGAGAAATTCCCTTGATAATGGAGATCCATGTAATTAAATGGAAAAAGAGAAATTTTGGTATATTAAAATAATGAATATTTAATTTAAAGAGAAATTTTAGATGCATGAGAAAATTTAAATGATAAAAAGGGGAATTCCCATGACAATTGGAATTCAATCATTTAAATAATAAAAGTGAAACTCTTGGCATATTTAAAATAATGGATATTTTTATTAAAGAAAAAAGAAATTTTAGATAAATTTATTTTGATAAAAGAGAAATTTCCATGACATTTGGAATTCAATCATTTAAATGCAAAAAGAGGAATTCCCATGATATTTGAGATCCAAGAAATTAAATGGAAAAAGAGAAATTTTTAGCATAATTCAAATTATGAGTATTTATCAAAAGTGAAATTTTGAGCATTATTGGGAAATATAGGTAGAATTGATTTTTGTAAATCCCATGAATCTTTTACTCAAAAGAAGAATATTGAATATATTTCACTTGAGAAATTTGAGAAAGAATATGAAAATATCCATCGAGAAAAAGTACCTTTAACTAGGCCAAGCAATTGGCAGAAATTTAGAAAAAGTCCCATCGGTGTAGAAAATGTTACTAAATGTGAAGAGATGTGGATGGGATGTGATGTGATGTAAATGGATGTGGATGTGATGAGATGTGGATGTGATGTGATGTGATGTAAATGGGTGTGGATGTGGATGTGAAGAGATGTGGATGGGATGTGATGCGATATAAATGGATGTGGATGTGAATGTGATGAGATGAGATTGAGATGTGATGATATGTGAAAGGAAGTGATGTGATGTAAATGGATGAGAATGAGATGTGGACGTGCTGTAATGTGGATGGGATGTATGTGATGTGGATGTAATGAATGAGATGGATGTGAATGGATGCGATGAGATGTGAATGGATGACATGTGATATGATGTAAATAGATGTGAATGGATGTGATGTAAATAGATGTGAATGGATGAGATGTGATGTGAATGGATGTGATGTAAATAGATGTGAATGGATGAGATGTGATGTGATGTGATGTGAATCGAGATAGATGTGAATGGATGAGATGCAATGTGAATGGATGTGATGCAATGTGAATGGATGTGATGTGATATGGATATGGATAGATGTGAATGGATGTGATGTGATGTGATATGGATATGGATAGATGTGAATGGATGTGATGCAATGTGAATGGATGAGATGCAATGTGAATGGATGTGATGTGATGTGATATGGATATGGATAGATGTGAATGGATGAATGTGATGTGATGTGATGTGATATGGATAGATGTGAATGGATGAGATGTGATGTGAATGGATGTGATGTGATGTGAAATAGATGTGATGTGAATCGGGATAGATGTCAATCGAGATAGATGTGAATGGATGAGATGTGTAGTGAAATGGATGTGATGTGAATCGGGATAGATGTGAATGGATGAGATGCAATGTGAATGGATGTGATGTGATGTGATATGGATATGGGTAGATGTGAATGGATATGGGTAGATGTGAATGGATGAGATATGATGAGGATAGATGTGATGAGATGTAATATGATGTGACTAGATGAGAATGGATGAAGGACAATGGGAATACATATGATTGGATGTGGATTAAGCAATGTGAATTGATGTAGAAGAATGTGGAATAACGAGAAATGATGTGGAACAATGTGGAAAGATGAGAGTTTGTTAGAAACTGTATTTATGACCTGTTTTTAAATGACTGCTTTATGTCAAGAATGCTGGGGAAGCATTTTGACCATCTTGTGAATGAGGTCGTGGAGACCTAAGTGATAAAGTTGCAACAGCTGACGGAGAGTCAATGGAGGACATCTCGCGTAGCAAGGTCGACCGAGGTCTTGACCAGCATAGGTTCGATTTAAATGGTGAGCTTCCAGTACAGTGGATGAGGGACCAAGGAAGCGGCCTATGAGTGAAGCACTAGGTAACCTGCGAAGGAGCCTAGAGGGTGCTGACCATATGGTGCTCAGGCTCTGGGTTGCCGAAGATACCCACAGGTGCATCGAGGAAGAAAATGGAACAAGGAGTTAGAGTTGTTTTCTGAACTCGGGCATGGATCTGGTGGTTGATTGTCCTTGCTAGTCCTCAACGGATGAGTCCATGGCTCTTTTATATATGGATCTGTTGGTTGATCTTGCTGATCTTCAACGGAGAGTCCATCTGGATTTTTATAAGTGAATATATTTCCGGGTACTATGAGCTAGGAACTATTGAAAAGGCCCCTGAGTGAACAGGTGGTGAACGTTCTGGTTGCCAATGATGCCATAGGTACACCGATGAAAGAATGATTGGAAATTAGAATTCAACCTAGATATTTTGGAGGATTATGATCAATGATACTATGGTTTCATTAAAAGATTGTTTTAAAGACACCTGAATCTGTGAAACAGGCAATTTCATATTGGGTGTGTAAGTGGTGTGACTATCTTGAAGTTTGCTTGAAGCACCCCGGCTAGGGGGCATGGGAACTCTTTTCCCTGGTATCCGAGACAAAACATAACCAAATTCCTAAATGGATCCTATCACTACAGTGGTTGGGCGGTTGGCTAACCCATGGGATTGGATGGGGTTAGGCTGGACTGATGGATCCCTAAAATGAGACTCAATTCTGTTATGTTACGATAGATGAAGTAAATCCCGGATAGTCCTTGTTCTATTGAAAAGAATCAACGGCTGTGCCTCTTGAGGAGGAAAAAAGCGTTGGTCTCTATGATCCAAGTGCAAGTCTCTTCCTTGATCTGACCATTTGGCTTATTGGTTCGGTCGGATCAGTTTGGTTAGTTAAGGCTCTTGACTACGTTGTTAGAATAAAAATATCTTGGAGGAATCGCTCGTGCTTTCTGGGCGAGGGAAGTTTTTCTGGGTTCGGTTTTGGAATAAACCAAGGGATTAGTCTCGTGTCCGAATATCCGTGGGAGAGGCCCCGAGTGAGAGGCTCTACCCCTGCGCAAGAAGTGCTACCTTCGCTGCTAGCACCCCCGAATTCGTTGCACGGAGGGGGCAGGGATCTTTCAGTAAAAATTTTATGATAGAACTCACCATCCAAAAAAATAGAAATCTCTAGAGAGACTTGTGAAATTATTAAGTGTGAACTATGCAATAAAATTTATATGGTAGTTCTAAAATTTTATCGAGGGAAAATTATGAATGAGAAAAGAAAATCTAAAATTTTACTTACATAGATTTCTTATTTTTAAAAAAGACTAGTTTATGCCAAGAGTTCGTGGTGGGAAGCATTATGGCCAAGTTTTAATAATGTTATCAAAATAAGAGGCCTTGGGGTCGAAGTAAGCTTACATTTATTGACAACATGTGAGAGTCATTCGAGAGTGGTGCCTTGCATGGATGCATCGCTCGAGGTAGTAACTCTCCTAGTTAATGTAGGGTGAGCACCTTGTAGGCCTAGATAAGGGCTAATGAAGCAGAACCTTGAAGCAACCCCTGAATGGTCAGGATTGGTGTGACCTAGTCCTTCTAGGCAGCAGTTGGGCCTTTGAGTGGATGGGATTGACAGTAATGGTCAACTTTTCTATAGCGGCAATAACATATTCTACATATCCATCTTCTATTATGTCAGAGAGGGGTAGAGCATCCCAAAAGCTTCAATCCACTCTATGGACTATTGTATGCATTCATCACCATATTTAATGATGGCCTTGTCTCACAAGTTAGGAAACAATAAGGTCTCGGTTCAGTAGTGGTGGTAGCAGCGGCCATGGCTACAATTACAATCCAAGCCCAAAAAGAGATGGGAGGAGGAGCAAAAACATAGGAAAAGTTGATAATATACATTGTATTGAATCTATGCTGAAAAGCGTGTGTCACTTGTGTTTTTCAAGAATGGCAGAAATGGACGAAAGAAAATCTATGAAAGGTGTTGGTTTTCTTGATTTGTTGTGTTTTCCATTAAAAATTTGTGTTTAATTTATGTTTCTCATTACAATTTCTGGTGTTTCTACAATTTCTACTATTTTGCAGTTTTTGGTTTTTTGTAATTTTTGGTTTTCTACAATTTTACATTTTTAAAATGAAAAAACAATCAAATGAGCCTATAATGGAAAGAATCTGGTTAAATTGACCTTAGAATTGGCTTCATATCATAGTTTTTACCCTAATTTTGACCCCTCCCATGACGAAATTGGGATAAAATTAAAATTAGAGGAGGATTTGCAACACACAAAAATTTTTGTGTTTTTATAGGTTTTCTATGTTTTTGCATTAGTGTAATTACGTAGACTAATTAGCTATAATCCTCTTTCTAATTTAGGACATCTTGACTTGTTGGCTGCATTTAATGAGTACAGTCTTTTAGGCCACTACTAGTTACAAAAACATGAATCCTCACATTAACCAATTTTGGATTATTTGGGATGGGCTGGCCACATTCAATGTGTGCAAGCTTTTAGGCAGACCTACAAGTCAAAGATTCCAAAAATACCCCTTTTCGATTTGAAAATCAAAACCATGAAAGTAAAAAATAAAATACTAAAAAAATAAAAAGTATAAAGTATAAAATCAAAAAGTTTTTAAAAACTAAAAAAAGGTAAAAGATAAAACGTCCGCTGGGTAATTTTTAAAATAATAAAAAATTTAAAATTTTAAAATTTTAAAATTCTCAAACTTGCCTGGGGCATCCGTAGGACCTTCAAACACCCCATACTCACATGCACCTATGATTTGGGTGGGTATTAGAGGCCAATTTAGAGGAAAGTGGGTCCATAGATCTAGGGAGTTACTAGCCCACACTCAACTCTGTGCCTTTGGTTGGAACCCAATTTAACGTAGTGCATGGACCCAAGATTGCTACAAGTGAATCCTTGTTGGAGTACAATGCAATGGAGGGATCTTAAGACTTAGGGAGAGAACTCCGCATTCAAGCTGAGTCACACCTGTCCCTAGCATGTTCAATTGCATGGCTACTTACCTCAAACAAGGGCTCGTGACTTTGCATGCGCTGCCTCTGAGCCTATTCATGGCACAACTCGGCCAATGAATGTAGAAGTTGAGGTGAACTCTCAATGAGAAACCCCTATAATGAGACCTCATTACCAAAAGGGAGAATCCATGTGGATATTCCTAGCTAGACATACCTCACTCCATCAATAGCTACTATAGTTGTTGATCCCCCACATATGCAACAACTTCTGGTGGCTGATGGAAGAACCCTAGAATATAGCAAGTAGAGACCCACATACAGGCTGCTAGAGCTATAGAGCAAGAGACCTTGCATAGAGGTCAACAAAGATTTGCAGCCCAAGCTACTCAAATGGCTCCAATAGAAACTATCTAGGTGGTACTAGATAGTCTAGATGTTAGTGGTAAATGTTACGTCAACTTCCAAGAAGTTGATCTGATGTGATTTCAAGGAGGATCATACACCATACGGGCCATACACTTAGAAAACCCCCCACACTTTGCATTGATATTGAGCCTATTATAGGCAAATACATCCAATCATGAGCAAGTACAAGTGGCTTTCCTTATCTTCTAGAGGTTTCTAGCAGTGGTTCCCATGCTACACATCACGATTCTCAACACCCCCCCTTGATGTGTAGTCGGATCTTTTGCCGAGTTCTACTATCATCAGGAGTATGGTGTTTTCCCCTCTGAGCCCCCTATCATGCATCTTATGACATGTGCAGGACTATCAAGATGTGGGTTACAAATTATTCCCCTTGGCTATATCATTGCCAGTTGATGGACTTTACAAATGCTTTGGATTTGGCTAGAAGAGGTGTCCAGTAGTGGACACAGATGCATTGGAAGTTTCGCTAGGTGTGAAGACATCGTGTGAAGACATCATGGTTTTTGATTGACATTCTAGAAAAATTTGCTTCATTCTCATAATGGACTCGATTGTTGTTGGGATGATAATAGACTTGACGATTGTTGTTGTGATAGCAATTGGACTCATTATGACCGAACCTATTGCAAATAGTGCATGGTTGCTTTCCTTTGTGTTGACGGCAATATTTTTCTTCATGGTTGTTTAATCCACAAATGTTACACTTCTTGTTTTGTTTTGTGATCACAAAAACTCTATCTCGTGCTGAAGTGGATGGTGCATCTAATGTGCCTTTGATTTTGCTTTCCCTTTCTAGCAAAGATGCTTCTATGTCACTTATTGACAAGTGCTCCATGTTTGACAAAGTTTCTACTAAGTGTTCATACCCTTCAACATCACAGGTAGCCAACAGAATTGCCTTAGCCTCATCATCATCTAATACATGTTTAAGCATTGCTAACTATTGCCTAATGCTTTTATATTTGTTAATGTGTGCAATGAGTTCTTCTTTAGGGTTGAACTTGAGCTTGTAGAGTTGCATTAGTAGCTTTACCTTGGAGTGCTTTACTTGTGTTCCAAAGACTTTGTTGAGCTCTTCCCAAGCATCCTTGGCGTTGTCAATTCCATCAATGTGATGGATACACTGATCACTAAGGCCTGCCGCCGCCGCAATAAAGCTAAGAGCTCTTTCATTCTTCTCCTCGAATGTTTCTCCCAGCATCTCCTCCGTTTGACAACCATTGATGATGCCCCATAGGCTCTTCCTCTTTAAGAGGTACATGATCTTGGATTGCCACGTGGGAAATCCAACCCCTGAAACTTATCAATAGCTTCTTGAGGAGTAGCCATTAGTGCTTAATGGTGGAGAGGTCTTACTGGAATTATATGAATTGGGCTGTTGTTGAAGACAAGCAAGACTCGTGGGCTATTGTGTAGCTCGAGAAGCACGGCTATGGTGGGTACAACAGCTTTGGTTCAAATGTGTAGAGGTCGGAGAGGACGTTGACCACTTAGTGTGAGAGATAGCTGAAGATAAGGTTCCTTTGAGATTAGCTAAGGATGGCTGGCTCTGATACCACATGATGTGATTTCAAGGAGGATCATACACCATACCGGCCATACACTTAGAAAAACCCCCACACTTTGCATTGATATTGAGCCTATTATATGGGCAGATACATCCAATCATGAGCAAGTACAAGTGGCTTCCCTTATCTTCTGGAGGTTTCTAGTAGTGGTTCCCATGCTACACATCACGACTATCAACACGATCAACATTCAAATCTTGGATCAATGTCTTCTAACAGAAGATTGGGAGTATAATGCTATAGAGGAAACTCTTACGGATTTGGGCACTAGCCTAATCTACGGGGAAAGCTAGGAGGATATCATTCAATCGGTTTCTCATGCCACTCGTGGAGGAAGATCATTTGCAAGTCATTTGTGATTGCATTTAGAGGATAGTGGAGCATGAGAGATTCCACAACAAGGGTTCATGGTACCCCTAAGGCACCTATGCTGTAGTTTGGGACATCAAAGGCAAGAGCGCCTACTATGAGCGACATTGTTACACCGCTAGTGAGCCTTATTTATCCTACTTTCGTAGTGTCACCTAGCTACACTACAGACCCGACTACATCTACTATTCCACAAGACCCTACTAGCATGAGCTTTTCATTCCTTGTGCTAAGAGCTGTCAATGCCCAAGACCTAGCTAGGTCACTTCCTGCTCCAATGATTAGTAGCATGGCAACCACCACAACACCTTTGATCCACACACCACTGCCACAAAGCTAGATGCCCACGGTCACTATGATAACAAATATGGCTCACCCTATGCCACTCCCCACCCCTACTACGACTGCATATACCTTTCTTGCCCTAGGCACAATTGGCACAATCGTTCCAACTATGATTGCTACGGGAGGAGCATCCTCTTCACATCCCCCTTCTTTTGTCACATCTCACTCTAGTGCACATTTTCCTTATCTAATGCTGAGCAAGAGGGATACCACCATGAGATGTTGGACCCATTACTCCAACACATACTCTAAGGACAACAACTTGTATTGGGACACCATCCCAATCTCTAGTCCCAATCCCCCCAGGATTTAGAATGTTTCATCCACATGCAGCACCTTACATGCCATGTGTTGTACCTAGACTTGTTGCTGCACCAGCACCAATAATTCTAGCACTAGCTCTACCAATAGAGCCAGTTGCCTTTTGTCAAGCCTTAGGAAGAGCGGTAGCTGAGAGTATCACACCAGTTGTTAGAGATAGTGGTTGAAGCAACTCAGGGAAGGTTGCCTAAATAGCAAAGCTAACCCACAAGTTTAACAAGGAAGGAGATCCTAGGCGACATCTAGAAGTGTTTAATTAAGTTTGCAAGGCCCTTGGCAAATGCAACGAGATTGATAAAACCAATGCTTTCAACCTAACCCTAGATGGGAAGGTAGGGGATTGGTTTAGAACTCTCAGGGTTGAACTGTAGGGAGTAGCTATGAATCTAATATGGATTCCCAATGTGAGGAAAGGGAAGAAGTTCTTTAAAACACCAAGGAGCATCTTTGCAAATGGAAAAGACATAAATGTTATGTAGCTAATCATCATAGAAGGCTACAAGAGAGGACAACTACTACCCAATGGCTTTAATATGTTGGTTCATTTGATGCACATCACAAGTCTATTGACATCTGGGAAGAGGAATTACAAAAAGTTATGTATTGCAACCCTCCTCCCACTGAGTTGATAGCCAAAATCAATGTCGTGGATGAACCAAAGCTTAATCATTATGTGAGGTAAAAGAAGAACAAAGAGTTGGCCCAAGAAGAGAGGGAAATAGAAGCTGTAGCTAAGGCAACTCAAGAAAATCAAGAGCCAATAGCTAACTTGTGCCCCAGCACCACCTAAGCATTACAAGTCATACTCCATAGGGGAACTCAAGTTAGTGTTTGATAGTTCCAAACGTAACCCCACAAGTGAGAGTGGAGGAGTCTATGATGGGCCTACAGAGGTTAAGGAACTAGACTTGGCTGAACGAGGAGAAGATCGTAAACTAGCCTACATAGCTAAGGACTTAAGTAAGGCCGAGGAGGCTGAACTTGTAGCTCTCCTCAAGGAGTCAAGGGAGTGCTTTGTGTGGACTTATCATGACATGAAGGGAGTGCTTGATAGAGTTGTATAGCACACCACCCCAATGGTACCAAACATTAGACCAGTCCAGCAATGATCCTATCTAATGAATCCTAAATATGCCAAAATTATGAAGGAAGAAATCGACAAGCTTATTTAATGAGGATTCATTTATGAGATTGAACACTCAGAGTGGGTTTCACCTATTGTGGTTGTGCCCAAGAAAATGGAAAACTTAGAGTGTGTGTCTTAAGAAGGTGAATGCTGCCACTTACGCAGGGATCACACCCCTTGCCTTATTTTGAACATGTGCTAGAGTGAGTTGTAGGTAAGGAAGCATATAGCTTTTTAGATGGATACTTGGGGGGTTCATTACATGTAAACCCTCTATATCACGTGCGTTCAAGACCCAATTAAAAAACCCCTTATCTGTGAATTTCTCATGAATAAAACACACCCTTTTTCTATTAAATCTGTGAATGCCCCCTTTAATGACACCCTTCTGTATGTAAAAAATGTGTTTAAAAAGGATTTCAAAAAGTCCTTCTGTTGAACTCATGTGCTATGCTTACATATTTATGAGTGACCCCACCCCCCCCCCCCGCCGAGGATGGAAACTCAGGCTATATTCAGATTTCTATTACATTTGAGGAACAAGCTAAAACAACATTTCTTATAGAAGGTGGGGTGTATGTATATCGTGTTATGCCATTTGTCCTAACCAACATAGCAGCCACATTCCAAAGACTAATGAATACTACCTTTAAGGACTTCTTAAGAGAGTCTTTTTAAGCCTTCTTAGATGATTTATGCATTCATTCATCTTGGAAAGAACACCTAGCATGCTTAAGAAATATCTTTGTGAGGCCAAAATAAAGTCATTTTGGACTTACCAGCTACCTACAAATAACAAGGGAGTTTAGAGATTTATGGGTCATGTTGGCTACTATCGATGGTTCATATTATTCTATTCTTCTGAGATAGCTAAACCTTTGTACAAGCTTCTCATTATATTTGAGTGGATAGAAGAATGCCAACAAGCCTATGACACGTTGAAGCAAGCTTTGGGTAGCGCTCCTATACTATAAGTGTCAAACTGGGATCTATAATGAACTCTCGTCTTTCCACATTATCCCTCATCAATCCACATTACTTATTCCACATTCCATTCATATGTGTACTCATTCTTATCCAATCACATCATTTTCCATCTTATCACATCAGATTCATTCACATCACATATCATTTATTCACATCCCAATTCACATGCCATCACATCTCATCCATTCACTCATATCAACGTCACATCATTTCACATACACATTCGCATTCATTATTCCACATACACATCCACATTCGTACTTCCACATCCATACATTCACTTCCATATCCGCATTCATATATACATATCCATATCCACATCCATACATCCACATCCACATCCACATCTACATTCATACATCCACACATCCATTTCCATGTCCACATTCATTTAGCATTAAAAAGCCATTCCAATTAAGCTTTTCAAGCTTGAGAGGGGTTGAGAAGAGAGAAACATTGAGAAATTATGGAAAAAGATCAAAATTCACACTTTACCTTACAAATTGCTTGATTCTTTGATCACGGTAGAGGCCCCCAACCAATCAATTGGTTTAGTATGTTGATGGAGCCACCAATGGAGATTGAAGAAGGAGGGAAGCTCCAATTTCTTCAATTTGGAGAGAATTTTAGAGAATAGTAAAAATTATCATTATTTCAACATAATTTTGGGATAGTATAACTCTCCTATTTTTTTACAAAGGACTCAGGTTCTATTTATAGGAGAGGGAGGCTCTAACCAAGACCAACTGATTTCTAGAATTTTCCAGATTCAGTTTGGTTGAATTTGGACTAGATTTGGACCTAGTTTGGTTCCTTTTTTATTCGGTTTTGATTCGGTTTGATCCAAGAGAGAGGAGAGGTAAAAATATCACATTATTTTTGAGTTTAAAACTCATTCAAGCATGTGAAGTAGGTGCCTCCTTGAAGGGACTTCCCTTTCTTACACATGTGTCAAAATGGAATCATTATATCCAAAATATCTCATTTTTTAGTAATACTCATAGTTTTTTACTAATAACCCTTGTACATAGTCAACTCTTCATCTTATGTGAGCATTTACTCATTTTTGGGTATTTTTCTTTTACAAATTGGATTTATCTCCTCCCCACACATGGATTGATCTTATTGGTCCATAGAAACCTTAATTTAAAACCCTTGCCTTTGCCTTTATATGTATTTTCAGCTTCTTCTCCTTCCCTTTTCTCTAAGCTTGATCTCCTGGAGGAGGGGAGTCGGGATCTACAGGTGTAATTGCTTTGTCCAACATTATCTCAATACATCTCTCTCTTATCCACCAAATATAAGATCAGGGTATTTATTGCACTGCCAAAAAAGTGGACTTCTAAGACAAATAATGTACAAATACATTAAGAGTAATGCAAAGGATTCTCTAGTTTTCTTACATTGACTTGTTGTTTTAACAACTTAAAACCTATTGTCCTTGCACGCATTTGCAATCACCCTCCATCCACAACTAGTAACGTCAGGACTAAATTGAAACCTGAAATAATAGTGTAATTAGAAGAAATCCATCTTCAAACAAAGAAACATCAAAACTAAATTATCAATACCTCTTGCTGAAGATACTTAAATGGCTTCTTTGGATCTGCAAGATCTTCATAATTTTTCTCCAAATATACTAATATAATTTTGCAAGCACTGCAATAACGAGCATATCAAATAGGTGCAATGTTTGTAACAAAATTGTGATAGTTGATGAAAAGAGATAATATGGTAGTTGATGAAAAGAGATACTTACATTTTGCATTGACGATGGATGCCAGCTAAGGAGTTCATGAAAATAACCTCTCTATCAAAAACATCAATGAATATAAGACTCCCATGGTGACTGCAAATAAAACAATAGTAAGAAAATATCTACTTACATGAGTTATGAATTTAAAACTATTAAAAAAAACTACCTTAAAACTAATAAAAAATAATACCTTTCATTATATGGGATGAATATATAATAGTTTCTTAGGCTGTCATATGCCCTTAAAAAACCGTTAATATTTGATCCTATCTTTGAAAAGATATCACTCGATATTAGAGGATCAACCACAAATATGCTGCTTGAAATCTCTGTGGGCATTTTAGAAATGTATGCCCTGTAATCAAAGACAGTATTAAGTATGGAAAAAGGAGAGAAAAGGACAAAATTATGGCTAAAGAATGATGCTTACCTCATGCAATAGAATATTACAGCGTCAGATATTTCAATATCTCTCTTCTCTAACATCACTTTGTCCTCACCCAGGTGAAATGCTCAAGTAATATTCAATCTCAGGGTTGGAGGAGACATTGATAATCATTTGACCATACACCTTGCCCATTCTATCATAATTCATACCACCAAGTCTCTTAACTTCCTCTTTATAAAAATGATCCTCCATCTCGAAAAGCATCTCTCTTTGGTCAAGTGCTTTTCTTATTTCATACTCATGTGTAACATCTCAATAGTAGGCCCTTCAGCTTTTCGGGACCTCTTGGGAGGAATTATAAGGATATCAAAGGCCCTAGTCTCTGTGGTGGGAAGTGCCTTGAGAACTTTATCAAATCTATACCTAAGCCTGCTCACCACTGAGAAATCCTCATTAAAGTGACTCTGTGTGCATGTGCAGCAGCAATATAGGCATCATTCATGAAATCTATAAGAAAGTCTTCAGATGCTTCTTGCAAGCACCACAATCACACTATTCCGGATGGCTTCTTCTCCCTCAAAGCAGCACGTGCCTCATCAAGGTCACCATCCCCGGTTGTTTTTTCAAAGCCTTCACCAAAAACACCTATTGGTTTGCAGTCTTCAAGGGTATCTCCATCCATATCCAATGTTTTGAAAAAGAGAGAGCTTTCTATATCTCCTACAGAAGTTACAAAGTCATCCAAGAAAGTGAAGAAAACAAGCAAACCCTCTCCAACAAAGCCTACTGGGCCCTCTAGTCCTTCTCTTAGTGCACTAGATACCCAGTCAAAGTTAAGTGTATTTGAAGCACGTGGAATGCTTACAAAGTCACCAAAGGCAAGTCCTATGGCATCAAAGAAGTTTAAGTCATCACGCAAGGCTCCTGGTCTTTCTGAGATAGTAGTGGTGTCTCCTAGAGAGAGAATGTTGGATTTTCTTATTGAAAGTGGAATTGAAGCCTCTTTCTTCTCAGTTGCCAAGAATATTTTCAATCCAGAAGTTGATGTCTCAATGATTATTAATCGTGCCATGCCATTTATCAAGGAGAACTTTGATGATGTAAAATCCCGATTTCAGGGGTGCTAGCAGTGGAAGTAGCACTTCTTGCGCGGGGCAGGGTCCCACACTCGGGGCCTCGCCCACCACGGATATCCGGACAAGAGACTAATCCATCGGTTATTTCAAAACCGAACCCGGAAAAAACTTCCTTTGCCCGGAAAGCACGGGCGATTCCACCAGGATAACTTTTCCCTAACGTGGTCAAAAGCTTTAACTAACTGAGCTCATCTGACCGAACCCGTAAGTCCCAGATCAGGGAAAAAGACTGTACTTGGATCATAGAGACCAACGCTTTTTTCCTCATTGAGAGACGCAGCCGTTGATTCTTTTCCATAGAACAGTTTTTGTCTGGGATTTACTTTATCTATTGAACTAAGCAGAAATTGAGTCTCGATTTACGGATCCATCAGTCCAGCCTAACCCCATCCAATCCCATGGGTTAGCCAGCCGCCCAACCCCATCCAGCAGTCCCATGGGTTCCAACCACTGTAGTGATGGGATCCAATTAGGAATTTGGTTAGGTTTTGTCCCGGGTACCAGGGAAAAGAGTTCCGAGGCCCCCTAGCCGGATGTTCATGCAAACATAAAACTAGTCACACCACTTACACACCCAATATAAAAATTGCTTTTTTCTCAGTATCAGCTATCTTTAAAACAATCCTTTAATGAAACCATTGAGTCACTAATCATAATCCTCAAAATCTCTAGTTGAATCCTATTTCCAATCATTCCTTCATCGGAGTATCTATGGCATCATTGGTAACCAGAAAGCTCACCACCTGTCCACTCAGGGGCCTTTTCAATAGTTCCTAGCTCATAGTACCCGCCAATATAATCACTTATAAAAATCAAGATGGAATCTCCATTGAAGATCAGCAAGATCAACCAACAGATCGATATAAAAGAGCCATGGACTCATCCGTTGAGGACCAGCAAGGTCAATCAACCAGATCCATGTCCGGTTTCAGAAAACAACTCCTACTCCTTGTTCCAATATCTTCCACGACGCACGTGTGGGTATCTTCGGCGACCTAGAGCCCAAGCACCATATGGTCAGCACACTCTAGGATCCTTCGCAGGTCACCTAGCACTTCACTCATAGGCCGCTTCCTTGGTCCCTCATCCACCGTACCGAAAGCTCACCATTTAAATCGAACCGAGGCTCGTCAAGACCTCGGCCGACCTTGCTACGCGAGATGTCCTCCATTGACTCTCCGTCAACAGTTAAAACTTTATCAGTTATGTCTCCACGACCTTACTCACAAGACGGTCAAAAATGCTTCCCCAGCATTCTTGACATAAAACAGTCATTTACAAACAGGTTACAAATACAGTTTCTATAATGAACTCTCGTCTTTCCACATTATCCCTCATCAATCCACATTACTTATTCCACATTCCATTCATATGTGTACTCATTCTTATCCAATCACATCATTTTCCATCTCATCACATCAGATTCATTCACATCACATATCATTTATTCACATCCCAATTCACATGCCATCACATCTCATCCATTCACTCATATCGACGACACATCATTTCACATACACATTCGCATTCATTATTCCACATACACATCCACATTCGTACTTCCACATCCATACATCCACTTCCACATCCGCATTCATACATACATATCCATATCCACATCCACATCCACATCTACATTCATACATCCACACATCCATTTTCATGTCCACATTCATACATCCACTTCCACATCCGCATTCATACATACACATCCATATCCACATCCATACATCCACATCCACATTCATACATCCACATCCACATCTACATTCATACATCCACACATCCATTTCCATATCCACATTCATACATCCACTTCCACATCCGCATTCATACATACACATCCATATCCACATGCATACATCCACATCCACATCCACATCCACATCCACATCCACATCCACATCTACATTCATACATCCACACATCCATTTCCATATCCACATTCATACATCCACATCCACATCCACATCCACATCTACATTCATACATCCACACATCCATTTTCATATCCACATTCATACATGCACTTCCACATCCGCATTCATACATACACATCCATATCCACATCCACATTCATACATCCACATCCACATCCACATCTACATTCATACATCCACACATCCATTTCCATATCCACATTCATACATCCACTTCCACATCCGCATTCATACATACATATCCATACATCCACATCCACATCCATATCCACATCCACATCCACATCTACATTCATACATCCACACATCCATTTCCATATCCACATTCATACATCCACTTCCACATCTGCATTCATACATACACATCCATATCCACATCCACATTCATACATCCACATCCACATTCATACATCCACATCCACATCCACACATCCATTTCCATATCCACATTCATACATCCACTTCCACATCCGCATTCATACATACACATCCATATCCACATCCATACATCCACATCCACATCCACATCCACATCCACATCTACATTCATACATCCACACATCCATTTCCATATCCACATTCATACATCCACTTCCACATCCGCATTCATACATACACATCCATATCCACATCCATTCATCCATTTACATTTATCTAATTTATATCACTTCCATCCATCCATTTACATCTATCTGATTCCTATCACATCGCATCGATCTGATTCCTATCACATCGCATCGATCTGATGCCTATCACATCTCATCACATCTATTTATAGAATGTAAGAGAATTCTAATTTTTCGATATAAAGATTCTTTATGCATCTAATTAGGCATAAAGACGACTTTAGTAGGAATAACATTTTTATAAAAATCCTTTTATGCATCTATTTATGCATAATTTCAATTTTAAGGAAAATAACACTTTGGAATTAAAAATAAACCTTTTATGCATTTTACTATGCATAAATTCATTTTAAATGAGAATGACACTTTTGAATTAAAATTCAATCTTTTATGCATCTTCTCATGCATAAAATCAAAATTGATGAAAATAACTCTTTCGAACTAAAAATAGATTTCTTTATGTATCTTTCTATGCATAAAATCAAAATTGATGAGAATAACACTTTTGGGTTAAAATAAATTCTTTATGCATCTTTCCATGCATAAATTCAATTTAGTAGGAATTACACTTTTAGAATAAAAGAATTTCTCTTATGCATCTAGTTTATGCATAAAATCCATGAAAATATCACTTTTTAAAAAAAATATCTTTTATGCATATGTTTATGCATACAAATCATTTATGATGATGAAAATCACTCTTTTAATATAAAAGAATTCCTTTTATGCATCTAATTTATGCATAAAATCACACTTTTAATATAAAAAATATCTTTTATGCATATGTTTATGCATAAAAGATATCTTTTATGCATATGTTTATGCATACAAATCATTTATGATGAAAATCACTCTTTCAATATAAAAGAATTCCTTTTATGCATCTAATTTATGCATAAAATTATTTATGATAAAAATCACACTTTTAATATAAAAAAATATCTTTTATACATATGTTTATGCATACAAATCATTTATGATGAAAATCACTCTTTTAATATAAAAGAATTCCTTTTATGCATCTAATTTATGCATAAATAATTTATGATGAAAATCACACTTTTATAATTAATCAGAATAACAATTTCAATATACTTCCTTCTATGCATAGAACTTAATTCTAAAGAAAGTAACACTTTTTTAATAAAATATTTTTAGTATGTATTTTCTTATACCTAGGATGAAAATTAACACTTTAGGAATACATATACGATGGGAATTACTCTTTTTGAATTAAAAAAAATAAAACTTATTTTTCACAATTTTAGAAAATTTCACCATAACCTCCTTTGTATGGCTGACCATTTTTCAAATTTTAACTCTCTAAAATCAACTATAATTTCACCAAGAGTATTTAAATCATTCTAATGTAAACAATTTCTACTTATTTAAGAAAAACATTATGAAAAACTTGATTCTATCCATTAATCATTCATCTAGGATAAAGAATGGTTGGATTTACTAAAGAAGAGAGGGGAATGCTTTTTTTTAATGAGGCATAACATCATCATCATTTTAGAGAAGACAAAAATCATAAAAACCATTAAAATTAAGCATAAATGGAAATTTATGTATTTCCTTACTACCATTCATCAATTAACTTCAATAGCATTAAAAAGCCATTCCAATTAAGCTTCTCAAGCTTCAGAGGGGTTGAGAAGAGAGAAACATTGAGAAATTATAGAAAAAGATCAAAATTCACACTTTACCTTACAAATTGCTTGATTCTTCGATCACGGTAGAGGCCCCCAACCAATCAATTGGTTTAGTATGTTGATGGAGCCACCAATGGAGATTGAAGAAGGAGGGAAGCTCCAATTTCTTCAATTTGAAGAGAATTTTAGAGAATAGTAAAAATTATCATTATTTCAGCATAATTCTAGGATAGTATAATTCTTCTATTTTTTTACAAAAAGGACTCAGGTTCTATTTATAGGAGAGGGAGGCTCTAACCAAGACCAACTGATTTCTAGAATTTTCTAGATTCAGTTTGGTTGAATTTGGACTAGATTTGGACCTAGTTTGGTTCCTTTTTTATTCGATTTGATCCAAGAGAGAGGAGAGATAAAAATATCACATTATTTTTGAGTTTAAAACTCATTCAAGCATGTGAAGTAGGTGCCTCCTTGAAGGGACTTCCCTTCCTTACACATGTGTCAAAATGGAATCATTATATCCAAAATATCTCATTTTTTTAGTAATACTCATAGTTTTTTACTAATAACCCTTGTACATAGTCAACTCTTCATCTTATGTAAGCATTTACTCATTTTTGGGTATTTTCTTTTGCAAATTGGATTTATCTCCTCCCCACACATGGATTGATCTTATTGGTCCATAGGAACCTTAATTTAGAATTTTGAAAAAATCTTGACTCTCAGGATAAGGCCTCTTGAACAGATTATACTTGATTTCTAATCCACCTTCTGAAAATCTTTTTGAACTTTTGTTTTGGGGGAACTTATTTTAATAAGAAGAGATATTTTTCCATCCAAAAATATTTAAAAACTGAATTACCACTCTCTAGAAGATTTTCTCTCTCTAGGCCAAAACTGGTAGAAACAAGATCTTTTATATTTCTGAAGAGGGATTTGACTAGAGGGGAAGATACTGGACATCATGAGGGGCTAGGGGGAGGAATCTTACATTCTACCCCACTTAAAAAACGCGAGATGTCCTCATCTCGCAGGTGGAGTATGATCTCTTTCATCTTCTTCTTCTTCTTCAATCACTTCCAGCGTTACTGCCTTGGAAGTGGACGACCGATTTGGAAACAACTCTCTTTGACTTCTGAGGTGGAGGTCTTGCATTACTTTGGATTGAAACTGTAGGTTGGATAGAGGGTCTACCTCTGGGATTTCCCTGATTTTGGCAGATAGAACCCTTCTTACTCTAGACGGAAGGGGCTGGAGTCTAGAATCTTGATCCCTGATTTTCCTGCGCTGAAAACCTTGATCCAAAAGGAGTTGGGCAATCCATGCTGTGATGTCCAAACCCTTGACAGTTATAGCATTTCACTCTCTTGTTCAAGGGTGAAACTTCTGAAGTTGAAATCCAGGGGATTGAGTTTCGAGAAAAGGACATTTCTTCCATTCTAGAAATTCCCATATCCTGGGTTCGACCTTGATATCTCTTAGGTGGAGGAAAGTTAGAGTCATCTTCTGGGAATAAAAACCTTTTGAAAGGTGATGGTGCTGGCTTTGGCGGGCCTTTAACATCAAAGGCTTTGGTGAAATCCTTCGCCATTCGAATTGCTTCGGCCATGGAAACTGGCCATGGAAAGTGGCTTAGCATTCTTCACCAGGATATTCAAAGGTTCGTTCAGTCCCCGAATGAACCTGGCCATCAGCTATTCTACATCCAGCGGAGGTGAGTATCTGAGGAGGAGGGCGAATGCTTGGTGATATACTTCAATAGTTCTACTCCCCTGGGCTAACTCTAAGAATTCGTTCATCTTTGTTTCTAAAAAGCTGGGAGGACAGAACCTCGTCCTTAGGTAAATTTTGAGATCAGTCCAGGTTTGGGTATTTCGGTCGAGACGGTTTGTCTCGTAGTGGTTTCTCCATGCCACTCTAGCTGACTCCACTATCTTTAGCCTTGCAAGAGCCATTTTGCTCTTCTCATTGTACCCGGTGACATCAAAGTATTCTTCCATTGATTCGATCCACTTCTCCACAGCCTCGCCCAAGTTTTCCCCTTCTCCCTTGAAAGGTCCAGGCTGTGAACTATGAAGAGTTTTACGAACATCCAGGTCGAGCTCTTCATCGAGCTGGGGGTTAACATTTCTACCACGACGACCTCGGTCCATGTTCCTATTAATACGAAAATTCTTGCTAAGTTTTTTTATTTATGATTCAATCCGAATTTTAATTCAACTGATTCCGGGGTTCTCTAAATAGGTCGGCTCACCACAGAATCAAGGGATAAAGATACTCATATAGAACGCATTATCAATTGACAATTCATTCAGAATATCTCATTCATATCTTTAACACAATAATGGTCCATCAGACTAATTGTTTTCCATCTGAACAGTCCTCCATGGGGATTTTAATTTTTCAGATTTTTAATTTATCATCCCTTAACTTGATCCACTGATTAAAAGTTAACAGTAGTAATCTGCCAGCACAATCCACTAATCTCATAGTGATTTGCTGAAGTTATTAACGTCATTCCAGTTATGAACATCATCACAGGGACTCGTCCCATTCATCCTCATTGCGGTTTCGCTCAGCTTATTACATTTCAACCAAATTTTAAGAATCATCATTTCTTAATCAGAATCCAATTCAACTCATCAGTTCTCAACCAGAATTTAAAAATCATATCAACCACATTCGAATTCATCATCTGGATAGCATTAATGCTTATAATTCCAAGTCTTAGATTTACTCGTATATACTGCCCAGTAAAGAGCTGCAGTTATACCCTCAGTATATACGGGTAGTCATGGTTCTTGGAACTATAAGGTAAATACCATCATGTCTAGGCCTCAAGCAAGTCAGGGATTCCATACAATTGCAGTACTTCCATTTGAAGACCCAATTACTAATTTACAAATTTCAGTTTGAATATCAAATTGTATGAATTTTATCACACAATTTCAACCTTTTAGTGCTTCTTGATAAATATTTTTAACATATTTGGCTTCTCGGTTGATTGTCATTAGCCAAGTGGCTCTGATACCAACTGTAAGATCCCTATCCCCACCGCGCAACAATTTCAGGGGTGCTAACAGCGGAAGTAGCACTTCTTACGTGGGACAGGGTCCCACGCAAGGGGCCTCGCCCACAGATATCCGGACAAGAGACTAATCCATCGGTTATTTCAAAACCGAACCCGGCAAAAACTTCCTTTGCCCAGAAAGCACGGGCGATTCCACCAGGATAACTTTTCTCTAACGTGGTCAAAAGCTTTAACTAACTGAGCTCATCTGACCGAACCCGTAAGTCCCATAGTCAGATCAAGGGAAAAGACTGTACTTGGATCATAGAGACCGACGCGTTTTTCCTTATTGAGAGGCACAGCCGTTGATTCTTTTCCATAGAACAGTTTTTGTCCGGGATTTACTTTATCTATCGAACTAAACAGAAATTGAGTCTCGATTTACAGATCCATCAGTCCAACCTAACCCCATCTAGTCCCATGGGTTAGCCAACCGCCCAACCACTGTAGTGATGGGATCCAATTAGGAATTTGGTTAGGTTTTGTCCCGGGTACCAGGGAAAACATTTCCCAGGCCCCCTAGCTGGATGTTCATGCAAACATAAAACTAGTCACACCACTTACACACCCAATATGAAAATTGCCTTCTCAACATCAGCTATCTTTAAAACAATCCTTTAATGAAACCATTGAGTCACTAATCACAATCCTCAAAATCTCTGGTTGAATCCTATTTCCAATCATTCCTTCATCGGAGTATCTATGGCATCATTGGTAACCAGAATGCTCAACACCTGTCCACTCAGGGGCCTTTTCAATAGTTCCTAGCTCATAGTACTCGGCAATATAATCACTTATAAAAATTAAGATGGAATATCCATTGAAGATCAGCAAGATCAACCAACAAATCCATATAAAAGAGCCATGGACTCATCCGTTGTTGAGGACCAGCAAGGTCAATCAACCAGATCCATGCCCGGTTTCAGAAAACAACTCTTACTCCTTGTTCCAATATCTTCCACGATACACGTGTGGGTATCTTCGGCGACCCAGAGCCCGAGCACCGTATGGTCAGCACCCTCTAGGAGCCTTCGCAGGTAACCTAGCGCTTCACTCATAGGCCGCTTCCTTGGTCCCTCATCCACTGTACCGGAAGCTCACCATTTAAATCGAACCGAGGCTGGTCAAGACCTCGGCCGACCTTGCTACGCGAGACGTCCTCCATTGACTCTCCGTCAGCAGTTGCAACTTTATCGGTTAGGTCTCCACGACCTTAATCACAAGACGGTCAAAAATGCTTCCCCAGTATTCTTGACATAAAACAATCATTTACAAACAGGTTACAAATACAGTTTCTATAATGAACTCTCGTCTTTCCACATTATCCCTCATCAATCCACATTACTTATTCCACATTCCATTCATATGTGGACTCATTCTTATCCAATCACATCATTTTCCATCTCATCACATCAGATTCATTCACATCACATATCATTTATTCACATCCCAATTCACATGCCATCACATCTCATCCATTCACTCATATCGACGTCACATCATTTCACATACACATTCGCATTCATTATTCCACATACACATCCACATTCGTACTTCCACATCCATACATCCACTTCCACATCCATACATCCACTTCCACATCCACATTCATACATACATATCCATATCCACATCCATACATCCACATCTACATTCATACATCCACACATCCATTTCCATGTCCACATTCATACATCCACTTCCACATCCGCATTCATACATACACATCCATATCCACATCCATATCCACATCCATACATCCACATCCACATTCATACATTCACATCCACATCTACATTCATACATCCACACATCCATTTCCATATCCACATTCATACATCCACTTCCACATCTGCATTCATACATACACATCCATATCCACATGCATACGAGGAACCAAAACATAAAATCCAGTCGGTGGGTTGGTGCAGCTTAGATACCAAACAACTGAAAAATCATCAAACCCTCAAATGGTTGCTCTCCCACACAGGTATCCCTAATATCATTCAATCCCAAAGTACTGGAGATATGTTGATAGTTGATGGAGTTGGCAATTTCAAAGTGGAATGGCATTTGGGTGCTGACTTAAAGACTATCAAATGTATGCTTGGATTATGCAACGGGGCTAATGCAAAGTATCCTTGCATTTATTGTATGAAAGGTATGGGATCAAAAGAGTGGAGCAGTTTGCGACCAGCAAGGAGAGTCCCAAATGAGAGACTCTATAGATCTAAGCAAGTTCAAGAATAAAGAAGACATTTGGGATCCCATTCTTCCTATCTCTCTTAAGAATGTTCACATATGCACTTTGCGTGTAGAGATAAGAATAATTGACAAGCTTCTGAGATTGTATCTTGATTATGTATATTCTATTAAACCAACATCATTGGCAGATCAATGTATTGATAAATGTGAAGCATTGTTATCAAAAATGGGATTTCATGGGGGTCAGGTTCATTTAAGGAAAGATCCAATAGTTTTAGGGAAAACACGAGATGTCTTGGCAGATGTCTCCATGGAAGGTGCAAAAGCCAGAAGATTTTTAGGAAACCATAGTAAAAAACAAGTGAATGTTACATGGGATTGTTGGAAAGAATTGTGTGAGATCACGACAAACGTTGCCAGCAAATCTTAGAATGGAGGTTTGGAAGCATCTTGACATCTTTTTAAATGTTCTTAGACAACAGAAGACATCAGCTACATATGCGCAAGAGTACAAAATTTCTATTACAAATCCCATTCAAATAATCAAAGAAGCATGGGGAGAAAAAGATATCACATACTATTTGGTAAGACTCCTTTGTATTCATGATACACTCAATGGAAATGACATATGCTAAATTTTTTTCTTCTTGTTATGGAGCACATCCTCCATGTACATGGGCCATATTTTGTTGAGGAGCATGGACCCCTAACAACATACAGTAACCAAGGGATGGAAAAGTCACATTACTAGGCACGCACATCATTCTTTTGGAGCGCAAGATGTAGTGGATGGGCTACAAGAAGCAATGCTCTTGCAGAGTTATTCAACTAGTTTTTCAGAAGACAATTACAAAGAATGCAGAAAAATGACATTTCAGAAACATAACAGTGTCAAATAACTTTGTACAAAAAGTTATCTATTGTAATTCAGAGTATGTACAAAAAGTCTATTCCAAAGTTTTCACATCATCATCCTTTGTTACTGCTCCCCTGGAGCATAGAAATTTCCTTCTATTGTAACCACCTAGTGTGTTTACATCAGTTTTATTTGCAGCTAAAGCATACACAGAGTATGTCAAAAAATATCCTACTCTAGAGGAGGAAAACCTAGGGCCATAACAAAAAATTCTAGTAGCGGCTGTCTTCTCAAGAAACATGATTTTGTTAGCGTTGGCTTGTATAGTTGAGAAGCCATACAGTCTGCAGAGAGCTTTGATACAAAGTATAAGCCAGTCTGCATCCTCGGAGAACTGGCTATGCAACACATGGAAAATATTCTCATCCATTTTGGACAAATAGTGTCCAAGTGCAGAATCTTTCTTGCTAGAGCTTGCTTGCCTTGAGATTTTACCTCTCCCTAAGAAGTTGTCTTCATTTGCTAGCTCCAACTATAAACAAGAGGAACATTGTGAAATTATTGTAAGTTAAAATAATATAATGCAAGGATTCAAATTCATATTCACTTACCTTTTGGTTTTCATCTTATTCAAGTATATTTGATGTCCAGAGTGAGATTGAGGTTTCTTTGATGTCTTTAAGTTGGACATAATCACTCTGTTCCCTTCCAACATCGGCAATACCAAGTGAAGCTTGAAGCTGATTAAATTCATCATCAAAGATCAATGGTTCTGACTCATGTGCTTTCTTAATACATAGTGATAAAGCATGAGTTGAGTCAATGAACTTGTCATCTGAAGTATACACATCTAAAGCAGCAAATTCATCATTATGCTCATTCTCAATATCAATGAGCCCTTTAGCAGCTTCACAACCCTCTGTAATGAACGGGGCAGGACAATAGTCCTCCCTCAAGTTAAATAGCTTTTGAATATCAGAAAGGAGTAAATACTCCTTATCCTTGATAAGAAAACTTGGCAATGAAGGACCAATATATTTATGTAATGGATCTCCAATTTCCTTGGGTGACTGAACGATTGTATGTGTCTTTAATTCTATGATTTCAATATTCTTGGGGCAAGCCTCTCCTCCTCCTCAGGTCCAAGTTCCTCCTCTATATCATTTGCCTCTAAATCTCTGAGAAAGAAAAAGTTTGAAGAGCCTTCAATCTCCTCAAGTTTCTCCACTTCACCTCTAAGAGGATATTTGTCAATGGAGAAAACTATAAAGGCAGCAGCTTTGACCATTCTCCTGCAACCTTTGGATGAGAGGAGCATTCTACATTTTTTAATAAAAAGCTTTGAAGTTTGTACATACTACACCTCTTTGTAAATGTTTGTCTCTGGACAGAGGAGGTCCCAACAACAAGGACATGGACGTACTCCTTGCCTTTAATCAAGATAGAAGGCCTTGTAGTTTCCTCAAATTCATCTGTAAGATTCCTCCCCCCAGTATCTTCCCCTGTAGTCAAATCCCTCTTCAGAAATATAAAAGATCTTGTTTCTACCAGTTTTGGCCTAGAGAGAGAAAATCTTCTAGAGAGTGATAATTCAGTTTTTATATATTTTTGGATGGAAAAATATCTCTTCTTATTAAAATAAGTTCCCGCGAAACAAAAGTTCAAAAAGATTTTCAGAAGGTGCATTAGAAATCAAGTATTTTCTGTTCAAGAGGCCTTATCCTGAGGGTCAAGATTTTTTCAAAATTTTAAATTAAGGTTCCTATGGGCCAATAAGATCAATCCATGTGGGGAGGAGATAAATCCAATTTGCAAAAGAAAAATACCCAAAAATGAGTAAATGCTCACATAAGATGAAGAGTTGACTATGTACAAGGGTTATTAGTAAAAAACTATGAGTATTACTAAAAAAATGAGATATTTTGGATATAATGATTCCATTTTGACACGTGTAAGGAAGGGGAATCCCTTCAAGGAGGCGCCTACTTCACATGCTTGAATGAGTTTTAAACTCAAAAATAATGTGATATTTTTACCTCTCCTCTCTCTTTCTCCTCTCTCTTGGATCAAACCGAATCAAAACCAAATCAAATCGAATCAAAACCGAATAAAAAAGGAACCAAACTAGGTCCAAATCTAGTCCAGATTCAACCAAACTGAATCTGGAAAATTCTAGAAATCACTTGGTCTTGGTTAGAGCCTCCCTCTCCTATAAATAGAACCTGAGTCCTTTGTAAAAAAATAGGAGAGTTATACTATCCCAGAATTATGTTGAAATAATGATAATTTTTACTATTCTCTAAAATTCTCTCCAAATTGAAGAAATTGGAGCTTCCCTCCTTCTTCAATCTCCATTGGTGGCTCCATCAACATACTAAACCAATTGATTGGTTGGGGGCCTCTACCGTGATCAAAGAATCAAGCAATTTGTAAGGTAAAGTGTGAATTTTGATCTTTTTCCATAATTTCTCAATGTTCCTCTCTTCTCAACCCCTCTGAAGCTTGAAAAGCTTAATTGGAATGGCTTTTTAATGCTATTGAAGTTAATTGATGAATGGTAGTAAGGAAATACATAAATTCCCATTTATGCTTAATTTTAATGGTTTTTATGATTTTTGTCTTCTCTAAAATGATGATGATGTTATGCCTCACTAAAAAAAGGCATTCCCCTCTCTTCTTTAGTAAATCCAACCATTCTTTATCCTAGATGAATGATTAATGGATAGAATCAAGTTTTTCATAATGTTTTTCTTAAATAAGTAGAAATTGTTTACATTAGAATGATTTAAATACTCTTGATGAAATTCTAGTTGATTTTAGAGAGTTAAAATTTGAAAAATGGTCAGCCATACAAAGGAGGTTATGGCAAAATTTTCTAAAATTGTGAAAAATAAGTTTTATTTTATTTTATTCAAAAAGAGTAATTCCCATCGTATATGTATTCTTAAAGTGTTAATTTTCATCCTAGGTATAAGAAAATACATACTAAAAATATTTTATTAAAAAAGTGTTACTTTCTTTAGAATTAAGCTCTATGCATAGAAGGAAGTATATTGAAATTGTTATTCTGATTATAAAAGTGTGATTTTCATCATAAATGATTTTATGCATAAATTAGATGCATAAAAGGAATTATTTTATATTAAAAGAGTGATTTTCATCATAAATGATTTGTATGCATAAACATATGCATAAAAGATATTTTTTTATATTAAAAGTGTGATTTTCATCATAAATGATTTATGCATAAATTCTTTTATATTAAAAGAGTGGTTTTCATCATAAGTGATTTGTATGCATAAACATATGCATAAAAGATATTTTTGTATATTAAAAGTGTGATTTTCATCATAAATAATTTTATCCATAAATTAGATGCATAAAAGAAATTCTTTTATATTAAAAGAGTTATTTTCATCATAAATGATTTGTATGCATAAAAGATATTTTTTTATATTAAAAGTGTGATTTTTATCATAAATGATTTTATGCATAAATTATATACATAAAAGAAATTCTTTTATATTAAAAGAGTGATTTTCATCATAAATGATTTGTATGCATAAACATATGCATAAAAGATATATATTTTTTTAAAAGTGAGATTTTCATCATAAATGGATTTTATGCATAAATTAGATGCATAAGAGAAATTCTTTTATTCTAAAAGTGTAATTCCTACTAAATTGGATTTATGCATGCTAAGATGCATAAAGAATTTATTTTAACCCAAAAGTGTTATTCTCATAAATTTTGATTTTATGCATAGAAAGATACATAAAGAAATCTATTTTTAGTTCAAAAGAGTTATTTTCATCAATTTTGATTTTATGCATGAGAAGATGCAAAAAATATTGAATTTTAATTCAAAAGTGTCATTCTCATTTAAAATGAATTAATGCATAGTAAAATGCATAAAAGGTTTATTTTTAATTCAAAAATGTTATTTTTCTTAAAATTGAAATTATGCATTAATAGATGCATAAAAGGATTTTTATAAAAGTGTTATTCCTACTAAAGTCGTCTTTATGCATAATTAGATGCATAAAAAATCTTTATATCAATATCTATGTGAAGTCTTTATCTCTAATTGATTTCAAAAAACCTATGTGAATCGAACAATCTTTGTGTTTTTGAAGTCCTTGTGTCTGATTTAAATTTTGTGTGATTAGGCCTCTAGTTTGATTGTGATTTAGTAGTGATGTATTGAAGTTGATTCAATCTCTCTAGATTGAATCACATAAAAAAAGATGGGCTCGTGAGCTCACAAAATATTTATAAATGAAAAACAAGTCAAAGAGTAAGCAACTTTAAGAAGCCCCCTCAACTTCCATGGAGTGATCAAAAGCATGATAATTCCCATCCACAATGGATGGGATATTTTCTTGCATGTATTGTGGTCTTGTGTTTACAAACATGGAGTTTTATTTGTGTGTCAAGAATAGCACAATTGTTTGGTCACAATGCAAGCATGCAGATAGTATCATGGTCTTGTGTGGAGCACGATGTGCACTTTGAGATGGAATGGAAGCATTCTCATGTTCTTGAAGAAGGGGTTTAATCTTGTGCATACTCATTAAAGTTGTCCTTACATGAAAGATCCCTACCCCCTCCGCGCAACGAATTCGGGGGTGCTAGCAGCGGGAGTAGCACTTCTTGCGCGGGATAGGGTCCCTCACTCGAGGCCTCGCCCACACGGATATCCGGACAAGAGACTAATCCCTCGATTCTTCCAAAACCGACGAACCCGGAAAAACTTTCCTCGTCCGGACAGCACGAGCGATTCCTCCAGGATATTTGTACTCTAACATAGTCAGGGTCATTACTGACCAAACTCATCCGACTGAACCTGTGAGTCACTTAGTCAGATCAAGGAAGAAACTTGCACTTGGATCATAGAAACCAACGCTTTTTTTCCCATCACGAGGCACAGCCGTTGATTCTATTCACATCTCATATCATTCATTCACATCCCGATTCACATGACATTACATCTCATCCATTCACATCACATATCATTCATTCTCATCTCACCATCCGATCACATACATTCTATCCACATTACATCACATCACATCTACCCACATCATATCTCATTCATCCCATCCACATTACATCACATCCACATCATGTCTCATTCATACACATCTCATCTCATCATTCACATCCATTCACATGCTATTCCCATTTAATAGCTTTTTCTTTGATACCGATAATGGGACTTTTTCTAAATTTCTACCAATTGCTTGGCCTAATTAAAGGTTCCTTTTTTCGAACGACTATTTCTATATTCCTTCTCAATTCCTCAATTGAATTATATTCAATATTCCTCTTTTGAATAAATGAATTCATGGGATTTACAGAAATCAATTCTACCCATATATATTTCCACTTTTGATCCCATTTAATTTCTTAGATCTCAATTACCATGGGAATTCCTCTTTTTGCATTTTATTATTTGCATTCCAATGTCATGGGAATTCCTCTTTTATCATCAAATATTTCTCATGAAATAATTTCATCTAAACTAAAATACCCATTAATTCAATATGATAGGAATTTCTCTTTTCCCATCTAAATGATGGAATTCCAAATGTCATAGGAGTTCCTCTTTTACCATTTAATTATTTCTCATAGATAAAATAAATTTATCTAAAATTTATATTTAAATTTAAATAAAATATCCAATAATTCGAGTATGCTAGGAATTTCTCTTTTCCCATCTAAATGATGGAATTCCAAATGTCATAGGAATTTCTCTTCTACCATTTAATTATTTCTTATAGATAAAATAAATTTATCTAAAATTCATCTTTGAATTTAAATAAAATACCCATTAATTTCAATATGCTAAAAATTACACTTTCCTCATTTAAATGTTTGAATTCCAATATGGTGGGAATTCCTCTTTCATCATTTAAATTTATCTATGCAAAAAGATAAATTTAACTAAATTTCTTCTTTAATTTTTAAATAAAATATAAATTATTTTAGCATCCCAATCTTTCTCTTACTTCATTGGAATACATGGATTTCCATTGTCATTGGGGATTACTCTTTTAACATAAAAATGAATTACTAGAAATTTCTCTTTTTTCTAATGAACTATTTATGCATAAACATAAAATCAAATTTTCCATGATTATAATGAGAATCATTCAATTAATCTAGGATGATTAATCCTAGAATATGGTAGGAAGTCCTCTTTTCATATTATGAATGAAAATGATTTATGTGTTAATTTTTTAAAAATTTTACCATAGCTCCGCTACTATTACTAATAATTCTCAATAATTTTGAAAGCATAAAGTTTAGTAATATCATATGATAGAATAACCGTTAATTGGATCACTATCCAATTATGGACTTGATTCCTAATTTTTTCATGAATTAAATAGCATAAAAACATTAAAAAGCCACTTATTTGGCCTCAATTTGACAAGCATAGAATTTACTTTTAGATTAGAGAATTGCTTCATGAGAAGCTTCATTTGAATATAGAATAGGTCATAGGAATGACCATTCTTTGGGGGAGAGAGAGACATGCTTTAAAAAAACATTTAATTTAAGCATAAATGGAAATGTATGTGTTTTATCACTACAATTCATTAAAGAACTTCAATTGTATTAAAAAGCCATTCAATTGAATGCTTCTCAAGCTTGAGAGGGGTTGAGAAGAGAGAATATTTGGAGATTAAAAAAAAAAGACCATAAACCACACTTTACCTCCTAAATTGCTTGATTCTTTAATCAATGTAGAGGCCCCCAACCAATCAATTGGTTTGGTATGTTGATGAAGACTCCAAGGAAGATTGAAGAGAGAGAGAAACTCCAATCTCTCCAATTTGTAGAGGATAATAGAAAATATCATTATTTAAATATAATACTGGCATGGTATAGTTCTCATATTTTTTTACAAAGGGCTAAGGATCTATTTATAGGTGAGGGAGGCCTCTAACCAAGTCCAACTAGTTTTTAGAATTTTCCAAGTTCAGTTTGGCTGAATTTGGGCAAGATTTGGACCTAGTTTGGCTCCCTTTTGATTTGGTTTGATCCAGGAGAGAGGAGACATAAAAATATCACAATACTTTTGAGTTTAAAACTCCATCACACATGTGAAATAGGCACCTCCTTAAAGAGCCCCCTTCTCCTTACCAAGGTGTTAAAATTGAATCATTATACCCAAAATTGAATCATTATACCCAAAATATCTCATTTTTTAGTAATATTCATAGTTTTTTAACTAATAAACCTTGTACTCACAGTCAACTCTTCATCTCAAGTGGGCATTTACTCATTTTTGGGTATTTTTCTTTTATAAATTGGATTTCTCTCCTCCCCACACTTGGATTGATCCTATTGGTCCATAATAGGAACCTTAATTGAACCATAATCTAAAAAAAATTAAAAATCTAGACCCTTAGGCTAAGGTCCTTTATACTTATTTTCAATTAATTCCAAATGCACATTGGAAAATTCTTTTTGAATTTCTGTTTCAGGGGAAACCATTTTAGACACTAGGAGGATTTTTATATCCAAAAATATCTCAATTTTGGATTATCTCTCTCTAGACATTTTCTCTCTCTAGGTCAAAACAGGGTAAAACAGAATCTTTCTTTTATTTCAAAGAGGGGAATAATTACAAGATCAGAAGGGGAGGTTGTTACACATGTACACCTCAAAAGCTAGAGGGAGGAATCTTACATCCTACCCCACTTAAAAAACGCGAGATTTCCTCATCTCATAGGTGGTGTATGATCTCTTTCATCTTCTTCTTCTTCTTCAATCACTTCCAGCGTTACTGCCTTGGAAGTGGATGGCTGATTGCATTACTTTGGATTAACACTGCGGGTTGGTTAGAGGGTCTACCTCTGGGATTTCTCTGATTTTGGCGGAAAGAAACCTGATTACTTTGGAAGGAAGGAGCTGGAGTCTGGAATCTTGATCCCTGATTTTCCCGCCCTGAAAACCTTGTTCCAAAAGGAGTTGGGCAATCCATACTGTGATGTCCAAATCCTTGACAGTTATAGCATTTCACTCCCTTGTTCAAGGGTGGAACTTCTGAAGTTGAATTCCAAGGGATTGAGTTCTGGGAAAAGGACATTTCTTCCATTCTGGAACTTCCCATATCCTGGGCTTGACCATTATATCTCTTAGATGGTGGAAGGTTGGAATCACCTTCTAGAGCTAAAAACCTTTTGAAAGGTGATGGTGCTGGCTTCGGCGGGACCTTAACATCAAAGGCCTTGGCGAGATCCTTCGCCATCCGCACTGCTTCGGCCATGGAAACTGGCTTGGCATATTCAAAGGTTCGTTCAGCCCCTGAATGAACCTGGCCATCAGCTATTCTTCATCCAGCGGTGGCGAGTATTTGAGGAGGAGAGCGAACGCTTGGTGATATACTTCAATAGTTCTGCTCCCCTGGGTTAATTCTAAGAATTCGCTCATCTTTGTTTCCAAAAAGCCGCGAGGACAGAATCTCTTCCTTAGGTAAATTTTGAGATCATTCCATGTTTGAGTGTTTCGATCCACACGGTTTGTCTCGCAGCAGTAGTGGTTTCTCCGTGCTACTCTGGCTGTTTCTACTATCTTCAGCCTTGCAAGAGCCATTTTGATCTTCTCATTGTACTCGGTGACATCGAAGTACTCTTCCATTGCTGCGATCCACTTCTCCACAGTCTCGCGCCCAAGTTTTCCCCTTCACCCTTGAAAGGTCCAAGCTGCGATCTATGAAGAGTTTTATGAACATCCAAGTCGAACTCTTCCTCATCGAGTTGGGGGTTTTCATTCCTACCATGATGACCTCGATCCATGATCCTATCAATACGAAAATTCTTGTTAAGTCCTTTTATTTACAATTAAAATTCGATTTTAGATCCAACTGATTCTGGGGTTCTTTAGATTGGTCAGCTCTCCACAGAATCATGGGATAAAGATCCCTTATATAGAACTCGTTATCAGATAACAATTCATTCATAACATATCATTCATATTCTTAACACAATAATGGTCCATCAGACCAAAAAATCCATCTGAACATTCCTCCATGGAAGTTTCAGTTATGCAGGTTTTTAATTTGTCATCCCTTAACTAGATCCACTGGGTCAAGTGTTAACAGTAGCAATCTGTCAGCACAATCTACTAATTTCATAGTGATTTGCTGAAGTCATAATCATCATTCCAGTTATTATCATCATCCCTGGGATTCGTCCCATTCATCCTCATTGTGGCTTTGTTCCACTTATCTTCTTTCAACCAGAATTCACGAATCATCATTTTTTAATCAGAATCCAAATCAACTCATGAAGTCTCAAACCAGAATTATAAAATCATATCAACCACATTCGAATTCATCATCTGGATAGCATTTTGGCTTATAATTTCAAGGTCTTAGATTTACTCGTATATACTGCCAGTAAAGAGCTGCAGTTATACCCTCAGTATATACAGGTAGTCACGGTCCTTGGAATTATAAGGTAAATACCATCATGACTAGGCCTCAAGCAAGTCAGGGATTTCCATACAATTGCGGTACTTCATCTAAAGACCCACTTTCAATTTTATGAATCTTCATTCTGAATATCAATTTGTATAAATTCTATCACACAATTATATCCTTTTACAGTTACTTCATAAATTTTTGACATTTTTGGCTTTTCAGTTGATCCACTTTAGTCAATTCACTCTGATATGAAAGATCCATGTCCCCTCCGTGCAACGAATTTGGGGGTGCTCGCGCAGCGGGAGTAGCACTTCTTACGCGGGGCAAGGTCCCTCACTCGGGGCCTCGCCCACAGATATCCGGATAAGAGACTAATCCCAAGGTCCCTCACTCGGGGCCTCGCCCACCCCACAGATATCCGGACAAGAGACTAATCCCTCGGTTCTTCCAAAATCGAGGGACCCGGAAAAACTTCCCTCGCCCGGAAAGCACGGGCGATTCCTCTAGGATATTTGTACTCTAACGTAGTCAAGGTCATTACTGACCAAACTGATTTGACCGAACTACCCACATCATATCTCATTCATCCCATCCACATTACATCACATCCACATCTCATCTCATCATTCACATCTCATCTCATCATTCACATCCATTCACATCCATTCACATGCTATTCCCATTTAATAGCTTTTTCTAGTTTGATACCGATAATGGGACTTTTTCTAAATTTCTACCAACTGCTTGGCCTAATTAAAGGTTCCTTTTTTCGAACGACTATTTCTATATTCCTTCTCAATTCCTCAATTGAATTATATTCAATATTCCTCTTTTGAATAAATGAATTCATGGGATTTACAGAAATCAATTCTACCCATATTTCCACTTTTGATCCCATTTAATTCCTTGGATCTCAATTACCATGGGAATTCCTCTTTTTGCATTTTATTATTTGCATTCCAATGTCATGGGAATTCCTCTTTTATCATCAAATATTTCTCATAAAATAATTTCATCTAAACTAAAATACCCATTAATTCAATATGATAGGAATTTCTCTTTTCCCATCTAAATGATGGAATTCCAAATGTCATAGGAATTCCACTTTTATTATTTAATTATTTCTCATAGATAAAATAAATTTATCTAAAATTCATCTTTGAATTTCAATAAAATATCCAATAATTCCAATATGCTAGGAATTTCTCTTTTCCCATCTAAATGATGGAATTCCAAATGTCATAGGAATTCCTCTTTTACCATTTAATTATTTTTCATAGATAAAATAAATTTATCTAAAATTCATCTTTGAATTTAAATAAAATACTTATTAATTTCAATATGCTAAAAATTACACTTTCCTCATTTAAATGTTTGAATTCCAATATGGTGGGAATTCCTCTTTCATCATTTAAATTTATCTATGCAAAAAGATCAATTTAACTAAATTTCTTCTTTAATTTTTAAATAAAATATACATTATTTTAACATCCCAATCTTTCTCTTACTTCATTGGAATACATGGATTTCCATTGTCATGGGGATTACTCTTTTAACATAAAAATGAATTACTAGAAATTCCTCTTTTTTCTAATTAACTATTTATGCATAAACATAAAATCAAATTTTCCATGATTATAATGAGAATCATTCAATTAATCTAGGATGATTAATCCTAGAATATGGTAGGAAGTCCTCTTTTCATATTATGAATGAAAATGATTTATGTGTTAATTTTTCAAAAAATTTACCATAGCTCCGCTACTATTACTGATAATTCTCAATAATTTTGAAAGCATAAAGTTTAGTAATATCATATGATAGAATAACCATTAATTGGATCACTATCCAATTATGGACTTGATTCCTAATTTTTCTATGAATTAAATAGCATAAAAACATTAAAAAGCCACTTATTTGGCCTCAATTCGACAAGCATAGAAATTACTTTTAGACTAGAGAATTGCTTCATGAGAAGCTTCATTTGAATATAGAATAGATCATAGGAATGACCATTCTTTGGGGGAGAGAGAGACATGCTTTAAAAAAACATTTAATTTAAGCATAAATGGAAATTCATGTGTTTTATCACTACAATTCATTAAAGACCTTCAATTGTATTAAAAAGCCATTCAATTGAATGCTTCTGAAGCTTGAGAGGGGTTGAGAAGAGAGAACATTTGGAGATTAAAAAAAAGACCATAAACCACACTTTACCTTCTAGATTGCTTGATTCTTTAATCAATGTAGAGGCCCCCAACTAATGAATTGGTTTGGTATGTTGATGAAGACTCCAAGGAAGATTGAAGAGAGAGAGAAACTCCAATCTCTCCAATTTGTAGAGGATTTTTAGAGGATAATAGAAAATATCATTATTTCAATATAATACTGGCATGGTATAGTTCTCATATTTTTTTACAAAGGGCTAAGGATCTATTTATAGGTGAGGGAGGCCTCTAACCAAGTCCAACTAGTTTCTAGAATTTTCCAAGTTCAATTTGGCTGAATTTGGGACAAGATTTGGACCTAGTTTGGCTCCCTTTTGATTTGGTTTGATCCAGGAGAGAGGAGAGATAAAAGTATCACAATATTTTTAAGTTTAAAACTCCACCACACATGTGAAATAGGCTAAGGTCCTTTATACTTATTTTCAATTAATTCCAAATGCACATTGGAAAATTCTTTTTGAATTTCTGTTTCAAGGGAAACCATTTTAGGCACTAGGAGGATTTTTATATCCAAAAATATCTCAATTTTGGATTATCTCTCTCTAGACATTTTTTCTCTCTCTCTCTCTATGTCAAAATAGGGTAAAATAGAATCTTTCTTTTATTTTAAAGAGGGGAATAATTACAAGATCAGAAGGGAAGGTTCTTACACCTGTATACCTCAAAAGCTAGAGGGAGGAATCTTACACCTCAACTTGATTGCTAGAGCAGAAACATCTTATCAATACAAATCATCATGATCTTACAAGAAATTATACTAAGGTTGGATATGAATGGTTACTATGGTTGCGTGTAACTCTCCCAAACCTATTTTCCTTCCTAAAACTCCAAGCTATTCCACAAACTCTCTCCCTATGAGAACCTCAGTTGTTCCATAGATGATATTCTTCAATAGCTTCAACTTCTACAGCAGAGCAGCAGGGGTAGCTTTTACTGCTAGCAAATATACAATTGCAATTTAGAGTTTTTCCTCGGTCCCCTTGCCCTTGATAACAGTCACAAGTGCGTTTCGATTAACACTCTCTCACCCAAGCATATCATCCTCTAGGTTATAGTATCTATATAAAGACCTTACCTTGCTTTCTCCTAAGAGAGCAGTGGCAATGTTTGTGTGCTTATCTATCATCTTTTTCCTCTCAGTCAATTCTAGGAGAGAGTTTACAACACTTCATGTCAACACCTGTCATGCCTAACATTTGTCCACAAGCTTAGTTCCATGGCTTATATGGCCATGGCGTTCAATCGCACACTGAGTGCGATTGAACGCCATGGCCATATAAGCCATGGAACCAAGCTTGGACATTGGGTTTGTACATGATAGCTAGCATGAGGAGGAGATTTTTTTACCATATTGCGAGTCGATGAGCTTTGTAGCTATGGACATGGTAGAGTTTACCATATTGCGAGTCGGCGCCACAAGCTTGGTTCCAAGGCTTATCTGGCCATGGTGTTCAATCGTGTTGAGCGTTCCATGGCTTATTTGGCCATGGCGTTCAATCACGTTGAGCATGATTAAACACCATGGCCAGATAAGCCATGGAACCAAGCTTGGACATTGGGTTTGGACATGATGACCACAGTATGAGGAGGTAGGCAATGGCGACTCTCACACCAAGGAGGGTAGAGTCGAGGAGGTTTTACTACTAAGAAGCCAATGAAAATAACTCTTCAAATGTATAGATGCTAATATTTGCATTGAAAGATCTTAGAAATTGGATAGCTCGTAGCTATGGACATGACATCAAAAAAGTTGAGCCAAAAAAATAGACAAGCCTAGACAATACTGAGAGAGAGGTGAGAGTTGTGCACTCTACCTTTTTCTTAGGATTGATGGTGAACTTGAAAGGGGAGTATTTCCCGAGGTGTAGATCTCTCTTCATTGAGAGAGAGAGAGAGAGAGAGAGAGAGAGAGAGAGAGAGAGAGAGAGAGAGAGAGAGAGAGAGTGTGTGTGTGCAATACTATGAGAGAGAGAACCAGTCTTACGTTGCTGCCCTCTCCCTTGCATCCGCCGCCCTCTCCTACGCTGCCGCCTCTCACAGCCGTGCGTGGAGAGCAAAAACATTGAGGTAAATTAAAACCTAAAACATAGAGTTTAATTATGACCTATATGAGGTTGTAATTAGGTTTTAATTAGGACTCAATGTTTTTGCCTACTTAAAACAAACTCAATCTTTTTTTTTCTTGATGCTACTCCACTCCAAACCATGACTCTTGGAAACCTCGTAATCTCTGAATTTTGGGATGAAAACTCAAGATTATCTAAATTCTAGATTTTGGGATTTTAGAGAACTCTAGATTTCTCGGATATCAGACCTTCAAATTCAGAAGACTTTGTAGTAATTGTATCGTGTGAAATGTTAGATAAAAAATGGTCTGGATCCATGTTGAAATTTGGATGAACTATAACTATTGCACCTAGCAGCTCTCGGTGGTGGTGGAAGGCACCGACAACCCAACTCCCCAAGTTGTGAGCACCGACAACCCAACTCCCCAAGTTGTGAGCACCACCTCGATATCACACATATGGAGGTGGCAAATTATAACCACCTGAGAGCCGTTGTTGTCAAGAACAAGAAGACTCAGCATAAAAGGGAAACTAGTCACTACACAGATAGTGACGAAAGATAATGCAGTGTTAGGCAAGAATAGAGATAGATGCTCACATTGATGGAATGTATGAAGGGTGTAGTTATAGCATGCTTTCAACTGATAGTTAATAGTTGTGTCATGAAGCTTGTTATAGTGATAGTACTCGGGAAATATTAGTAATGGGCAATTGCTTTGTATCAGTTTGAAATGCTTTCAGAATATAACTAAGAGCAAGCTTGCCATTTCATTGTTGTTTTTATGTTGTTCTCTACATTATGTGGATTACGTCTACAATGTCCCTGTTCTACTAAACATGCTATCTATGAATGAGAGAGTGAGTGAGATAGTTAGTAGATAGATGCAAAGTGAGAACTGAGAGAGTGAGAGTGAAGGTTTGCTCAGTAGAGTGGTGTTTTGTGTGTCCCCATGACCATTTAAGAGTTGGTGTTTGTACCTAGAAACTCTAGTGGGTGATTGCACGTCTCCCATGGAATTTCCTCACTGGTCTGTCACACCACAGAATGCTGTCTTGCCATTTCATTAAGAGGGAAATCAACAAGAAATACCTGGAAATCTTGCTAGGGATACAACAAACATACTGCCAGGGAAAACCTCCGTTAAGTAGCATTCTGCACCATCAGCCCAAAGGAAAGTGTAGGTCCGCTTAGAACAAGTCTGAGGAACTTTTCAAAGAAGACAATACGGAGAGCTTCTCAGCACACAATTCAATCGGCTTCAAGCATGCTTCATGCATATTCTTGGATCTAAGGATGGTAGAAAGTAATGCCTTCCAAGAGACTCTCTAGGAAGCTAGCAGCTGGGAGTGCCTCGCACCGTTACAATCAAGAAGGTAGGGCTGAAACTTTTGCAACCCCGCATGAGCAAGAAGAAGTGTCAGAATTTAGGCACAACTTGGACCATGAAAAGGAGTGCCAAGAGAGAGAAGCCGGGCACAGTCTAGGTTCAAAAAACCTAAGAAGGGTGGAGCAGCAAAACCAGGAAGAACAACCATAACAAAACCCCCGAAAAAGGTTCAAGGGAGCCATGGCATCATTAGCCAAAAATTTCCCAATGTTCTCAAGAGAAAAAGGGAAGATGTAGATCTGCATGTGAGGAGATTTGAACAATACTGGAAAGTGGCCAGACCTTGGGATGTGGAAGAGCTAGAGCTGAGTGAAATTTGCAGAGATGCTTTCATGAATACCTTCAAGGAAGGAGCCACGGAGTGGGTGTCAAGATATCAAGACAAACTCAACTCTGTGTGGTGATCAAACGAGAGAGCTCCGATGGATGTGGAAGCTTATGCAACAAAGTTGCTAATTTATTCCTAGTATTGAGAGAGATCATTGTTCATGGTGGTTGGACATGGAAAAAAATATAGCACCAGATGAAGAGATAGATCTTTATGAAAAACATAAGTCTGTATTACTTCTATGAGCACAGCCTGAGATTACAGATGAGGTAAGTGAGAATCGTTTGTCTTTCATGTGTTATAATATAATTACATGATGTAGCATGTGTTTTGCATGTGTGTTGTATGTTTAGAATACTCCCATTACATTCCATACCCAATACAGCCACATTACTCATGCCACCTATGAACCTAGGAAGACAACTTGTAGAACAGGCCTTGCACTCAAGCAACATAAGCAGGGAGGAGTAGCATTGGTGGTTGGAGAGGAAATTGAGAACATTGGAGATCCACCAATAGACATTTTGGAACCAAAAGGTGAGTTAACTCTCTATACATATCACAATGAAGATCCCTACTTGACCTAGCCATGCTAACATTTAAAATTGTGACAAGAATTATATTTGCCTTTAATGCAAGCATTGTAGATCTTGCTTTGGATGTTCAGAATTGGAAAGCAACCCTCCACCATCATGAGTGGAATTATGGAAGCATTGAATATAATTTGTACTAAAGGCAAGATAAAAGGGAAGATGGTGGATCATTTGTTGAAATTTGAGCATTGTGATGAGCTATGGTGGATCAAACACTAGAATCAACATCATTAACAAAGTGATTAGCAAATAATTAAGATGTAATTAGTGAATAATTAGCAAATAGATTAATGTAGGCATGGATACTCAAAAACCAGCAAATTCTCATTAGGGCTATGCCTCAATTTATAGAGTTTACATCAAGCATCAAATCCCACTGATTTCTCCATGATTCACTCCCAGAATATCTCCACCTCTTGCTTGATTCTCTCCACCTCTTCTCTTTTCCCAGAATATCTCCCTGAATAACTCCACACTTCCCAGAATATCTCCACACTTCCTAAATTCTCTCATGCTACCCTTTATTCTCTCCCAGTAGATTCTTCTCACCTTTTCATTCACATTTACTCAATCTCTTTTACAGCCTCTAACCAAGGGCTTGTTCCCGCACACACCCTATTCACTTGTATTTTCAACACCTCCCCTCAAGTGAATACTCCTAGTACACCTAGACCCTATACCAAGTTTGCCTCCCCTTACTTGATAGTCCGCGACCAGTGTCTAGCACTCCTCCCCTCAAGTTATCTTAGCACACCTGGACCCTGTATCAAGTTTCTCTCTTACTTGATAGCCCGCGACCAGTGCCTCAAGTCCCTAAACTCCATAGTCCTTGACACTCTCTCTCTCTATGTGTCCAAGGCTACTATAAGTGCCCGCGACCTTGACTAAAGTGCTCACACATCCATCTACCACGTGGCCTACATCATCGGTGGCTCAGAGGTGGTTTTACTTTGTTGGGGCAGGTTATATTGGGTTGTGGGGTCTCTCTCTCTCTCTCTCTCTCTCTCTCTCTCTCTCTCTCTCTCTCTCTCTCTCTCTCTCTCTCTCTCTCAGAGATTTTCACATGGCTCCTCACTCTTTGGAGCCTCACATCTTCTCTTGTCTTCAGTCTTCTTGTCATGGCAGCTTCTCTCCACGCGTCCATGTCTTTCTCTTCTTTCAGTCTTCTTGGGGCAGCTTCTCTTCTCATGGCAGATTCTCTTCTCGTGTCCATGTCTTCCTTTAGATCTTCTTGGTGTGGATCTTCCTCTTGGAAGAGATATTCTTCTTCTTTCATGGCTGGGGCCATGAGCTTGTCCGTCTCAGGTCTTCTTGCTCCATGTGAGAAACATATTTCAATGTTTTGCTGACAGTTCCTTTGGGCTTTTTATGTTTATCTTATGTCATTATGCAGTGCAAACCCAAATTTATGCGGGAGGTCTTACCTCTTGCCTTACTCTGGACAAGGGCAGTGTCTGTTCCCATATTTACACTGATGTAATGTGCCCAATACATAATGCGTATAGCATCCATTCTTATGCACATTCCCAAATGCAACTCTGGCTGTGAATAATCTTGAATTTGAGTATAATTTGCAGGCATTAACCAAGGGTTAAATGCAAAATGATGATTTTCACAAATTTATCAGCATAATTTTACTAGAAATTACATTAAATCAAGGGTAACCAATTTGTACGGGATGGTTGGAGTATCAAACCAACTCCGATTTGCAATCTGAAGTTATAGGGATCTGTATCAGATACCTAATGGTTAATTTGAACCCTCAATTGTACCAAAATATAGTGATTAGCATTGATTAATCATTGATTAGCAAAATAATGCTCTGTTTTGTGTGCAGAAAACAGAGTATACGGGGAGTCCAGATCTGGTGCCTTAAACTTCAAATGAGCTCAAATGCTTTCAAAGGCATCAATAGCAATGAGTCTAGTAGAGGATTAAGCCAAGAAACACAAGATTTGACCAAATATTGAAAGTTTAATCTCTGTTTTACCAAAGTCACCTGCAGATTTGATGAAGAGCTTGGATCTCAATGTAGACTTGATGAAATTGAATTCTGTCTTCACCAGCTTGTAGAGAATGCTTGAATACACCTTGGGCTAGGAGGAATTGAAGCAATTTGATTTGATGATGCTGCAATGTTCATTTTTCTCAGAAAAAACGCGCCTGCAAAATCATCGATTTCTCCTCAACGCGTTGGCGGTTTTCGCTTCCGTTTCGACTGGCTGCAGCTCAAGGATGTTGGCTATGTTGGGCTAGAAGCAAAAGACCTAATTTAGAGTGTACAAGAAGCTAGAGGTCCTCCACTAGCTGGGGGTGAAGGGGTGAAGTGAAAAATAACTAAAAATTGGATTATTTTCTAATTATCTACTAATCTTGATTAATTAACTAATGGGCTCATAAACCTGATGGATTCTAGGCATGGCTCTGATACCATGTTGAAATTTGAGCATTGTGATGAGCTATGGTGGATCAAACACTAGAATCAACATCATTAACAAAGTGATTAGTAAATAATTAAGACGTAATTAGTGAATAATTAGCAAATAGATTAATGTAGGCATGGATACTCAAAAACCAGTGCAAATTCTCATTAGGGCTATGCCTCAATTTATAGAGTTTACATCAAGCATCAAATCCCACTGATTTCTCCATGATTCACTCCCAGAATATCTCCACCTCTTGCTTGATTCTCTCCACCTCTTCTCTTTTCCTAGAATATCTCCCTGAATAACTCCACACTTCCCAGAATATCTCCACACTTCCTAAATTCTCTCATGCTACCCTTTATTCTCTCCCAGTAGATTCTTCTCACCTTTTCATAGGTTCTTTCACATTTACTCAATCTCTTTTACAGCCTCTAACCAAGGGCTTGTTCCCGCACACACCCTATTCACTTGTATTTTCAACATCATTGTGTTGAGCTAATATTTGGTGACTTCCCATCTGACATTGTTGTGTAGAGGGTTGTTCCATAAATGAGATTCCATCTTGGAATAGGGTTGATGATAATCTATATACGTTGGCCTTTAAATTTGTTGACTTTTGTCTCTCTGATGCTGGCTTATTTGCATGCCTATACACAATGGAGGAGGCTACAAAGGTGGAGCATTGTGTCTCAATTCAAGGTTCTATAGTAGTGCATCGCCAGGTTGTGAAGTCTAATCCACCGGTGGGAAGAAAAAAGGGACTAATGGCAACAAAGGTAACCTTTCTGCATAGAAGTCTACATAGAAGCTAATTTCATATAGTACTTTATTTTCATTATCTTAATAAATGTGTAACACAGGTGGCATACCTTATTTTATATGCATTTGTACGCTCTTCTTCACCAAAAAATGTATTCTCAATTCATATAGTGATCAAGTTAAAGACTTGAACCTTGGAGAGGAACTTGATGTGGAGCATGAACTCATTCATGATCTGTATGTATTTAGTTTCAATTATCTTTGTTTTTTTGTTTAATTTTGAATTTGTTTCAACATGTATGTACTTAGTTATCATTATCTTTGCGTTCGCCCACCATGTAGTTTGATTTTGAATGATAATTTATTGAATCACTAGAGTTCCTCCTCTTGAAGATTTGGTTAAAAGAAAGGGCTCTTCTTGGAGAGGTGGTTGCCAAAGAGGCCAAAAGTTCTGCAAGTATATCATTTCATTATTCAGCAAGCATGGGGATACTGTTGTGGATTTGTTCTCTAGAACTAGGACACTTGGTCTTGCAACAACATATATATGAATCACAATGTGATATTATTAGAGAAGTATGAGCGCATTTATGAGTGCATACTAGAACCCTACTTTGCTAAGGTCATAAGTATTTCCAAGCTTAAGTAAATGTATTCCCACTAATGTGCATTGAAATAGAATTTCCTCTAACTAACATACATATTCTTTTGCAAATTTAGAACAAAGCCAAACAACCTAGAATACCATTGATGGGAACACCATTCCATATTTTGATTATTGTGTATGTTTATTTAGATTCAGAAGCTCCTCTTACACTTAGAGCTTTGAACATTATGGACATTATCTTAGTTTCACTATTATAGACATTTGTTATAATCAATCTAGGTTTCTTGCCTTTGTTTATTATGACTAAGAGCTCTTTTTACTATTACACCTTCAAACATTATGGACATTATCTCAGTTTTGCTATTCTGGATATTTGCTATGATTTAAGTAGATTTACAATCTTAAACATTGCTTATTTGTGAAGGTATGGTTGGGTTATAATATCTATAACCTTTTTGCTCTAAAACATAACCAATGAAGATGTATTTCTCTGCCCTTGGATCTAGCTTTATTCTTACTCCATTGGGAACATGCATATATGTAATATATCCGAACATTTTCAAGTGAGACACATCTAGTTTTATGCTTGTAAACTTCTATTCAAGCGTTATACCATGAACAACTATAGAGGGGTGGGAGTCTTATTCATAATGTAAAGTCTTGTTCATAATGTAAACAACAGTTACTAATACTTCTGCCCAAAAATAATACGATATATTCTTTTCAAACATCAAGGCATGTGCAACTTCTACAATGTACCCATTTTTCCTTTTTACATCATTCTATTTTGTAGAGTGTACCAAAATGTGAACTCTCGTGATTCCTTGCTTTCTCATTGAACTTATTGGAAAAATACTCTCCCCCACCATCCAATCTTAGGCATTTGATCCACATACCTTTTTCCTTCGACCAAGGCTTTAAACCTCTGGAAATGAGCAAACACCTCACTTTTCTCCTTCATGAAATAAACCCACACTTTCTTATGTGATCATCAATGAATGTAATATAATACCTGTGTCACACTTCCACCATAGCTAGAGAAGAGATAGAGCTCTTGTTCACAGCCCAACCATAGAGGAAATTGTTGATAATAATTCACACTGGCACGCTTATGCAGTGGCCTGCCTACCCACACTTGCCCAATCGCCCGCCCGCGGTCCTTCGACCTGGGCACCTCACCCTTGAACCCCGGACACCCTTGTTGCCCTCAAGGGTGAGGGTGTGATCGAGCCCTACGTAGCCTATTACAAGCTACGTGACATTTCCTCCCCCTTAAGAATATTTTTTATGTGCAAAAACAAACTAAGGATAGTTTTTTGGTAAGCATACTCAAGCATTCCCAAAGTGGATGCTTCCTCATCTCTATCCTTCCACTTGACAAGTGCCTCTCGGTACACAATATATCTTGTGTTCTGATTACTAAATCCAAGAATCTTATTGGGTTCATGTGGAAGAGATGGTGGTTTAATAATTTCCACCATAATATCAAGAGTAACTATGTTATCCTAATTATCTATTATTTTTCGTATTCTACAGACATGAAAAACATGATATACTTGAGAGCTCTCCGGAAACTCAAGTTTGTATGCTATGTTATTAATATTTTTAAGGATTTTAAATGGACTACAATATCTGGAGAAATATTTTGATACTTTCTTGTCTTGAGAGTCTCTGATTTCGCTCAAGGACTTTCAAGAAGACAAAGTCACCCTCTTCCAAGGTCACTTCTTTGCGGCTCTTGTCAGCATACATTTTTGCATGATCTTGTGCACTAAGAATGCTATCTCTTGTTGCTTTTAGCATATCTTACATGTCCTCAAGGAAATCCTTTTTGATAGACTGAGTTTTCTTCTTCTCCAGCCTTATAGCTATAAGAGATCTTGGTTGGAAACCATACATCAACATGAATGGGCTAAATCCAGTCTCTGAATGTTTTGAACTATTATAAGAAAATTCCAACAGTGGCAAGTACTCCTCCCAATTTGATTACTTTTTATACTAACATATAGCCCTATAGCTATAGGAGATCTTGGTTGGAAACCATACATCAACATGAATAGGCTAAATCCAGTCTTTGAATGTTTTGAACTATTATAAGCAAATTCCAATAGTGGCAAGTACTCCTCCCAATTTGATTGCTTTTTACTAACATACACTTGAATCATGTCTTCTAGCACTTGGTTGACTCTTTCTATCTGACCATTAGATTGTGGATGGTTGGCCGTACTCATACTCTAAGTAGTATCTAAATTTTTGAAAACTTCCATCCAAAAGTGGCTATCGAACTTTCTATCTCTATGAAAAACTATATCTATAGGCAAGCCATATAGGATTGTAGTGATGTTCAATAAATAATTTAGCTAGCTTATAATTTTTTACCGCCTTTCTATAGTAGGAATAAACTTGGCCATTTTAGTCAACCTATCTACCACCACCCAAATCAAATCACATCCTCGACTTGTTTTAGGTAACCCGGTGATAAAATCCATGGAAATACTCTCCCATTTTCCCTTGGGAATATCCAATGGATAGAGCAAGCCTCTTAATTTGAGATGCTCATGCTTATTGACCTAGCACTTTTTGCATTTTAGCATAAAGTCTTGGACATTCTTGAACAAACTAGGTTAATAGAATTGTCTTTTAACTAGTGCATAGGTCTTTTGTACCCTAGGATGACCAACACTTGGACTATCATGATTTTAATAAGAATTTAGCATCAAAAGTGTAAAGCAAATACCCATTATTGATAGAGAAGTACCTAAACCTTTCCCCTCGACAAACTTTATCACCCTCATTTAAAACAATGTCAAATGGAAGTGAAGTGTCCACCCCCGAGCTCTTTGTCTTGATACATAAACCAACAGACCCGTCTAGATACATAAACCAACAGACCCATCTAGTCTCTTCGAACTAGAAATCCCTCTTCTTCTTGTAGTAACCTTGGATATCGCTCCAAAATAGCACTCCTCTTTGATAAGAAAGGCAATGGTTGCTGGCAAGTGCGCATGTGTACGGCAAGCCAAACCTCTGAATAAGATGGATCATACTCACACAAACCATGTAGTGAATCTAAGAACTTATTCTTGAATATGGTGAAGCTTAACTCATTCACCATTGGCATACGACTCAGTGCATTCACTACTATGTTAAATTTACCTCTTTGGTAACAAAGTTGAAAGTCAAATTCTTGTAGGATCTCTGCCTACCTAGCTTTTCTACCTTTCAACTCATTTTGACTTGAAAACCATTTCAAGCTTTCATGGTCCCTACGGACCTCAAAAGTAACACCATATAAATAATTTCACCACTTTTTAAGAGCATGCACTATTGCAAGTAACTCTCGCTCATAGGCCGAGTAGCTACACTGGGCATGGTCAAGCTTTTTGTTTTCAAATTCTATTGGGCGTCCCCCTTGCATTAAAACCTCCCGAATGGCTTCCCTCTACTAGCATATATTTCTATGATAAAAAGCTCATTAGGGTCGACTATTTTTAACACAGGTGCAACTATAATCAACCTTAATATTTTCAAAGCTCCTTCATTGGAGTTCTTTCCAACAAATTAATTTACCTTTTATTTTTAATTGGTCAATTAATGGGACTATAATCTTTGTGTAATCCTTTACGTACTATCGATAAAATCTCGACAAACCAAAAAAAATTATAATCCTTCTAAATTTTTAGGCTCTAGCCGTTTGAGAATAGATTCCACCTTCTGGGTCCATCCAAATTCCCTCGGCAAACACAATATGGCACATATAGTGAATCTCCTTAGCAAAAAAAATCATGTTTTCTTTTCTTCAAAAATAGTAATTTTTCTCTAAGTAATTCAAACACTAGATGTAAATATTGTAAGTGTTCTTTTTGTGACTTAGTATAAACACGCATGTCATCTAGAAAAACTACTACAAATTTTCCCAAGTCTGGACTTCAAACACTATCCACATCAATGTCATAAAGGTTGTTGGTACATTCGTTAGGCCAAACAGCATAACCAAGAACTCATAATGTCTAAAGTGAGTCCTAAATGCAATCTTGGAAACATCTTGCTCCCATATACAAACTTAATGGTAACCCAACCTAAGATCTATCTTAGTAAAATATTGGGCTCTAGTGAGTTGATCAAATAACTCATCAATTCTAGGCATTATATATTTACTCATAATCATTATCTCATTAAGAGCATTGTAGTCTATGCACATCCGCATAGATCCATCTTTCTTCTTTACCAAAATAATGGGTGATGCCCAAGGCAAAGAACTAGGTTTAATAAAACCCTTCTTCAATAGTCGATCAACTGCCTCTCCAACCCCTGTGCTTTGGAGTGGCTATGCCTAGAAGCAAGCTTACTTATTGATTTTGAATCAGGCACCTTAATGGTATGATCAGTAGCCTTCAATGATGGCAGAATATAATATGGTAGGTCTCTGGGAAAAACATCCATATATTATTGTATTAGCAAGTTTAAAGTAATTACTTACTTTTGATTTTTTACATTTTTCATTTTTTGGACTATTTTATGCTTTGATCGGCAAGCAACTAAAACAGGGTTTACAAGTAGTGGGTCTCCGCCAAAGTAACTAATGTGTTCTGTTCTGTTTTGAATTACGAAAACAATAACATTAGCAAAACAAAGAGTACAAAAATATACCTTATCAACTTGGTCAAGCTCGATGGTGGCATGGTACAACTCCATGGAAGAAATAACGGTGATGCTGGCACATCATGCTCATCATGGAATGCAATGATTCTACCCTCATGCATAAACTCAAAGCTGTTGTGTTGGTAACTATGACGTAGGCTAGGGCCCAAGTGGAATAATCAATCCCTCCCTAGTATCGCATCAGCTCTACTCAAGTGCATCACTTGAAAGTCAAGTTTGGTCTCATAACCTTGGAATAAGATAGGCATTCCTAAAACCACCGTGCCCCAAATGATCTTATCAAAGCCATTTCCTAATGAGACCATGTACTTATGAGATTGCCTCTACGAGTTTTAGGTTATTTCAATTTCTTAACCAACGCATAGTTAAGAAAATTATGTGTGGCACTATAGTCGATCATTATGAGATGATTCTGTGGTCATTGATCGAATCATGCATTTGGATCAAATCATGTGGCCCAAACAACGACTGCCACATTTCTTGCATAACACTATATGCGTAGGTGCTATCAGCATGACACGTTGTTACCTCTCTAAACTCTACGATCTAGAGAGGCAACACCTACATCGTGTGTACTTAGAAGGCTTAGGATCCTTCTTAGCCTCATTGGAATTTTATCCAAAACCCAGCTTAGGACAATCTACGTTACTATGTTCGGGTTCAAAGGAGCGAAAGCATAGATTATCATTTCTTTCTTTCGTATATTGCTCTTTCTTTTGCATGTGTGTGGGGTTTCTTTCTTTATGAGATTTTTTATGTCTCTTGGTCCAGTGGTGGCCCCCTTGTCCCCCTTTGCTCTCTTGCCCTCCATGACCCCCTTGTTCCCCTTGTTCCTTGTCACTCTGAAAAAAAATTCTTTTAAATTTCGATGCCCTATCTGCTCCAAACTATTGTCTCTGAAAACTAACTGCAATCTACAAGATATATCATCGTATATCTAAGCATACTTGATTGCTTCATCTAGGTCTTTAGGCTCTATGGGTTGCACATAGATTTCGTACTCGGGTTCTAAACCACACATAAATCTGCACAAAATTAGAATTGCATCAATTCCCTTCAATTTCAAAACTATCTCGAGATAGTTTGAAATATATTATGTGAGTGTTACTCCCCAATAGAGCTTTTGTTCACCACCCAACCATAGAGAAAATTGTGGATAAGAATCCATACTTTTGGGGCTTATGTAGTGGCCTACCTTTGCCCATGATCCTCTGACCCGGCACCTCACCCTTGAACCTTGGACACCCTCACCAATCACACTCCGATGATCGGGCTCCATGTTTGGTGCCCTACGCAGCCTGTTACAAGCTACATGACAACCTACAATGGTTGATCTTGTAGCATTATATGGTAGTGATGTGTGTGAACACACTTAGGACCGTCGGGGCACTTTTTCCCTCACTAGGAGGTTTTTTTTCCCCGTGCTGCGTATGTACACCCTCTTATCTACTCATTTTGGGGTGTGTACTTATCTTTTGTATGTGGCACACATTTGTTTATTCTAATCTAGTGAGTTTGTGTGCTCTCAAGCTTCCCTATCTTGTGTGTCTGCATTGTTGCAACCCTAATCCTAATTCTAAGAATTTGTATTAGAGCTAGCTTCCTTGACACTTGATCTAGTACTCTACCTTCCTCCTCATCACACGACCCTGTTTTTCTATCTTCGATTGAGATACCCTCTTAGGAGAAGAAGGTATATACTGTAGTGTACTATATACAAGTACACAACATTTTCAAGGTCTTCGACGTGATTTGGGCATGTTTTGGGCACTACAAGGTTTCTACATACGTTCTGGAGAGGTGTCATTTTGGAATGGTTTTGCTCGATTTTGGGTGTTTGGGCTATACAGTGGCAAAGATTTGGTGTGAAGCAGCATCTATAGTGTCTTCAAAAACATCGACCATCATAATTTTGCCTGTAACACTCTATTCTCTACTCTGTTTTTTTTTTCATACACTTTGCAAGTGATTCAATTAGTTGGCAGCCATCCGAGGTTACATTCAGTGAATACTGAGTACTTGCAGTGTGTTGAAAGATTTTGCATTTGGTAGACAATCATGACTGGCAGTAGTGATGTATTCAACATGTTGTCTGCTCTGAGGACAAACTTAATGGGACTAACTACCCATTGTGGTCCTATATGATGAGGCATGTACTGGTTGCTAAAGGCTTTTGGAATGTGTTCAGTGGTAGTGAAACTCGTCCTGTTTCACAACTACCAATGCAACCAAGTGTTGCAGGTACATCTAAAGTAGAATCTGATACAAATGTAGCTCCTCCACATGCACCACCAAATGTGGCTCCTCCACATACTTACTGGTGGTGCATGTGGCTCCTCCACATACACCACCAGTAAGTACCTCCCACTGCTACTCAAACGAGATGGGATGGAAGATATGTACAGGCACATGCATTGCTTGCATTTTCTGTGAAAAGCGAAGCATTATTCCTCATATTCAGTCATGTAAGACTTCAAAACAAGCATGGGATGCACTTGCTGCATTATACCAGGTGTGCAATGAAGCATGTGTTGCATATCTGTGCAAACAGTTAGAGTCTGAGCACATGAATGAGGGAGAATCAATGGACAGCTTCTTGACTTAGATCAAAGATTTTAAGGAGAAGCTCGCTAGTGTGAATGAGATATATCCTGATAGTACATTGGTGCCCACACTTCTCAATGCATTGCCAGATTCTTATCAGAGTTTTGCCTCTACTCTTAGACTCGTGATGAAGGGAAATCCAAATGCCCTTGCATTTGATGATCAGTACTCCTGCAAGAAGAGCAGTCTAGGCAAAATAGATCTGTTATGCGAGTTGGTGATCAAGATTTTGTTGCTAGTTAGAAAGGCAAAGGTAAAGCTTCTTCGCATGGTGGCTATAAGCCAAAATCAGAATCCTTAGGTAAGGATGCAAAGAAAGAAGGTGATAAGCCTAAAAAGAAGGGCAAGTGTCACTACTGTAGGAAACCAGGGCACTACATAAATGAGTGTAAGAAAAATCTAGAGAATGAGAAAAAGAAAGAATTGGGCATGGTTGTTGGGTGATGCATCCGCACTAAGTGCAGAGAAGAAGAAATCTGCAAGTTTTGCTCAAGATGATTGGGCATGGACTGTACATTGTAGTTATGACTCTTCTATTCATGATGTATGCATGTCAAAGGCAGAATCAAATGCTTGGTACTTTGACAGTGGTGCTAGTAAGCACATTACTTCACAAAAAAAATTGTTCTCATCTCAGGAATATGTCCTAAGTGTAGAACCGTCACATGTGCAAATGGTTCCTCATATCCTATCAAAGAAGTTGGTAGAGTTGTGCTCTCGCTGCTGCTGCAAATGGGGGTGTATTTACTCTTTCTAAAGTTTTATATGTGCCAAGCATTAAGAAGAACTTGTTGTCAATTTCAGCCTTAGCCTTAGCCTTGTCAAGCTTGATGGGTGAAATTTGTGGATGATAGATGTACAGTTCAGGGGATAGAAATGATGGTTATTCTACATTTCCTCAGGTACCTTATTTCATGGCCTATACAAGATGGATGTATTTAAGAAGTTATAGCATGATGCTTGCTCAATCTCTATGACTCGTGCTATGAGTGATGCAAAATTATGGCATGCACGATTTTTCCATCTGAATTATAGCAGTTTGTTATGCCTTCAAAGGCATGATATGGTGTATGAGTTGCCAACTCTTGAGACCCCTACTAGACACGTATGTGAGTGGTGTCTTCTTCGTAAAATGCATCGACGGACATCATTTCCAAAGGATGGATCTGTGAAAGCTGTTAAAAAATTACACCTTATACATAGTGATGTATGTGGTCCTATGATGACACCATCAATTGGGGGGGATATCTCTACTTCGTCACTTTTATTGATGATTACTCCAGATATGGCTGGGTGTATCCATTAAAGAAGAAGTCAGAGGTTTTTATATACTTTAGGCACTTTGTATCCATGGCTGAAAATGCATGTGAATGTAAAGTTGACACCCTTCATTCAGATCAAGGGGGGGAGTATGTCCAAGGAATTTCATGCATATATAGCTGAAAAAGGCACAAGGCATCAATGTACAGTGCCATACAAACCTCAGCAAAATGGTGTGGCTGAGAGGAAGAACATGTCTCTCATGGAGATGGCATGATGTATGGTGAAAGCCCAAGATTTACCTCATGGTTTTTGGTTAGAGGCAACTATGTGTGCAAACTATGTGTTGAACCAATGCCCTACCAAGGCCTTGCAGTCTAAAAATCCTTATGAAGCTTGGCATAGCAGGAATCCTTCTATGGCTCGTTTGCATGTTTTTGGTTGTCTTGCTTATGCTCTTGTGCCTACAACACAATAAGATTAATGATAAGGCAGTTAAATGCATATTTGTGGCATACAGTTCAGAAAGCAAGGGATATAGACTCTACCATCCATCCTCAAAGCGGATTTTGGTAAGTAGAGATGTTGTTTCTGTCGAAAACTCAGTTCAGCCCATGCTTTCATGCAAAAAACAGCAGAATGTATGCTCACAAGACATGTTTGATTGGCTCCTACCTTTTGTTTAATGGAGGGCAGCCATCTGTAGAGAAATTGAATGCTCAATCAAGTGCTGAAAGGCATCGTGTCCTTCCTTTGCAGTTTGGCACATCATTGGCACTCATCTCACAACCTTTGACAAAGAGTGCAGAATCCTTGAAGAGCATAGGCCATCAACACCCCGATTAGAGTATTTTCTTATTTGTGATTTCCACTGCAAAATGTCGACCCCTTAGTGCACTTGTTCCAAGATGTACAAATATTCGTCCTCTCTGGGGAAGCGTCTTAGTAAATCATCTTTACCTTTCATATAAATCAATTTGGTAAGGCTGTGCTTCTCTTAGCAATTTCCTTTCTAGATCGTGCCTATTGGGAATCCATTAGGGAGAAAGTTAACAATTCTTTCACTCCACTCTAGTATAGCTTTGACCTTGAATAATGTAGCATCAGGTAGATTGTCATCAACTCTAATTAGTCCTTATAGCTCGCAAATGGAAGACAAATACCCGAGGTGTCTGCGTGCAGCTACTAGAGATGGACACCAAGGCGCAGCAGCCTGTCGAGAAGGAGGAGGAGGAGTTTCCTGTGTAGAAGGTGTAGCCACCTGAAGAAAGGAGATGTCGCCTATGGAAGGGAGGTGCAACTGCCTGTAAAAAGGAGATGGAGTAGCCGCTATGCAGAGTAGGCAGCCGCCTGCTGGAGAGGAAAAGGGACAGCCGTCTGTGCAGGGGGTGGAGTAGGCGCAGCCGAAAACTGGAGGTGGAGATACCTGGCTGTAGAGCACAACCGATTTGAGAAGAATAAATAACCACCTTGCGATTCTCCCTGTGGAGCATGGTTTGTTAACAAGGTACAAGAGGGCTTGATGTGATCAACATAAAAAATTAATTTATTAGCAAGAAGGTAATGCCTAAATTTCTTAACATTATATACCATTCCTAAACCCTCATGCTCTGTCTTGGTATAATTAGTTTCAGCCTCATTCAATTTTATAGCTTGTAAAACTAATAGGGTAGTCCAATTTATAATCACCTAGCTGGGCTAGGATGCATGCAATTGCAAAGTTAGAAGCATCAATATACACATGGAGTGTATTTGTAACCTGTTTGTAAATGACTGTTTTATGTCAAGAATGCTGGGGAAGCATTTTTCACCGTCTTGTGATTAAGGTCATGGAGACCTAACTGATAAAGTTGCAACTGCTGAACGGAGAGTCAATGGAGGACGTCTCGCGTAGCAAGGTCGGCCGAGGTCTTGACGAGCCTCGGTTAGATTTAAATGGTAAGATTTCGGTATGGTGGATGAGGGACCAAGGAAGCGGCCTATGAGTGAAGCGCTAGGTGACCTGCGAAGGATCCTAGAGGGTGCTGACCATATGGTGCTCGGTCTCTAGGTCGCCGAAGATACCCACACGTGCGTCGTGGAAGATATTGGAACAAGGAGTAGGAGTTGTTTTCTGAAACCGGGCATGGATCTGGTTGATTGACCTTGCTGGTCCTCAACGGATGAGTCCATGGCTCTTTTATATGGATCTATTGGTTGATATTGCTGATCTTCAATGGAGATTCCATCTTGATTTTTATAAGTGATTATATTGCCGGGTACTATGAGCTAGGAACTATTGAAAAGGCCCCTGAGTGGACAGGTGGTAAGCTTTCTGGTTACCAATGATACCATAGATACTCCGATGAAGGAATGATTGGAAATAGGATTCAACTAGAGATTTTGAGGATTGTGATTAGTGACTCAATGGTTTCATTAAAGGATTGTTTTAAAGATAGCTGATGCTGAGAAAAAAGCAAATTTCATATTGGGTGTGTAAGTGGTGTGACTAGTTTTATGTTTGTATGAACATCCGGCTAGGGGGCCTAGGAACTGTTTTCCCTAGTACCCGAAAACAAAACCTAACCAAATTCCTAATTGGATCCCATCACTACAGTGGTTGGGCGGTTGGCTAACCCATGGGACTGGATGGGGTTGGGCGGTTGGCTAACCCATGGGAATGGATGGGGTTAGGCTAGACTGATGGATTCGTAAATCGAGACTCAATTTCTGTTTAGTTCAATAGATAAAGTAAATCCCGGACAAAAACTGTTTTATGGAAAAGAATCAATGGCTGTGCCTCTCAATGAGGAAAAAAGCGTTGGTCTCTATGATCCAAGTACAGTCTTTTTCCATGATCTGACTATGGGACGTGCGGGTTTGGTCAAATGAGCTCAGTTAGTTAAAGCTTTTGACCATGTTAGGGAAAAGTTATCCTGAATCGCCCGTGCTTTCCGGGCAAAGGAAGTTTTTTCGGGTTTGGTTTTGAAATAACCGATGGATTAGTCTCTTGTCCGGATATCCGTGGGGCGAGGCCCCGAGTGTGGGACCCTGCCCCGTGCAAGAAGTGCTACTTCCACTGCTAGCACCCCTGAAATTATTGCGCGGTGGATAGGGATCTTACATCATCAAATTTCTCCTTGATAAATGGCATGGCACGATTAATAATCATTGAGACATCAACTTCTGGATTGAAAATATTATTGGCAACTGAGAAGAAAGAGGCTTCAATTCCACTTTCAATAAGAAAATCAAACATTCTCTCTCTAGGAGACACCACTACTATCTAGTGCACTAAGAGAAGGACTAGAGGGCCCAGTAGGCTTTGTTGGAGAGGGTTTGCTTGTTTTCTTCACTTTCTTGGATGACTTTGTAACTTCTGTAGGAGATATAGAAAGCTCTCTTTTTCAAAACATTGGATATGGATGGAGATACCCTTGAAGACTGCAAACCAATAGGTGTTTTTGGTGAAGGCTTTGAAAAAACAACCGGGGATGGTGACCTTGATGAGGCACGTGCTGCTTTGACGGAGAAGAAGCCATCCGGAACAGTGCGATTGTGGTGCTTGCAAGAAGCATCTGAAGACTTTCTTATAGATTTCATGAATGATGCCTATATTGCTACTGCACATGCACACAGAGTCACTTTAATGAGGATTTCTCAGTGGTGAGCAGGCTTAGGTATAGATTTGATAAAGTTCTCAAGGCACTTCCCACCACAGAGACTAGGGCCTTTGATATCCTTATAATTCCTCCCAAGAGGTCCGGAAAAGCTGAAGGGCCTACTATTGAGATGTTACACATGAGTATGAAATAAGAAAAGCACTTGACCAAAGAGAGATGCTTTTCGAGATGGAGGATAATTTTTATAAAGAGGAAGTTAAGAGACTTGGTGGTATGAATTATGATAGAATGGGCAAGGTGTATGGTCAAATGATTATCAATGTCTCCTCCAACCCTGAGATTGAATATTACTTGAGCATTTCACCTGGGTGAGGACAAAGTAATGTTAGAGAAGAGAGATATTGAAATATCTGACGCTGTAATATTCTATTGCATGAGGTAAGCATCATTCTTTAGCCATAATTTTGTCCTTTTCTCTCCTTTTTCCATACTTAATACTGTCTTTGATTACAGGGCATACATTTCTAAAATGCCCACAGAGATTTCAAGCAGCATATTTGTGGTTGATCCTCTAATATCGAGTGATATCTTTTCAAAGATAGGATGAAATATTAACGGTTTTTTAAGGGCATATGATAGCCTGAGAAACTATTATATATTCATCCCATATGATGAAAGGTATTATTTTTTATTAGTTTTAAGGTAGTTTTTTTTATAGTTTTAAATTCATAACTCATGTAAGTAGATATTTTAATAAAAGGGTTGATGGTGGAGAGATACCTGATCAATCACAAGAAGTCATCACCCTACTACCCACAGTGCAATGGCCAGGCGGAATCAACCAAAAAGGTTCTGACCAAGATTCTAAAGAACATTGTAAATGCTAATAAAATTGATTGGGACCAGAAGCTAGATGTGGCCCTATGGGCATTTTGCACATCCTACGAAGTCTCACTAGGCAAACACCATTCAAGATGGTCTATGGGTTGGAAGCAGTTATGCCCATGGTACCCGTTTGAGAGTGGCCATTCAAAAGAAGTTTCCAATGGAAGAATCTCGGGAGATCAGAAAACAGGAACTCTTAGCCTTAGAGGAAGAAAGGAAAATCAGCTCTCTAAAGGTGGAGAGTGCAATGAAGAAGAAAGTCTTGGACTAATAGGCATCTCAAGCACATGATTTTTGAGAAAGGAGATCTTGTATTGGTCTACAAATTCCAAGTTGGGACCTCACCCCAAAAAATTCAAAATCTGGTGAATTGGACCATTCATAGAGTGAAAGACCCGATCAGCCACAATGCCTTTACCTTAGAAAACTTGGATGGTACACCTTTTCCAAAGATGGTAAATGGCTTCAGGATGAGAAAATACAAAGGCCACCCAGTGGTGATTACACCAAAAGAAGCAGAAGAGGAAGACCATGACTTGTCCGGAGCATATGATGTGGCATGATCTCACTACTAGTGGAGGTGGATGCCAAAAATTCACAAGACCGCAAAGATGCAGAAGGATGGCCAATCCGCGCAAAACCTCAAATCTCCATAACCAATCAAAGCCAAGATAGTAAAAAAGCAAGTGACCAAGTGTGTGCCAGCGTGATCCACATCAACAACTCAAAAGGCCATGATGACAGCATAAGCAACTGCATGAAGGACATGTGTCACAACATCATTAAAACCCCACTTGAAACGGTAAGACGAGAAGATAGTAAGAATGCTTTAATACCATTAAGCCGAGATGGCGACCATGATATGAATCAAGGGTCACATCACATCGAAAATCAGGAAGTTCAAAATGACAACACCCCAAAAAAGGAAGCAAAAAGGAGAAAAACATCACAACAAAGAACACAAGGAGTCTAAAAGCTCACATTCACAATCTGCCCTCTTGCTCACAACTCTTGCACCTATCTACAAAACTTTATCAGAAAACATCACCATGCCGAAGATCAACAAGTCCCAGAGGCCAGATAAAAGGCTTGAGAAAAGCCTCTGCATGCCCATGATCATCCCCGATATGAGAAACAAAGAGCATCAGGAGTGGGCAAGGAAGTGTGGGTTTGAAAAACTACTAGAGCACCAGTGGGAAGAGCTGTAGGACCCCGACGATGAGGGGAAACTGATAAATCAGTTTCTGGAGACAAACACAGTTCATATAGAGGGAAAGGAACCCATAAAGTTTCAGAGCTCGCAGTGCATCATCCACTAGGATTACCAATGGTGGATGGTGCAATGGACACAAATCTGAAGTCCAGGGTGGAAGAAGAAATTCCAAAGACTAGAAACATGTATTAGGTGAAGGACGTGGGATGAAACCCGACGGGAATAGTTCTCCTTTTTCTTGCAGAATGTCATGTTCATGGGCAAGATAGAGGATATGTCCAATAAGAACTATAGACTACAGCAGAGGCGAGAGAAAAAATAAACTGGGCTGCCATCTACAAAGAAAATCTGGCAAAGAGGGCAGCCACTTGGGCTAAGGAGAAACATCCCACATTAATACATGCGCACCTACGAGCAATTGCTCGGGCTGCCAGGTTGGTGGATCGCGGGACAGGAGACGTTCATGTTGGACATCAATATAAGGAAGCTAGAGGATCCTCAAAAGCTGCCAAGGTAAATTCTAGTTCATTTGAGGATGACATAGATGATGAGGAGGAATGGCAGAAGATTGCTCAGAAAGCCAGCAACAAGAAGAGAAAACACAGGGTAGATGAAGAGATGCTGCTTGACGCGGAAGAGGTCAAGAAACGAAAGGAAGAAGAAGAAAGAAAAAGGGAGCTAGAGGAGAGATAGAAGCAGGAAGCCGCTATGGAAGAAAGGAAGAAGAACCTTGAGGAAGAGGAAAAGAAGAAGGAAGAAGAAGAAAAAGAGAAGAAAGGAGGAAGAAGAGAAAAAAAGGAAAGAAGGAGAACAACAGAAAAAGAAAGAAGAAACTCAAAGGGGGAAACTACCCATAAGAACAAAAGTGGTTATTCTCCAACAGAACTACAGCCTTGGGTAGCAAATTTGGCACAAAAGGTGTAGGAAGGAACAAGCCACAACTTCAAGCTACTCGGAGAATTGGAAGTAGGACTTCCTAGCTAGCAGCTACATATAAACAAAGGGCTAATGTCGGTAACCCAGAACATCCTCTCACAGGCTCTCTCGTCTCTGTGGAGGAGTATAAGAAGAAGGCCCGGAGCACAATCAACAACATGTGTGCCCAGAATCATAAACAACATGGAATGCTATTGAAGGTCACGGCTAAAGCCAAAGAATTAGAGAGCAAATTACAGATGATGGCACAACAAAACGAGGAGATGCAGAAAAACATTGCCATAGCAAAGAGGGCCCTAGTGAAACAAAAGGAGTTGAGTGAGGGGAAGATAGCAAAGGTATGGGTTGATACCATACAAGGACTGAAGGATGAAGTGATGGAAAACACAACAACGGTGGTTGTAGCGCAATCAGAAGCCTAAGCCCTGAAAAACCAAGATGAAGAAGAAGTTATGTGCCTACCACTAGACACCAAAGCAACGATGATAAAAATAGTAAAGGCTAGACTCAGCAAGGTCTGAGATTAGGTGTTGCAAGCCCTGATAGAAATTTAGGAACAGATTTCTTGCAAATTGCAAACAGGTCATTCATGACCTGGATAAAGATGATGATGCAGACAAGGAGCCGTAGCAACAACAACAATAGCCACAACAGCAACAACAACAGCACCAGCACAGCCAATAGGCCAAGAGTCCCCCAAAACAAGCACTTAAGGAAAAGGAAAGAAAGTGGAAAATGAGGACGATAATTTGGCACAAGCACTGAAGGCCACCACTTGGAAAGCAGAACACTGAGAAAAGGAGGCGAAGAAGTTAGTTGAAAGAAATAAGGTGTTGCAACAAGAGTTGCAGTATGCTACAGCCTCAAGAGAATATGTAGATATATTGAGAGAAGCCCTCCAAGATAGAGATAAGGCCAGAGATTAGGAAGAGGAGTACAAACAAAGGCTTGAAAGAGGTACTAAATTTGAAATAGACACCATCAATGAGCTAAACGCTATGGAATTAGAAATGTAGCACTGCATGGAAAATGAGAATTAGTTGAGAGAAGAAGGGCCCACAGAGGGCTAACAAAGAGCTACCACCATATTTCTAGAATATAGACAGAATAAGGTCAATCCTTACCAGGAAACCTCTTCCCCAAACACCCATGCTCACAATTCTTGTTCTCACAAACACCGGAGGGAAGGAGGATGCTCCCACCTAGAATGCAACCACCCACAAGTGTCAATGTATGGAAGTGGGGTACCGGAGACCCAAAAGAAGAAAAGGTGCAAAGCTCACCTACAGATAATCCAGTAGAGTATGAAGAAGCTATACAGGTTGAGTGGAGGCCGATACCAATGGAAAAAAAGAAAATTCTAGGGCAAACCCCACATAGACCGGTGATAAATTTTTTTGACCAAAAGACACCACAGAGTAGGTAGAAAAACTAAAGAGGATGCAAAAGCACGCCACCTACTCAGATGACATATACATCTCGGACCATACTCCACCGGAGATGTTCATAATATTCAAAGAGAAATTTGTCAGGGAAACTGGTTTGGGAGCAGAAGCTCAAGCACCGAGCATGCCAGGTGTTGCGCCCAGCAGCTCAGTGGTGGGGCAGAAGGCACTGGGTGGCAACACACTCCCCATGTCATGAGCACAAGAAGACTCGGCGTAAAAGGGAAACTAGTCACTATAGATAGTGACGAAGGATAATGCAATGTTAGGTAGGAATAGAGATAGATGCTCAGATTGATGGAATGTATAAAGGGTGCAGTCATAGCATGCTTTCAACTGATAGTTGATAGTTGTTTCATGAAGCTTGTTATAGTGATAGTACTCAGGAAATGTTAGTCTGTAATGGGCAATTGCTATGTATCAATCTAAAATGCTTCTAGAGTATAACTAAGAGCAAGCTTGCCGTTTCATTGTTGTTCTGTGTTGTTCTCTACATTATGTGGATTAAGTCTCTAGTGTCTCTATTCTATTGAACATGCTGTCTATGAGAATGGGAGAGTGAGTGAGATAGTTAGTGGATAGATGCAGAGTGAGAACTGAGAGAGTGAGAGTGAAGGTTTGCTCAGTAGAGTGGTGTTCTTTGTGTCCTCATGACCATTGAGAGTTGGTGTTTGTACATGGAAACTTTGGTGGGTGACTTTACGTCTCCCATGGCATTGCCTGACTGGTCTGTCACCATAGATTGCTGTCTTGCCATTCCGCTACGAGGGAAATAAACGAGAAACAATAACCATCCAGACGCACTATGCACTATGACCATATGGATGCACTATGCACTATGACCTTCTGGATGCATTATGCACTATGAATATCTAGAGTAGGAATTAATCCAGATCTGCCAACATTCCAAATGTCTTGATTTAGAATCAATCCGGATCCGCCAACTTTTCAGATGTCTAGATTCAAAATCTGTTTAGATGCACCAACCTTTCACATGTCTGCATTCGGAATCTATCTGATGCACCAACTTTTCGGATGTCCACATTTAGAATCAGTACGAATTCGCGAACTTTTTGGATGTCCAGATTTAGAGTCTATCTAGATCCGCCAATTTTCAAATTTGAAATTAGTCTGGATGTGCAAGCTCTACGAATGTCTAGATTCAAAATCAGTCTGGATCCACAAACTTTTCAAATGTCCAAATTTGGAATCTGTCCGGATCCGCAAACTTTTTGGATGCTTGGATTCAAATTCAATCTGGATTTGGATGAACTATAACCATCCAGACGCACTATGCACTATGACCATCCGGATGCACTATGCATTATGAATATCTGGAGTAGGAATCAATCAAGATTTGCCAGCATTCCAGATGTCCGAATTTGGAATCAGTCCGGATCGACCAACTTTTTGGATGTCCAGATTCGGAATCTGTCTAGATGCACCAACTTTTCGGATGTCTACATTCAAAATCTATCCAGATCCGCTAACTTTCCAGACGTTCAGATTCGAAATCAATCCGAGACCACAAACTTTCCAAATTCAGAATCAGTCCAAATCCATGAACTTTTTGGATATCCAAATTTGGAATCTATCTGGATCCTCCAATTTTCAAATTTGGAATCAATCTGGATCTACGAGCTCTACGAGTGTCTAGATTTGAAATCAGTCCAGATCCATGAACTTTTTGAATGTTCGGATTTGGAATCTATCCGTATTCGCCAACTTTCAGGATGTCTGGATTCAAATTCAATCCGGATTTGATACTTTTTGGATTCATTATCATCTGGATATCTAGATTTGGATTAAGTCCAAAATCCACAATTAAAGATATTTAATCTTAGAAAGAAAAAAATTAAAGCCGAATTGCAATCAAAATTTAATAAGCACGATCGAGATGGCAGTGGTAGTCGGAGCATTATCAGACAACACGTCTACTGGCTCTCTCAAGGATTCCTTCTATCATCTCGCTCTGGAAAACTCCTCACGGTGGTGCTTTTGTTCAAACTGAGGTGAGGGCGCAACTTTTGGGGACATAAGATTGATGGAAAAATAAAGTTAGGTGTGATGAGCTATTGATGCCTATGGTCACCTTTGCCTCCCTCAGCACTAAGTGACATGGTTAATTAAGGAGAACCATGGGATCTAGGGTGGGGAAGGGACAGCGTGAAGATCGAGTGCACGGGGACCATAGAATGGCAAAAAATGGCTGAATCCAACTACCTGGCTGAATCCAATTGCTCATCTGAATCCGACTGCCCGGCTGATTCCAACTGATCAGTAGGTTCCAACTACCCGGCCCAAGCCGCCCTCACAAGAGCAAACTCTTTGTCAATGATATCTTTCGTGATGCCATAGGACAAGAGCTCGACCTCCCTGTTGGTTGCACTGTAACACCAATGTAACATAACAAAGTGGGGGTTTCAACTCTCCAATGTGAGTAGTACTCCCTTTTTCTTTTTGTAATAAAGTAAAACTTTTGACTTTTTGTGCCATAGAAATTTTGATAGAGTGATATTCTTTCACAAAGTAATTGATGAGGAAGTCAGACAAGAAGGATCATGCGATGAAAACATTGTCCTAGATATTGAAGTAGAGACTATATTTTAAGAATCAGTGTCAGCATTCCAAATAATTCGGATTCTTCCCCATACTGATCTCCTAAGAAAGTTAGTGGAAGAATGTGGATGCAAGAGTAAAGTGACTGATCTACCCAAGCTTTGTGTTGGGAATTCTATTTATGAATTGATAAATGGAAAAGGGATGGAGGGAATGGAACAAAAGTATAATGTAAATGCATGGACAAAACCACAGACACCAACCAGATCCAACAAAACATTTATTCTAAGAAAAAGCTTTTGTGGTGGTGGAACCTATCAGTGTATGAATGAAAGATGTTTGTTCCTTGCCCATTCAAAGGTTCCAAAGAGACTTTATTGGAAAGGGCAATTATTGAAGTCTCCTCCAAAGGGATCTTTGGAAATGGGTAGTTTTGGGAACTTGGAATGCTTCTTTTGTAAGCATGTTCCTATGTGTGTGGGGATATGCTTAGTGTGTGGTGTAAACTACTTTATGCCCAAAGCCTCTTCCCACAACAGATTGTTTATATAGCGGGGGATGAGGTACAAAGGGGATGTGTAGAGCAGCTTTGAGAAACACAAAAGACCTTGTTGCTTTAGTAGTAAACATGGACCACATTGTAGGTCTGAGAAAGATTTAGTTAATTATTGCTAGGGAATTAATTTTGAAAGCATTTATAAATGAAGATAGAAAGGTGGGAGAACACATGTTGTAGAAAGAGTTTTCTAAGATGGCACAAGAGCTCCAAGGATTGTTGAAGCTTAGTAAGTAAGTGATTCCTAGTACTTTCATATATTGTAGTTGGAAATTTCAAAACATGGTGTTTATAGATATATTTATTATGCAGGCTAAAGCAAATGGTCATGCAGAGTCGAAAGACTAATTGACCAGAGCATTGCAAAACTTGATTAGCTAGCTCAGTGCATTGGTTCCCAAGACTAATCTAATGAAATCAAAACATGGGAGTTGGCTAGCAGGAGAGGGTTATTAGCACAAAATTAGCCTCTATGATGCTTGTGTCACAGATATGATAAATGCAATCTTGCAATGTGCTCGACAACTAGCTTTCATAAAGGGAAAATACATTTGTAGTGGACCTGATCTTCAAATGCTAATAGATAGAACTTTTTCAAGGAAAAAGACCAGTCTATCTCTCCTAGAGCCACTTCACGAATAGTTGGTGATGCAGTGATGGGAACTCCAATGTTTACAAACATGATAAAATTCAAGAGGGAGAAGAAGGCTATTCGAGCAAAGAGGCCTCTTCACCAAGGAGAAGAAGAAAATGTTGCTAATTGTAGTCATAGACTAGAATGTATATGTGATAGTAAACCAGGTGGAGTCTGTAAAGCCAAAGGATGCAATGATAGAATTAGAGCATGATACATACAAACAACTAGTAGAAATGGAAAAAGAAATTCATGATACAAAGTGGGCTATTAGGAGAGTTCCAAAGACTAGCATGGTAAATTGCCATCATTGGGAAAAGGGTCATAAATGTGATGTGCAGTTACGAGGTGGGGATGTCGACCCTTGTTTTTCAAGTGACTGTTAGTTGTCATAATGGACAAAAGATAAGATGTGCTATTTCTGCAATACTGTGGTAGTGTTAGCGGTTTCCCCCTTATCACCTTCTTTGAAGATCTCTGCTAGCGAACGGGGGTGCTTCGAGGTAATGGCGGTTGCGGTGGTAGTACCGGGGGTGGTAAGGGCACTTCGGGCACCCTAAGAATTCCTCTCGGAGCCACTTCATGGCCTGTTGAGGTGCATTGTGTAGTGATGGTGCTAGCAAGGCCAACAACTGTCTAGGGTTTAGGGGTAGGGTTGGTGCTTGCGCAGCTCTTTGGTGGTAACAATTGGTGGTCTCATGATTGCCCCATCTTTGGCAGTAAGCACAATAGAGAGTGGGTTGGGGTCTCAAGTGTGGGCACTCCATGTTGGTATGGTCACCTCAACAAATTAGGCACCATACTAATTCCTTCTTTGGGTAAAGATGAGGTTGCCCAACCCAATCCCGGCCTTGACCTGTTCTCCAGTGTTGGGTCATTTGCTGCATTAAGGCTGCCATATGTTCCCCCTATTGTCCTGATGAGGAATCTTTCCCTTTCCCTTCGGATCTGGTGCTAGTAGTTTTGAAGGATGCCTCCGATGTGCCCTCATGTAGTTCTCAAGAACGAGTTCTCTTGAAATTGTCCTCAAAGTCCATGGCACTCTTGTAGCATTGCTCAAAGGAGGTGTGGGCTAGGGCATATAGGGAGTTGTCTAAGGGTACATCTTCAAGGCCCTCTAGGAGTCTCCCGATCAGCCTTTCATCCAAGAACTTGTCTCTGTCGTTATAGTCCCTGATGGATTCTCCATCCTTTTGCCTTATGTTGTGTAGTTGTTCTATTGGTCTCCTTGTCTGGTATCCCACTTTGAAGGCCTCTTTCAAGGCTTCAAAGGTGGCTTTGCCTTCTACCTTCAGTGATCAAAACCACTATCCCACTTTTCCATCTCGGGTGAGGCCGAAGGCACTCACCTTGACCTGGTCATCTACATGGCCAAATGCCTCTCAAATCTAATTGAACATTTCCATATACGATATGGGATCTCCAACTCCATCAAACTTGGTGATCAATTTAGAAATATGGGCAAGTTTATTTCTCTCTTGTTTAGGCCCCTGTGTTGAACCGGTGTTGGTGGTGTTATTCCTATAGCTACCCCTCTCCCTATTTCCATGGCTATCCTTAATATCTCCAGATTCAATCCTACCATGGCTAGGGATGGTTTGGGTTGGGGTAAGATATGCGGGGGAGCTGGACTGGGCAGATAGTATACCATCAATGGTCCTTGCCTCAATGGAGGACCGATTTATACTTCCTAAGGTCCCATAGGGTAGCCAAGATACATTCCGCAAGGTCCTAGGTGCCACGTGTTGATAGGATTGTTCAGGGTGGCCTCTCTCTCTTTGATAGGAGGTTTATAGACCCTAGTGAGTGGATCTGTGGTCTTGGTATGAGTCGGTCATTCCGGTGGTTGGCATGGCCTCCTAAACTACTGGATTAGTCTGGACCAAGCTACTCGTGCTTTGTCCTATCTCAGGTTTGTGCTCTAGTGGTGGTGTGGCCCCTCTCTCTGGCTAGCATTCCATACCCTTGTCCCTGGGATATGGATCGTCTTATTGTGTGTTTCCTAGGATAAAGTTTTTGAGCCTTACCGCAAGACTTCTTTGCAAATGCGTAGGGGATTTAGGGACTTGATCAAGGGTAGGTATGCATTGTTGAGAGTTTTGATAGCCCAAGCTCATCTACATCTTCATCTATGGCAGTACATCATGAGCTTGAGAGGGGCTGTTGAGATTCAAGCTCGACGTCAGCTTGTGCCGCCAGCTGTGCTATGTGCTGGCATGTTAGGTAGCAGCATGTGTGAGACATAAATGACCGCGTCCAGCTGGTCATAGTGTGTGAACATTAGCTAGGGTTAGCGGTGTGTGGACACAACACATAGTGTGTGTTGTGTATTATGGATGATGGATTTATGCATTATGTGAGAAGGGAGATGGCTTCCCTCTATGGTTAGGGTTTGCAATATACATTAGGGTTTGCTCCTGTGTGTGTGTCTCCTCTCCCTCTACCTGTTTTTCATCATGGTATCAGAGCCTGGTGCTCTCTATTAGGGTTTATGAACAACTCATGTGCAAGCCCTACAATGAATTTGGAGCAAGTAAGATGCATTTCAGTGATTGAAAAATTGCTGTTTTTGAAGCTCTCACAAAACAGAGAAAAGAGGTCCATTTTTTATGAAATTAGAGCTAGTTTTTTTTAAAAATCAGACAATTGATGGGTTGTACACATGCCTTGGAGTGTTAGGAAACTATACATGCTCTCAATTACCACTACAAACATCCCAAATTCCCTCAGGAGCAGGCGGCGTAGCCAGATATGCAGAAACAGAGCACTTTTTCACATTTTTGCTAAGTGGAGGCCACAAATCAAGTGTTGTGTTTGATAAATTCCAAAATTGACTTAGCAATTGTGTGGTACATACACTTGAGAAGGAAGCTACATGATTGGTTGAAGCAATTATGCATTATGGAGCTGGGAATGAGCTGATTAAATAGGCTGTCTACTGTGATTAGTGAAACAGAGGGTGATTAATCGGCTAATTACTCTCTCATCTTAAACAATTGGTCTAATTCCTTTTGCTAAGCTAATGAATGCCTGGTCTCCCAATTTGGACAAGCATTGAAGAAATTAGAGCCATTTTACTACTAGTCTTTTTTGGTTTTACTGGTTTTTTCTCAAAACAGAGAAGGGGATCTAACAAATTTGGTATGTACGCACCTTGGTTGGTGTTGATATGCAACATTGAGCTTGTTTAGGTGTCAGTGCAAGTTATCCACACTTGATTGAACCAATACATTACAATTTGAAGCCTTGGAAAGCGCGCCAAAACAGGGTACCTTGGACTGCGTATGCCAGTTCATTTTGGATGCAATCAGTTTGATTTTCTACATCAAAAGTGAAGTTTGTTGAGTACTTTGGAGTATCTAGAACACTTATTAGAGTGTGGTTGAGCTGAGGAAGGCTTGTTTACAGATTTGGACGTGTGCAGAAGGTGCATTTGCATTGAGCAAATATGTCAGACAACCCAGTACAAATTGTGGGTGAAAAATTGGATAGGAAGAACTTCCAAGCATGGAAGTACAGGATTAAAAGTTTTCTGAAGGGAAAAGGTTTTTGGAATCTTATTACAGGTGCTGAGCCAGAGCCGGAACTACCCCGACAACTTACACAGCAAAACAGGTGGTTGTAGCTCACAAGCAATGGTCAGAAAGAGCATACAAAGTTTTGCATTATCTGTCTATATGTATCTCGGATGCTATACTCATACATATACATGATGCTGAGAATCCCAAGGATGCATGGGATACATTGGTAAAGCTGTTTGATACAGACACTAGTGCTTGCAAGTCTCAATTTTGCGACAACAGATTCATAATGTGAAACGGAAAGGAAGGAGCATCCATGATTATGTACAAGAGATAAAGAAGTATGCAGATGCATTGACAACAATCAATGCCCCCATGCCTGATGATGATTTGGTAGACATTACCTTGCGTGGTCTTGGCAAGGAGTATAAGACTTTTGATACATCCATCTCGGTTCGGAGTACAGGTTTACCAGATTTTGATGAGTTGGTTTCACTCTTGCTTGTTGAGGAAATCAAACTCAGTGACTCTTTTCATGATGCATCTACTAGCCATGATGATAATGGCAGAAATCAAGCTTTCTATTCACAAAGGGGATTTAGAGAGGCAGGGGGAGATTTGCATCACGTGGCCGTGGTAATGGTCGTGGATGGCAGGACAGGTCACCACAACAGAATTTTCAGCCTACATATGGTGCTAGAGGTGGTCGTGGATATACACCTCAGAGAGGCAGAGGTAATCCTCGTGGTAGAGGACGTTGGCAAGGCCAACAAACATCTATGCAAAATGTGGAATGCCATTACTGTGGGAAATTTGGTCATATGGCACGTGATTGCTTCCGCAAACAAAATGATTTGAGAGGGGGTAGAGCACAACATGGTGGACATTATGCACAACATGGTGAAAATTATACAAGTGGTGGAAATTATGCATCAAGCAGTAATGATGGCAGTGCAAATCACTTGTTTGCCATGAAACATGTTGTGGGATCTATGATGACGAATGGTGAAAGTGATGAAACTTGGTATATGGACTCTGGAGCATCAAACCATATGACTTGTCATGGCGCTAGAGAGTATTCACTTGAAGGTGTACTAGAGAGTATTCACTTGAGGGGAGGTGTTGAAAATATAAGTGAATAGGTGTGTGCGGGAACAAGCCCTTGGTTAGAGGCTGTAAAAGAGAAGATGTAAATGTGAAAGAACCTGTGAAAAGGTGAGAAGAATCTACTGGGAGAGAATAAAGGGTGCATGAGAAGATTTAGGAAGTGTGGAGATATTCTGGGAAGTGTGGAGATATTCTGGGAAAAGTGAAGAGGTGGAGAGAATCAGGGAAAAGAGGTGGAGTGAATCAAGGAGAAATCAGTGGGATTTGATGCGTGATGTAAACTCTATACATTGCCCTAATGAGAATTTGTTGGTTTTTGAGTATCCATGCCTACATTAATCTATTTGTTAATTACCCACTAATTATGTCTTAATTATTTATTACTAATCACGTCTTAATTATTTGCTAATCACTTTGTTAATGATGTTGATTCTAGTGTTTGATCCACCATAGCTCATCACAATGCCCTAATTTCAACAAGGATTTCAAAAATGGATGTAGAGTCATTGCCAAAGGCAAGAAAGAAGGCAGGTTATTATTTAAGTTGGATGCTGGGATTCCTGAGTTGAAATCAGCCATGTTCTCTAAAAGCCGAAATGTGGTACATGATATTGACATGTGGCATAAGAGGATTGGACATGTGAACATACAAAGGTTAAAGAACATGCAGGCAAGAGGCATTATTAGTAGGCTGCCTAGATTTAAGTATGATGGGAATATGCATGTTTGTGATGCCTGTCAGTTTGGAAAGCAGGCAAGGTTGCCGTTTCCTAGAGAAGGCAACATGAGTAGCAGGCCACTTGAGATAGTTCATAGCGATGTATGGGGTCTTGCACAAAACCCATCCATTAAAGGCAGTTTGTATTATGTGACATTCATTGATGATTTTAGCAGAATGACTTGGATTTACTTTCTCAGAGAGAAAAGTGAAGTGTTGGGAAAGTTTATGGACTTCAAAGCTTTTGCAGAGAAGCAATATGGCTCTTGGATAAAATGTTTGAGGACATATGGAGGTGGTGAATACACCTCACATGCTTTTGAGCATTTCTTGAGAAAGCATGGCATAAGAAGGCAGTTAACTTGCAGGTATACACCTCAACAAAATAGTGTTGCTGAGAGGAAGAATAGAGTCATTTGTGATGTGGCTAGGGCAATGCTCAATGAAAAGAGCATGCCAGATTATTATTGGGCAGAAGCGTGTGCCACAGCGGTGTATGTACTTAATAAGACACCCACAGCAGCCATATATGGAAGTACGCCAGAGATGCGGCTTACAGGTTTTAGGCCAGACATTGGACACCTCAAAGTGTTTGGTTGCATAGCTTATGTACATGTGCTTGACGAGAGAAGGAGGAAGTTGGATCCTAAGGCAGAAAAGTGTGTGTTTGTTGGATATGCACAGGATCGCAAGGCATATAAATGTTACAATCCACAAACTAGGCAAGTGGTTATCTCACGAGATGTGGTGTTTGATGAACTTGCTAGTTGGTACAAAGCAAAGGATGAGGGTGTCATTGATTCCCTTGATGCTGATGTGCATGTGAACTTACCACAAGCAAGTTCTATTTCTATGTCTGGGCCAGCAGAGTCTGAGAGTAGCACTATACGTCCATGGTCAGGACGCTTGAGACATGAGAGTGTGAGCACTAGGAGTAGTGCTGTGGATAAAGGGAAGAAGAAGGTTAAAGGAATTGGCATTACAAGTTATCAGAGAGTTTGGATGAGGAACTTGGCATACCAGTTTTACGCACACCTGGTGCAAAAGGCAGGATAGATATGTGCCTCCACATGCTAGAGTGACAGGTATTCAGAGTGATCCGCATGCATTGCGGAGATCCCAAAGGGTCAGGTATCCAGTTGACAGGTTGACATATCGTGATTTTGCTATGCATTACGCATATATGACCTCTTTGGTGAAGCATGTGGAACCTACATGCTATACAGAAGCTATTGGGAAGCATGTATGGGAGAAGGCAATGGATGTTGAGATGGACGCTTTGGTTCATAATGAAACATGGGATTTAGTTGCCTTACCACAAGGCAAAAATGTCATTGGTTGCAAATGGGTTTACAAAGTGAAATGCAAGTCAGATGGTTCCATTGAGCGCCATAAAGCGAGATTGGTAGCTAAGGGTTATGCATAAACCCAAGGCTTGGACTATGATGAAACATTTAGTCCAGTTGCAAAGATGGGAACAGTGAGAGTAGTCATTGCTATGGCTGCAGCAAATGGTTGGGAAATGCATCGAATGGATGTGAAAAATGCATTTCTAAATGGTGATCTACAAGAAGAAGTTTATATGGCACAGCCAGAAGGATATGTACACCCGAGGTATCCCACTCATGTATGCAGATTAAAGAAAGCATTATATGGTTTGAAGCAAGCACCTCGTGCTTGGAGTGATAAGATAAGCCGATATCTTATCTCCCTTAGATTTCAAGTTTCTTCAGCAGACTCTTCACTCTATGTGAAGAAAACAAATCATGGGATTGTCTTACTTGTCATCTATGTGGATGACTTGATTGTCACAGGATGTTATGCATGTCAAGAAGGCATTGAGTGGGCAGTTCGACATGAAAGACTTGGGTGAATTGAGATACTTTCTTGGAATTGAAGTGATCAAAGACCATGCAGGTACATGGTTAGTGCAACGCCAATATGCATTGGATATGTTGGCAAAATATGGGATGACAGGGTGTAAGCCAATGAGTACACCTTTGGAGCAGAATGTGAAGTTGCAGGCTGATTTTGGTGAAGAGTTGGATGATCCATCTATGTATAGAAAGATGGTTGGAAGCCTTATTTACATGACTATCACATGCCCGGATCTCAGTTATGCTGTGGGTCTAGTAAGCCAATTTATGCAGAACCCCAGAAAACCTCATTTGGATGCAGTGAGACGCATTATGCGATATGTAAAGACCACTGCACATTATGGTCTTCTTTATGAGCATGGTAAAGGCTTGGATATACATGGCTACACAGATGCAGATTGGGCAGGTAGCTCGTATGACAGGAGGTCTACTAGAGGTTATACCTTTACATTTGGAAGTGCAGTGGTAAGTTGGAGTAGCAAGAAGCAACCTACTATTGCTTTATCTAGTACAGAGGGTGAATACAGGGGTGCAGCCATTGCTACATGTGAAGGAGTATGGTTAAAGAGTCTCTTGGCTGATTGGGTGAGCCTATTGATGGCAAGGTTGTCATTCATTGTGACAACATGAGCAGCATACAGTTGGCCAAGAATCCAGTTTTTCATGCGTGGACCAAACACATAGAGGTCCACTATCATTTTGTGAGAGAGAAAGTGCTGGATGGTACAGTGGATTTGCAGTATGTGAAGACTGAAGAGCAGGTGGCCGACATCTTTACAAAGCCACTTAGCAGCAGGGAGAAGTTTGAGTACTTCCGTACTATGTTAGGAGTACGTGGGATGAGCTTGAGGGGGAGTGTTGAGAGCTTTGATATACATCTTCATCTATGGCAGTACATCATGAGCTTGAGAGGGGCTGTTGAGATTCAAGCTCGATGTCAGCTTGTGCCAGCTGTGCTATGTGCTGGCATGTTAGGTAGCAGCATGTGTGAGACATAAATAACCGCGTCCAGCTGGTCATAGTGTGTGGACATTAGCTAGGGTTAGCGGTGTGTGGACACAACACATAGTGTGTGTTGTGTATTATGGATGATGGCTTTATGCATTATGTGAGAAGGGAGATGGCTTCCCTCTATGGTTAGGGTTTGCAATATACATTAGGGTTTGCTCCTGTGTGTGTGTCTCCTCTCCCTCTACCTGTTTTTCATCATGCATTGGGTTGCCAACCCTCCTATGTCTAGTTCAGGGGTAGTGTGTCCCATGCTAAGATGCTCCTCACTGTCACACTGGAGCTGTCGAGGACTAGCATCGTTTGACTCCACACTATCTTGATCGAAGGGTCTGGTCTCATGAGCAATTACACGTAGGAAGGTTCTGCATCGTCGAATAGAGGGTTGTTTCGCACCAATTTCCTTGAACGTAGGTGCATGAATGTGGAGAGTGATAGTGTTGGATCTCCCTCTGAAAAGTTTTTATTTTTGTTTTTGTTTTTGAAGGTGGTACATCCGTATGTGAGATAAGGTACATGTATTCTCTTAGAGAAGGTACATGCATTCTCTTAGAGAAGGTACAGGCATACGTAGCTCAAGGAACGGGCCTTCTCTTAAGCTCAAGGAATGGGGTACTCTTATGAAGGAACAAACGTGCACTGATTAGGGAAGGTATGAGCATTCGCTTAGGAAAGGCACAGACATTCGCTTGGGAGAGAATGGGTGTGGCTTAGTAGAAGGTACGGGCATTCTCTTAGAGAAGGTATGGGTGTACACATCTCAAGGAATGGGTGTATGCTCGCTAGGGCTGGCAGATCTCCTAAATGCATAGGAATGATAGCGGCCCCCTAATATTCTCCTTTGATGACTGTAGAGTGGTAGCCTGTTTGTACCCCTCTTCAATTCCCTTGATGATGCTTTTAATGAAATTTATTCCCTTTTAATGCTCATTGCTCTCATTCATGAGATAAGGTACATGCGTTCTCTTAGAGAAGATACGAGCGTACGTAGATCAAGGAACCAGCATACTCTTATGAAGGAACATACATGCACTGATTAGGGAAGGTACAAGCATTTTCTTAAGGAAGGCACATAAGTTTGCTTGGGAGGGAATGGGTGTGGCTTAGCAGAAGGTACGGGTGTACGCAGCTCAAGGAATGGGCGTACGTTGGGGCTGGCAGATCTCCTGAATGCATAGGCATGGGTGTCACCGCCCTAGGCACTGCCTTCCTCACCCTCTCCATCGTCGAGTAGATCGAGCTCCGCCTTGGCCTGCTCACTTGCCCCATCAGTTTTGCCTGGTCCAAAGGTGCTTTACCATCACACTCATCCGGTTTCCCGTCTCCATGCTCCTCGTCCAGCTTGAACTGCACCCCTCTCCCGATTGTTATCCAAGACAGGCAAGTGCCTCCACGGCGAGAGCAAAAGCTTCAAGAGTCGTCACGTCGGAGGAGAATGACACATGTCCAGCATGCATGAGCCACTCCACCTACCGCCACCTACGCCTCTCAACCTTAATCAGATTAACAAATCTCGAACCTTTGCCGTCCCTCCCACCACTAATTAATGAAAAAAAAACCACAAAACGTTTTGCGCACATATTTGTTTTTATGCATGACGCCGAAACACACACACACACACACACACACACATATATAGTATGTTTAATCTCCACACAAAATAAGAAAATAAAAGAGGAAAGTACACACTGCCTTTGGTAGCCTTTTCCGGTTTCGCGTGTGCTACGAGGAAGACGTCTGTGGCAACGGCAGGCTGCTCTGAGGCGTAGAGAATGCACCTCTCGAAGGAAGCCGACGGTGCCGATCCATCGTCGCCACTGCTACCATACAGCCCGGTAAGCATGCCAGACTCCCACCAACGTCATCATCTCTCTTCAGTAGGAAAGGCGTTTGGCAACATCATCATCTCCATTGTAGGAGCAGGCGTCTTGGGCCTCCCTTACACTTTCAAGAGAACCGGATGGCTTCTCTCTGTTTTTGTATTGGCTACAGTAGGACTTGCCTGCTATTACTGTATGATGCTCCTTGTCTGGTCTAGAAAAAGGCTTGAGAAAGATGGAGATCACCATGTGGGCACCTTCAGTGATCTGGGTTTCCTTCTATATGGTAAATGGGGAAGGATCGCAGTGGATTCCATGGTGGTCCTTAGCCAGGGCGCCTTCTGCGTCGCTTACTTCATCTTCATTGGTGAGAATTTGGCTTCTGTTTTCAGCAACCAAGCCAACACTTCATTGTCCACCATCAACAACCCATCTCCAACAGCTATGGTCCATGATAAAGCTATGGTAAACCACGATCTCATGCAATCGTTGCCAGTTCTGAAGAGGCTTCTAGCAGAAACCATGGATGAGGTTAGTCGCCTAGGTGGATTTTTCTCATCAAAAGAAGGTTACATATGGGTCATCTTCCCTTTGCAGGTTGCCCTTGCATCCATCCGATCCCTCACCAAGCTTGCCCCCTTCAGTATTGCTGCCGACCTTGCCAACGCCCTGGCCATGGCAGTGGTGATGCAGCAAGATGTGATGACATTCACAGAAAAGGGCATCGCCACCATAGCTGCAAATCAAGGTCTGGGCACCCTCCCTTTTGCCATTGGGGTTGCCATCTATGCCTTTGAGGGTTTCGGCCTTGTTTTGCCCTTGGAATCCTCCATGAAAGACAGGAAAAAGTTTGGCAGGGTACTTGGGCTAGCCATGGTGTGCATTACTCTCCTCTACATGGTCTTTGGGCTGCTGGGTTACCTTGCATTTGGGGATGAAACACTCGACATAGTCACACTGAATCTGGGCTCAAGCTGGAAGACAACAATTGTGAAGGTAGGCTTGTGTGTGGGCCTTTTCTTTACTTTTCCTGTGATGATGTATCCAGTGTATGAAGTGGTGGAACGACGATTAGTGAGGGAGTGCCCAAGCATGATTTTGAGAGCCACAATTGTTCTAGGGGCTGCATGGTGTGCTGTAACTGTGCCACAGTTCGGGGATTTCTTATCTTTGATCGGGAATAGTGTTTGCTGCATGCTGGCATTTGTCTTGCCAGCTCTCTTCCATATGAAAGCCCTTAGAGAGGATGTCTCAAAGACTGTGCTGGTGCTGGACTATCTTTTCATCGGGTTTGGGCTATTGTTTGGCATTTGGGGCACTGTATCTGCACTGCAAAACATTCTGGCAGCTTAGCCTATTGTGAGCATTATCATTTGTCTGCTATTGTCGGAGGTGACCATAGCTTTGTATCAAGGTCATTAGGAAAGCAACAAGTTATTATGCTCTGCATACAGATGGCCACACCTTTGCATGAAGATATTAACCCAATGTAAACCCGCTGCCAAAATACTCATTCATTTTTAGCCATACTGCCCACCTGTCTAGTATATATTGTTCTCATGGACCAAAGGCACCCTGCCCATGTAATGAGTTTCAGTCAGTGGTGCCAAAGTGGGCTGCAAGAGTATTTCACATTAGTGACATATGTGCACACGCTGTCTGAAGAGAATTGAGCTAAGCAATGTATTCTTGATTTCTGTATATAAACTGACACCTTTGTAAATCAATCAGAATGCCACTGTTTGAGTGGAAATATGTTTTAATGTATTTTTTACTTTCTCATGCTTCTTCAGTTCTCAGGGGGGAAGTTTTTTTGGTGGGTGTCCCTTGTGTCAAACACTTCTAGCTTCCTCTTTAATCAGTTTGAAATGTTCATTACATTTTATTCCTTTTGTGTGTGCACATGGGTGAACACAAATGGGGGTTTGGGGTGTTGTGAGAGAGAGAGAGAGAGAGAGAGAGAGAGAGAGAGCAGGTGGTGCATGTGGGTGGGTGAGTGTTACGACCCCATACTGTCGTGCTACAAAGAATGACCTGCATTGCTTGTCCTTTATGTAATGAGAGAGAGAGAGAGAGAGAGAGAGAGAGAGAGCAGGTGGTGCATGTGGGTGGGTGAGTGTTACGGCCCCATACTGTCGTGCTACAAAGAATGACCTGCATTGCTTGTCCTTTATGTAATGGATGGTGGTAGATGTCACTAGGCCAAAATTTTGAACACTAATATCTCTTACATTTGCAAAGCTAGGTTAAAAATACAAGTGATACTATGATTTGGGTCAAACACACCCTCGTGCATACCCATTCCCATTTCCACCCCTACTATCCCTTCTCCATCCTGTTTTTCATGCATTTCCATTCTTTTTGCCACTGCATTTAACCTTGGTGTTGTTCTTTTTCTGCGAATTGATGTACACTAGACCGTGAATTTTAAAGAGGTTCAAGATTCTTGTTGTCAAACTGAATAAGGTTGCTTTGTATATTTTCTGTTTCCAATCGTGGAACTATTGTATCTAATCTTTTTTTCTTCTTCTTATAGCTTATTTAAGATCAAGAAGTTTCATTATGTGCATGCACTCACCACGTGCAAGTGGGCAGGGTGGGTGTGTGTGTGTGAGAGAGATAGAGAGAGAGAGAGACGAATGGTTGGTTGATAAGGAGCTAATTCTAAAAGCTGATTGACTCGATTTGGAAACCCCTTAACACTCCTATTCGTGAAACGATGAGGACTACATGAGGGAAAAAAAACACAATATTTTTGGTATCAAACAAGCTGCTGATTTTGGTTTTGATTTGCAATTGCAAGGTTATGCAACCCTTGAACAACTCAAAAAAATCTCTCTAAGATCCCATCAAGCCAATTGGACATGCAATACATATCTCAATTTTTGAGCGGAGACTAACACTGCCTTAGAATGCTGCCCATAGGCTCCAATAGATATCTCAATCTTTCCCAAAAAAAGAGCTGATGGTTCACATAGAAACTATTCAAGCATTAGAAAGGCCCACTTTAGACATGCATCTAATCCTTGATTTTAGACCGATTTGCAAGATATTTCCAGCCCCACCACAATCCCTTTAACCTCACATGGTTTTCAAACCCCCAAAATCTTATCCCACCTCACCGACCAAACACATGAGATGGGATCTTACACATTTACTTGTCCATGATGAACCCGAGAGCCCAAACCAGCTCTCCACACACATTAAAATTGCCCACGATTACAACCATTTTGGACCAAAAATCTGGGCATGGCACCTGAACAAAATTGAAACATGGGAGTTGTGAATCTAACAAGGTGATGTTGATGTAGCTGGAAAATGCTCAAATACGAGCATGCAAAACCATGAACAATTTGCATAGAACACATCGTTGCCGAAAAGCCCTACCAAAGTGTTGAAGTGTTCAACACAAGAACATGCCATAGCCAATGATGATGTTATTGTCAAAATGAAGCATCCAAGGTTGATGATGTCGTTGTTTGGTGCTAGTGAAGCTCATGATGGTGTGTGCACAAGCATATATGCATGCAAGCCATAGTAATTTTTCTTTGGGATCACTTTGATTTTAGAGTTTTAGTGGCCCTTCAGTTAGGCATGTGAACCGGGGTTAACAACAATGGCTTTTGATATTGTTTCACACATGGACTCAAAGGTTTCATAACCTCAAATTCAAGGACAGTCGTTTAACTACTATCTTGGAATGCCCCATAAGATTAAATGAAATCCCAGAGGTCCTGGGTTGGATCTCGCTACTATGGATGCTTACCCTTGGAAGTGGTGTGTGTGAATTGGACACACAAGCGAGTGTAAATATCCATTTCCTCCTCCTTTTAAAAAAGAGAGATTTTTTTTAAAGAATATATCTATTACATATTAACAACCAAGGCACAAGGAGAGGGGAGAAAAGAGAAATCTTGAATTTCTAAAAAATAAGAGGAAAAAATCTTTTCGATTGACCTTTTGTATTCCGACTGCTTCCTTCTTAGTGTCTTTTACATACCGAAGCAATGCCTGAATTGAGTACTAGTATATATTTATATTAGTATGCTATCCAACCACATATACAACAGTCCACCTTTTACACGAAACAGTTCAGAAGTCAAACAAAAACAAAAATAGCAAATTAAAAAACTAATGAAGAGGTAGAGAGGCCGTTTGCAGCGAATGGGGCAAGGACCTGCGAAGATTCCGAACCTTCAACGGATATGCGCGGAGTGTCAAAAAGCACCGTCACTGCACACTTTTGGTTGTGCTCAATGAGTGAGGTGCAGAGGTTGTCGGTGCTGCTCTGCTAAGCTGCTGCTGTAATTACACAGTCTAGTCTAGTCTGAAATTCTTACTTGAGCTCAATGTCCTGGATTGACATGGACCCACTTGGGTTTGAGTCTTTCCCTCGATTGGTTTCTCTAGATCATTAAGCCGACGTAAAGCCCCTTTTCTCCTCTCTCCTCTCTCCCTCTCTCCACTCTACTACCTTCTGCATGAGTTGGTCGCAAAAGCTCTCCTTCTTCCTTTCTCTCTTTACCTATTCAATCCTTGGTAAGGTGAAAGAGAGAAGAAGGAGACTTCAAACCCTAATCTTGAAAAACAATAGATCTAAATTGGGTAGAATGCTTGGATAGCCTTATCCGCCTATACAAGTGCACGAGTGTGCTCGAACAAACATGAAGTTGAATTCATACTAACACAGAACATTCAAAGATTGATGACTTCGGTGTGTGGACCTAGTTGATGTTAACTGACAATAAATGAACGAAAAGTAATGGAGTGTAATTTATTATTACAGTACAAAATCAAATTGTGTGCACGTGGTATAATGAGTGTTGTGTTTGTATTTCTTATTTTGTATGTATTCGATTTTAAACAAAGAAAAAGGATATTTATTGCTTGCATTGTACTATAATTTAGAGTCATTCGAGTCTCGTATAGTGAAAAAAGGGTCTGGCATGGGGATGAACATTTTGGGCGTGGGTAGCTATAGGATCTTCAAATATTGACGTCTTGTGATATGTGAGAACATGTGAATGCTTCTTTTATCTCACCGAGGAGTTTTGTTAAGAGTGTTGCTCCCTGTGCCTTGTGTCCTGTTATGGCATATGGTAATGTTAATGGGAATGTGGACTTGTGCTACCATATACCATTGACAGCACTTCTAGCATGCTTCATATGATGTAGTGTTATTGCGCTTTGTGTTTATCAATTTTGACGCATATTGCTTGCAACTATTCCGTTAGGATCTTCAAGTATTTCCTCTACGTTGCATGATGTCCCATTTCCTGCTTCGATTAATATCAAGTCAATGTTCTCGGCTATCACACATTTGACACCTACTGCAACTTTATGTATTTCATTGATATTGATATCGCTAATCTAGTGCTGTAGGCAAGGTTCATCAAGGCCATTAGTTTTCAAGCTGACAGTGACTATATCTTTTTTCGAGTGCAAATTTGTGAGCATTACTTATTTGTCTATAGCATCTAGTAACAGTGCACTTGCAAGCGTCACATTAGTTGTGCAGCTTTCACTTTTAGTACGATGGTGCCTTGTCAGAAATGAACGCATGCCGCATCTAGGACATAGTGCAATGTTACCGGCAACAATATCACACTCAAAACACCATTACTCATATAACATCTCCACGTTATACCACGTGGAAGCATTTGGTATTAGCAGTTGTTTTCTTTTCCTCGAAGTCCTAATTTTTGCAGCACGTCTTCTTCGTAGGTGTGTATTTCCCAAGTTTCGGTTTGCCATGTTACCTATAGCAAATGTTTGGTGGTTTTGATTGAAGGCAAAGTTTAAAATTAAGAAACATACAACTGTGTAGTTTTACTTATAAATATCTTGAAGTGATTAAACGAATATGAATCTGTAAATATACTTGGAAAGGGTCCTAGAGGCATGTCCGCTATCGACAAACTGCATGCCTATGCTTATGATCAATGGAGATCTTAAAGTACCTCGCAAAAAAGGTAATTACAAATTGGTTAGCACATATGAATCTGAGTTACATGTCGTCATTCAAGTCATGCAAATTTTGTGCTTGTTTATGCAAGTGAAAAAAAAGCCATACATAAAGTATGGCGGGGAGTTGGCATAGTCCTCCCCAAAATTTTATAAACATAAGGGAACGTGCCCTTCCCCTGTTTTTCCCAAATAATAATCTCGGTATCAAAAGTGGACCAAAGATACACCTTCAAGCCATTAGTTTGTTCGAATATAAAAGAGAGAAAATTAGGAATACCTTTGTCAGCCTTGATATTGAAGTTGATAATGCTATGAGTCTCGTGTGAAATTGTTTCAGGGTCGCTAATTTATGTTAACTATAACCACTGTCATGCTCTTTAAGGTCGTGTATAGAGGCCAATTTCTAGACGTCTATGCAATGGCTGAAATTGATAAGGTCAATATTTATGTCCCGTGAATTACTTATGATCGTCTTTTAGGAGTTGGAAATCCATGTAAGAATAGAGGGGCTTAGAAGGCCAACAGTGCCCATCATCGAAAACAAAGAGCTTTGCACCTCTGATCTGTGAGTTTAGGAAAGAATGATGGAGATGGTGCCCTTTGATTCCTTGAGAGTCTACTATGAAATTGTTGCCTATACTCTCTTGCCACGATCACGTGCCGCCAGGGGTTCTACACGACATTGCATGTCCAGCTGGAAGCATTTGAGCTATCAACGCCCACTTGTTCTTATAGGCTCACTTGGCAGCTAGTAGACGCCCTTCTTCTTCCTCAGTGAAGGCCCTCGATTAATGTGAGGGTCTAGCTGGTTGAACCAACGTCGCCTGCAGCTTTTACCTACCAAAGCAAGAAGATAATTAATTAAAATGCGTACTAGGGCTAAGCCATGAGATGCATGAGCTAGAAGAAAACAATATCCACTGGTTGACACTATAGGGCTGAGTGCCTTGAAGATAACAGAGGACACGCTTCACTGCATGCTAATTCCAAGTGTCGCGACAATGCATAAACCTGCTCAATTGTGACACTGCATATTGAGCATCTAGACGGGTATTGCATAGATATATAAGGCATCCAACAGAGTCATGAGGCTTTTGTTTCAGCTTACACACCCACTTGGTGCCTATAGCACGGTTGCAAAGCAGATCACATAACTCCCATGTGTTATTTCTAGCGATGGAATCCAATTCTGAACACATGGCTGAAACCCAATTGTCATCCTCCAAGGCATCAAAGTGAAAAATCTGTTCCTCATCCAACGCAGTAGTGACAAGGGATGTGTTTATAGAATGAGATGCATGTCTGGAGGCAACTCGTGTCCTCCCTAACAAAGGTTTAGGCAGCTTACTATCACACAAAGTAGCCTGAAGCCGACGCGAAATCCATTGAGAATCATAAATAGCTGCATCCTCTTCAATTAATGCATCACCCAAGGCATCCAGATTAAAGGGTTGTTAATCCGAAGGAATAAGGATATTGTTGAATTGCTGAATCTGCTGATGGGTTGCAGCAAGAGGTGGCTGAGTCGGAGCCAAGGCAGGCTCAGAGGAGTCAGCACCAGTACCAAACAAAGGAATTAATGTATCAAATGCATTGGGAGCATCAATTAATGGCTGTAGCCGACAAGAAAGCATTGGGAGCATCAATTAATGGCTGTAGCCGATAAGAAAGCATGGGTTAAGATGCATATTCATCAAAGATGACATCTCTAGATACAATTAGCTTTTGACTAGATGGAACGTACAACCGATATCCTTTGCTTTCACTGCTATACCCCACAAAGATACATTCTAAAGCCTTTGCTTCAAGCGTATGTCTGTGCTATGCTGGCACATGCACATAAGCCAAAAAATTGAATACACGCATACGAGCAATGACTGGAATGCTGTCATTCCAAGCTTCATAAGATGTTATAGAGTTCAGGGCTTTAATGGGATAGCGTTCAATACATAATTGGCACACGACTGCTTCAAGCCAAAATCTAAAAGGCAGATCCTTGTTTTGCACATACACCTGGCCATTTCCATGAGTGTCCAATTCCGACATTCAGCTACACCATTCTATTGTGGTATATAAGGAGTAGTCCACTAAGAAATGCCATGGGACAACATGAAAGAAGTAAACTCATTTGATAGATATTCCCCCCTCTATCAGTATGTAATGTCAGTAGCTTATGGTTGTAAGCATTTTTAGCAAGAGGAAGAAACTGATGGAAAGCTGAGAAGGCATCTGACTTGACTTTCAGACCATACACCCAACAGAAGCGTGTGTAGTCATCAATGAAAGTCATAAATTACAATGTGTCCACCGAAAGAGGGAGCCCACATAGGTCACTGTGCACTAGCGTGTGTAGTCATCAATGAAAGTCATAAAGTACAGGTGTCCACCAAAAGAGGGAGCCCACATAGGACCACAAAGATCACTGTGCACTAGCTGCATGGGCGAGTAGCACGGACAGTGTCATCTTTCAAAAAAGACTAACGATGCATCTTTCCTATTATACATCCCTTGTATACATGTTTGTGGGGGAGCTACATCGGCGGCTCATGAACCATAGCTTGACGTTGTAACCGTAGAAGAGATGGAAAATTCAAGTAACCGAATCGAGCATACCAAAGCTCAGTGTCACCTTGAATTAGTGGCGTGGAAACAATCAAGGCATCTCTGAGAGGATCGGTACTCTTGTGATACATGTCAAGCTTGAATAGACCATTGCGCAATGTAGCAGATAAGAAAAGCACATCTGAATCAGTTCTGTCATCAATGGAATAGCAATGATTAGAAAACTGAATCTTCAATTCATCTTGGCAAGTGCTGAGACATAATTGAGATTCTTGCGGGTTTCGAGTACATATAAGGTGTCAGCAAGAGTATAAGGACCCCAAAGCATGAAGTCAATTCCACATTGCCAATGCCTTTAATGGCATAGGATGCATTGCTAGCACATAAAACTGTACAACAACCTGACGGATCGTCTCTCAAGGTAGAAAACAATTGCTTACATGAAGTAATGTGCTTAATGGCACCGAAATCAAAGTACCAGATAGCATCTGGCAAGGACAGAGACAAAGATGTAGATAGAAGTGCATAGCCATCATGTGAAAAATTGGCTTCCTCTGCATTGTCACTTGTAGTGGCAAAACAAATCCTTGCTGTTTCTTCTTCTTCTCTCTCTTTCTGTTTTCGACAGTCCTCTAAAACATGACCAGGTTTTTGGTAGTAATTGTATCTCTTCTTTTCCTCTTTGGGCTTAGGATTATCTGACTGGGATGGTGCTTTGCCCTTAGGCTTAGCACGAAGTGGAGCCAAGGAAAAAATTATGGGTGAAATTTAGCCCAAAGGCTAATTTTCAAGGGTCTTTCAAAAGTCCTAGGCTATTTTAGACCTTTAAAAATGGTGACTTTTTTAATATATTAGCCCAAGGTAGCATTTTTTGGGTAAATTTAGAGGGAAAATCGCCAAATTTACTCTAAAAGTGAGCATATATCCTAAAATTTTTCATACATTCGCTAAAGCTTTCTATAAACTCTAGGTTCTATCAAGGAAAGATTCACCAACCCATCTCTACTTTGACCATAGGATATGCTCCTTATTTTTTACCCTGGGTGGAGCCCTATATTTTCCTTTGCCGTGATGGGAGGCAACAAATGCCTAATCGGAAGTAAGCATATTGTTTCGATTCGAATGACGAGATGCTCTTCCTAAAGTAGGAGAGATGCAAAAGTCAAATGCTCAAGAGGAATGTTGAGAGGCTGATAGTTCAAAGCTGGCAGACGCAGGAGTCCAATGTCAAAAGAAAGTTGAATGACTGAACAACAGTAGCAAGAGTAGTACTAGTTGAAAACCTCTGTTGTTTGAAAGCTGAGTGAAGAGCTAGTGCAGGGTTAAGCCTTGAATGTACAATAGTATTAATAAAAATAATGCCAATGTACAAGAAAAGACAAAACCCTAGATTTGATTGAAAGTGCGCAGATCCAGAATGAGCGACGACGCCAATGAGATGAAGATCAACAGGAGCGGCAAAACAGAACAACACTACTCTGATACCAATGTTAGATGTTAAAGAAGATTCTCTACACAAACTCATAAACAAAACACGCACACAAGCTCAAAGAACAACAAAGATGATAGCAATAGCTAGAATGTACTCGAATGAGATAATGAGTGAGTGAAGTACAACTCTAGTAGCCCTAGCACTAAGGTTGACATGGCTGATAACACACTAAGGGTGTGTTCTCACGGGGAAAAAATTGCTACCAGCACAGGGTCATGATCAGCTCAGTTTACACCTGAACTTCTTAGAGGCAGAAGGCTAACAGAAGCTCCCTTTATAATAGCACAAGGGTGTGAGGATTACTTTTTGTGGGTGTTCTCTTAGATACACTGCACATTGTATATTCTCTTACATGGTATCAGAGCTCGGGCTTGGTATAAAACTTCTTTTCTGATTGTTGTCTAGTAGTCCCTTTTAGAGAAATAGCATCTTCCACCATAAGCAGCTTATGGAAAGATTAACTGCACCAATTATCCTCTTTGGAAGTTCACAATTAAGGCTATTCTTTCCTCCTATAAGCTTTGGGATATCATCATTGATGTTGATGTTTACCCTATACCACCTGCTCTACTGACCTATTCCAAGCTTTGAGATGAAGGGATTCAAATGCTCTTTGTGCCATCGTCACACGAGCATGGAAGATAGTGTGCTAACCATGGTTTAGCTTGTCTCCATAGCTGCAAAAGCATGGACCTTGTTACAAAGCTAGTATGAGACCACAAATCCCTCAAGGATTTAGAATCTCAAAAATCAGATTTAATAAGAGAAGTTGAATGAAGGTGAAATAGTGGAGGTATTTCTCACCACAATCAAAGATCTCCATGACCAAATGGTTGCAATCGGCATGAGTGTACTCTCCTTGGATCTCACTTTTATTAGTTTCTAAAGGTATTGCTACGTAATAGTCTTTTTACATCTTTAAATGTTGGTGTCAAGCCTTCTCCACTCACATTCGAGGAGTTCAAGTTATTGCTTAGAGATGAGGAGATGAGGATGTAGAGTCATAATGGTGGGGACCAAGCTTTCTCCACTAACACAAAGAACAAGGGTAAGGATTCTAATTTTTCTAATCACAAGAAAAAGGTTAAATGCTTTTACTCTAACAAGAAAGGGTACATAGCTAAAGAATGCATGAAAAAGCAAGCACATGCCGAGAACGACACTCTAAAGACCAAGGAAGAATCTCGTCATGCTGTAAAAATAGCGCTATTTGTTACCATTGTGAAGAAGTGTGCAGTGAGACAACAAATATTGAAACACATGATGATTCTTGGGTACGTGACGAGTCATAAGGATTGGTATTCCTCCCTAAAGCATATGGGAGCTAACATCAAGGTGGTAGTGAGCAATGATACAATGTACCCAATAAAAGGTTAAGGTAATATTCCACATGTCTAAAGAAGGTTTTACAAAAAATATTTTAAATGTTCTTTGGGCTTTTGATTTTGAAAGAAACCTCCTTTCTATAAAGGCTAGGATTTGCCTCATGTTTTTTGGTTGGAGGTAGTTACGTGTGCCACTTATGTGCTAAATAGATGCCCCACCAAGGCCTTGTAGACAATTATCCCTTATGAAGCGTAGAATCGTAGGAAGTCCTCTATGGTTCATTTATGTGTTTTTGGTTATCTTGCGTATGTTCTTGTGCTACCTCAACAACAACAACATAATAAGAAGTGATTTGTTTGGGGCAAAATTTTTCAAATTTGGTGATTTTTATCTAGTAAAAATTTAATATTTGGAAAATTTCAAAGGTAAGAAATGGTTCTTTAGGCTAAATTGACTATCACATATTGGGGATAAGGTTCGTTACTTGCCAAAAGAAGGCAAAGGGAGGTAGGTGAATGCTTTTAGGTCGCACCTATGTGGCGGGCGTGGCCTTGGTCCCTTCTTGCAACCATGTCCCTGCTTAAGTCATTGGCCACTTATGTTCTTGCTCATTGCTTAAGCCCATGAGGTGGCATGTGTAGTGTGCGCTCTGCCTTGGTTTTGTTGCGTGTGCACTTATTTGGTTGCCGCTTGTGCTCTTATTTGGTTCTGCCCTTGAATGTAGCCTATAAGCCATGCTCACTGCCTATACCCTCTATTGTGAGTCTCACTTGTGACTCTTATGAGTCTATGTCCCTTGAGTATTCTCTCTTTGTGAGGCTTGAGCCTTCCTAAGGAAGCAATGGATAGGCCCCACACTCTATTGAGAACTCTACCTCAAAGTTGTAGCATGTGATTCAATCAAGTGTGTGTGTGTGTGATCACTATGAGGTGGGGGACCCATTTCTGAAGAAAAATCTTGAGCCTTAAAGGTCTGTGGAATCTAGATTCTGGAAAATAATGAGCATTAAATCTTGACTCTTATGGGAATTAATTTTGGACTTTGGAGACTGGAATCTGCGACGACAAGCAGCCTGCTATTTTCTTCTAATTTCCAACTTGCAACTCTAACTTTCCAAGTGGCAAATAGGTTCTCGATTACAAAATCTCAAGTAGGTTCTCGATTACAAAATCTCAATGCTCATTGTTTTTTTTTTTTGCATCTTCTTGCTGTGAGAGAGAGAGAGAGAGAGAGAGAGAGAGAGAGAGAGAGAGAGATTATATATGTTCATTAGCTTCTTTTGCTGTTGTGTGTGTGTGAGTGAAAAAGAGAGATTATGTGTGCTCATTAGCTTCTTACTATTGTATGTGTTAGTGAAAGAGAGAGATTATGTGTGCTCATTAGCTTCTTACTGTTGTATGTGTGAAAGAGAGAGAGAGAGAGAGAGAGAGAGAGAGATTAATGTGCATTCATTTTTCAAGGCGTGATACAGTTTCTTGATTTTGTATGTGTGTGTGTGTGTGTGTCATGAGAGAGATAGAGATATGCTATAGCATGTAGCATGAGATTATACTTTTTATGTGAAATTTTTGTTTTAAGCAAAATAACAGAATCTCTTAATTCTTATGCTATTGAGTATGTGATTAGAAAGCTTAATCCAACTATACATGAACTTAATTAAAAAAAGATAAATATCTTATGCTATTATCTCAAGGTTACATGCCATAAGTTCTTTGTATGATGTGGATAGAGATGTGAAGTATCATATGGCAAATGTGGCTTAACTTTCAGTGATACAATGAAACAAAATAGTTACATAGTGATAAATATGGCTTGATAAATTATTACGTCAATACGAGCTCAAAGACAAGGCCAAATTTTTCCAATACATAGACATGTTGGTATAGAGATATGCAAGATCTGAGATCTTGATGACGATGAGAATTATATCATATGTTGTGCCAAAGCATGTATAGTTAGTAGGTTAAGAAGCACATATAGTTACTAACAAATGGCCTTGCTCTTATAAATTGTCATTCATAGAAGACGGAAACTATGATTTCATTTTATTGCTAGATGTCGATCATAATTTGATGATGACATCATGGATGATCACATGAGTCCTAATTCACTTAACTAAGAATTCTTACTAAATGGGCATGCGAGTCCTTATGCATTACTACATGGGCCATGCAAATGCATGCAAGCCCTTCATCTCGCATCATGGGGATAAATTACATGTGTCATTTGACATGACAAATTAAAATCAGATCTTCAAAAGCTTATCAAGGCAAAGACAGATGATGCCAATAATCTAGCTATGATTGAAGAAATCAAAGACGAAGAAGGTATGGTTCTTAACAAAGCCATGCATGTTTTTTGCATAATAGGATTTGGTAAGGCATGTACATACACAAGCTTTTGTCATTAGAGTTAAGGGTGCTATTATAAGGCATAAATGTGATTATTTTGATTGATTCAAGTAGTAGTCATGTTTGCATATCTCACAGGCTAGTCAAGACTCTTAAAATTGAGTTAAATTCAAGTATTAGTAGGCCATTGGTAGAAAGACTAATACTTATGGTGTGCTTAAGTCCCTAGACTTCAAACTAGGAAATTCTTAATCATCCACCAAATTCAACTACTAGTAGGCCAATAGAGCTAGGCCAGTGGTCGAAAGATGGTGTACTTGACTAATACTTATGGTGTGCTTAAGTCCCTAGACTTCAAACTAGGAAATTCTTAATCATCCTCCAAATTTCAAGTTTTCCATCTTGGTAAGTACGGTTGTATACTTTGGATGGATTGGTTATCCAAGACAAAAGCTATCACAAACTGCAAGTCTAGAAAAGTAACTTCTCATTAATCTTTAGATGTAGTAGATGAGCTCATTGGTGAAAAGACTAAGTGATTTTGCACGAGAGATTTCTTTGGGGAATCCATAAGGGGGATGTGATGCTTTCCTAGTGTTTATATTAAAAAAAAAAGTTAAGACCGTGAATGAGGAAGAGAACCCTTCTTATGTGAAGAAGTTATTAAAGGAATTATCACATTGGAATGCTTCTTTGCTAAGGGGTTGAAGGAAGAGCTCTCTTTACCTAGATAGAGGTAAATAAAGATTGGCATTCATGATGGTTCTCTCTCTCACAAAATGCAAGGGAAGATGAGGCTACTGAGAGGCAGCGGGGAGCCAAAACAAGCAATAAAAGGAGGGTTTAGAAATTTTAATGCACTTTTATCATGTCAATTGGCTGATGGAGCACTTGCCCGATAATGGTTCACCAAGGTGGTGTTAAACAGCTTTTTTCTTGTTGCTTGTGCTTTCTTGCTTAACCGTGGTAAGTGCCTAGACTTGTTCTTGTTGCCCGGTTGCCTTGGATTTTGCTAGGTGCTTGTCAGTGATCGAAAAAAACATATTTTTTAACCAATCAAAATAAGGAAAAATCTTAAATCTATTCAGTTTTTTGTTTAAATCTTAAATCTCTACAATATGCCGGTTATATAACTAAGATATATGAAAAATCATTCCTGTTCCTAAGGCTCCTTAAAATCTCAACCTATTTTTCGTAATTCTAGATAGTACAAATACACTAGAATGCCATTTTTTTGAGGCTGGATCTTGTGCGTTGTTTCTCAGGCTTGGTGTTCTGCTTCTCTCTCTCTCTCTCTCTCAATCCACGCTTCCTAACTCCTGTGTGTTTGTCTCTCTCTCTCTTATCCTCCCATGGTGGAAAAGAAAAAAAAGGAGTTTAAAAAAAAAAGAAAAATCTGTGTCCTCTCTCTCTCTCTCTCTCACACACACTTTCTCACCATCCACTGAAAATAGATGTTGGAGAGATGCTCTATGTGTGGGAGGAGCTTCGTGCGGTCACTGTTGCTCGTCTCCGACCTGAAGATCTTAAGCCATGGCGGTTCACTCTTGCTTTCTGTTTCTGTTTCTTTGCGGAGCTTTGTCTCACAAGCTCTATTTTGCTCTCTCTCTCTCTCTCTCTCTCTCGTTCTTGCGCGAGCTTTGTCTCACGAGCGCTATTTTTTGTACTGCTGCTAGCTCTTGCTTATATTTTCCTGCTTTTTACTGCTTCTCCGGAGCTCTTGCTGTTTCTTGCTTCGCATTGCTTCTCGCTAGCTCGTACTCTTTCTAGCTGTGGTGGTCGTGCCCTTCTTTCAGTACGCTCTTTCTCTCTCTTTCTTAATCTTTCTTGTTTTTTTTCTCGCTCTTGCCCGTGAATCTCACTCCTGGCTTTCACCTTCTTCATATGCTGCCGACATTGATCTCTTTAGAGAGGCAAGACCTATTGGTGTGGGGCCGCTGAGGGCTACCACATGGGTATTTGCGAGTGGACTGTGGGTGTGTGTATGTGGTTGTGTGTGTATTAAGTTCACGTGCATACATATGTGTTTTGTGCACGTGTGTGAGTGTACATGGTTGTGTGTGTGTTAAGTGCATGTACATACATGTGTGTTTTGTGCACGTCTGTGTACGTGGTTGTGTGTGTTAAGTGCATGTGCATACATGTGTGTTTTGTGCACGTGTGTGTGTACGTGGTTGTGTGTGTGTTAAGGGCACGCGTATACATGGAAGTACATGTTTTGCATTTCTTTTTCTAGTTATATATGTATATATATTTGATAGGGGGTATTACATTACATATGTACAATTGGGGTTTGAACTTTTGGCTTACTGTGTGGCTCACTTGGTAAAGGCAAAGAACTGCTTGCCCACATCCACGAGAATAGCTTCAATGTGATTGTCATCAGCTTTGCTAGTGAGCTTGATTGAACTTTATCTTTCTAGTGCTAGTTGGTGAGTTGGTGTTATGAGACGTGATGCTGCATGTGGTGTTATGGGAGTCATGGTGGTCATTTTTGGTGATGCCATGAAAGCATGTGAATAGTTGCTTTGGGTTTGGCAGCATGTGTGGCCCCTCTTTGATAGCAATGGAGTTAGAAAAGGCCACTGTAACATGGGCCACGTGTTTCCTCTTGATGATTTGTTTGTAAACTTTCGATTCCTTTAAAGGTGGTATTGGCACATGTGTCAAGGTGGAAGTCACTGCTCTACATTCTTGGGGTTGGTATCAAAGACACAATTATTGGTTTGCACTCCTTTGGTTTGGGGTTTGATGCCAAACCAAAGATGGTGTTTGAGTCATTTGCTTAAGCTTTGGGGTTGGTATCAGAGACAATTATTGGTTTTGGATGCGCTTACCAAGTTTCATGCGCATCGGCCTCGCACGAGTTTGGGGGTGCGCCAAAATTGCATATTTTTTATATCGAGCTCCCAAGCGCACCATACCCCTGCTCCAGCAATTGATGGTCATGAAACTTGGCAAGCCAGTGCAAATTATTACCCTCCACATGCTTCACAAGTTTCATGGCCATCCAACATTGCACGAGTTTGGGGGTGCGCTAAAATCACAGATTTTCTATATGGGACCATATGCGGTCCCAAGTGCAAAAATCTGTGATCCTAGTGCACAATGACCTCAATCCAATGCCCAATGTCCATGAAACTTGGCAAGCGCGTTAAAATGGTCACCCCCCAATAGTCCCATGTGTAAACAACTCCTCGTATCCAATAAAAGGAGTTAGTAAGGTTATTCTCACTGCTACAAATGGTGGGACAATCACTCTCTTAAAGGTCTTTTTTGTGCCAACAAGCATAAAAAAGAACTTGGTGTTATTCTTCGCCATTGCTAGCGTACGCCTAGTGGCCAAAATGTTACGTTAGACACTTGTTAAAAAGACCATGAATTTCAAAGGTTTTGTTCATGTAAATTAATATCTAAACTTGTTTGGTACTTGTTTCCTCAATTTTCTTTCTTTCTTATAATTGCATCACAACCCTCAGTACTACCGAGGCGCCTTATGCTGGAGCGTGGAACCCATCACTACCTCGTAAGAGCGTGAGACCATAGCATGTTACAAAAGCGCGGTTGGGGGCTAGGAGGTGAGGGGCACCGCGTGAACTCTATAGTGTCACACGAGAGAAGCCCGCCTGGCAAATCGAAGTTCCAATCAACTGGCCACCTGGCCCGTGCCACAAGCACGGTGGAAATGCACGAACGCATGCTGGTGTGCTTCCTGCCTGCTGTCGAGATTAAGTAGCGACAAGGTATAGATTGGAGGAGCTGGAAACAGTTGCATGAAAACCGATTACTCAACCCCTTGGGGGGACAATTAACGAAACGATATCCCGAGACACCAAAATCATAGGCTGTATCGACGAGATCCAGCGGTGAGCTAGACCCCCGCCACTAATCATGTGAGTGGTTAATAAGTGGCAATGCCATACCCTCTATTCCTGTTCCCAGTTTTGCAGCTGCACCTTCTAATTCACAGAGTGGTAATCGTAGCAAACTATCCACGCCCTCAACAGTCTCTTTGAGAAAGTGTTTGTAATCCAGATTATGTAAGAAAGAATTGACTGGGATTTTATCTACATCATCCAGCCTTTGTTGTTGCTTGCTTGGGCTTGTTGCTTCTTTGGTTCTCTTTCTTTTGCCTATTTCCTGTCAGGGACATCCATAGGTGCTAAAGTTGCGTCTTCATTTTTGTGGTGCACATCCTGTTGCAACAGCTCTTTTCCCGAGGCCTTCTCTGCACCAATATCTGTTGATGCATTTAGATCTAATATAATAGAATTACAAAGTGGTGATAGGTTGTTGAAAATGATATGAGCTGGGCTAGGAGGAGGTGTTTGATGAGGTACTTCGGAGGCTGTGCATACGGGTATTTTTGAAAGGCAAATCCCCCGTGCTTCTTAATGCTCCACCACTTGCTGGAAAGAGGTGATGTCTTGTGAGCCAGCTCCGCTTCTAGGCATTCGGATTCCTCAGTGACTCCTGGAATGATCCCCCTCATCTTCTTATCTGTTTTCTTTTTTCTTCTCTTCTTCAATTCTTTCATAATCTCTTTTGTGTCTTTTAACAATGCTTGCCCTTCCTGGAGCTCACCAAAGATAAGTATTGGTTGCTCTACTTGCGCTGCTTATTGTACCTGTTCCTCTGGCACTAATTCTGGGATAGAAAGCTCTACAGTGTGACGACTTAGCACCTTTGTAAGCAAGTAGGGATTGCATACTTTGGACTGGTGTGCCTTTAGGTAGTTCTCCATTTCCCTATGGACGTACCAGGCCCAGTCTTCCTCTTTCTCCTCATGCACCTTGGCAATCCTGTTAAGAGGGACCAAGGATCATTTCTTCCTCCATAGATCCTGTAGGCATAACAAACACCTTCCCAAACAAGGGATTATTTCTGATGGAAATATTAACACTTAAGAATCCCACAGCTTTGGTAGTTGACAAATGCACACTTTGTACTTGTCCTTGGTGGCCAGGTGAGGTTTGCCTAGAGCTTCCCATGTTTCATAAGAGATCAGGTTATGACTTGATCCCGTATTGATTAATGCAATGCTTGTTGCATGACTTTTAGTTGTAGAGACTTTCACACTAAGACGTGCTGGCTCAGTGTCTAGGTCATCCTTATCGCGGAGGAGGGTTAGTGAAGCCATGTTCACATGCAATATTCTCTCTTGGAGTCTCTTTTTGGCCTTGGCCTCCCTTGGGTTGGTGGATTCTTCCTGAGCTTGCTTGATTTTTTCCTTGGCTAGCTCTTTCTTTTGTTTTAGTAGATACTCTTGCATGAGCATCTCTTGGGTCAGTGGTCCGTAATACTTTTTAAGATTGCTTCCATTGATGTAACCCTCCATTTGCACACATTTAATAGTTTCAATTCGGACCGACCCTTGAGGTGTGATTTCGGACACTCGAAATGGTCCTAATCCTCCGTACTTCAGCTTCTTCTTTCTGGTGCTTTTGACATCATACATGAAGACAAGGTCCCCCATTTCTAGTTCTTTTTGTTTTAGGTTATGGTCAAACTAATGCTTTCTTTGCAATTTCTCGACCATAAGCCATTAGTCGGATTTCATCAAGTTTCTCTAAATCAACCAACCTTTCGACTAATGCATTTTCAGTTAATCTCTCTTGGACCTTAATTCATATGCTTGAAACTAAGTACTCCATAGGCATGACCACCTCAATGCCATAAGCTAGATGAAAGGGAGTATATCCCATCGCTGCCTTATACAATGTTTGATATGCCCATAAAGCTGCAGTCAACTTATGTTCCCAATCTGTGCGACTTGCTTCTAATGTTTTTGTCAAGATAGTACACAAAATCTTATTTGTACTTTTCGCTTGACCATTTGCCTATGGATAATAAGGTGATGACTTTTGGTGGACTGTAAAGGAATCTAGCAAGTAAGTAATCAATCACCTCATTAATGAAATGTGAACCCCGATCACATTGACTAATTCCAATGGGCAGCCGAATCTCGAAATGATTTGTTCATATAAGAACTTAGCCATTGTTTGTGCATCAGCTTGCTTAGAGGCTCTTGCCCATTTTGTGAAATAGTATGTGGCCACGATCACATATCGGGCTTGTGTGACGGATGCGCAACTGGACTAATGGGTCCAACAAAATCAATACCCCACTTCTCAAAAGGTTGTCTTACAATCACAAGGGTAAGCGGCATCCTGTCTCTTTGTTGTGGAATAGCGAATCTTTGACACTCTTCGCACCTTTTTACAAACTCCATGGCATACCCGAATAACATGGGCCACCATAGTCCTGCTTGAAGCACCTTGCGTGCTGTGATCTCCCCAGCAAAGTGTCCTCCGGCTATTCTCGAGTGTGCTTCATCTAATATAGTGGCAAATTTGTCTTCTCGCACACATCTTCTTAAGAATTTGTCCTTACCTAGCTTGTACAATTCTCCAACAATTAATTGATAAGGTGTAGCCAACTTAATAAGCCAACACATTTTATCCTTGTTCAAAGGTCTTTCTTGTGGAAAACCATAAGCTAGATAGTCTAATATTTCTTTACTCCATTCTGGTGCCATGTCTAGTTGGAACAAATAAGCATCTGGGAGATCATCACATCAACACCAGTTTTGCAGGTTCCCCATGTGATCCCAATTGGGTGATCTCAGAATTGGTGTAATGGCCAATGCTTGCTTCAATTTATCATATGCTTGTTGGCATTCTTCAGTCCATTCAAAGATAATGAGTAGTCTATATAATGGTATGGAAATTTTAGCGTATAATACTATGAGGCGATGATAATACCCAACATGGCCCATAAACCTCTGTACACCTTTGTAATTGGTGGGTGGGGGCAATTCCAATATTAGTTTGATCTTACTTTCGTCTATGGAAATGCCATTCTTAGAGACCGTGTCCCAAGATCACACCATGTCTGACCCAAAATTGGCATTTCAAAGGGTTTAAGGATATTCGATACAATTGACATCGCTCAAGCCATTTTATGCTAGCCTTGGGTGCTATAGACACCTAATTCTAACCTGAAAATCTGTCTAAGAAGCTGTAAGCTTCTTCACCAGCTACCCGTTCCAATACATGTTCAGTATAAGGCAGTGTGGGTAATGGTCCTTCCTTGTAGCTGCATTGACCTTTTTGAGATTGACACAGACCCTAAGTTTCCCATTCTTCTTTGGAACTATCACGATTGGTGATAGCCAATCGGTGTGCTCAATTTTGTAGATGAAATCCGTAGCGAGATGAGTTTGTCAATTTCCTCCTTTACAATTGCTACATATTTTTGGATTCATCTGGTAAGGTTTCTGCCTGGTAGGTCTTGATTCTTCCATGATTGGGTCTTGCTGCATATTTGGATTCATCTGGTAAGGTTTCTGCTTGGTAGGTCTTGATCCTTCCATGATTGGGATCGTGTGTTGTACCACTTCAGGTCGTATGCCCTTGATCTCTTTGTAGGTCCAGGTAAAACAATCTTTAAATTTGAGGAGAGCAATAAGTTCATTTTTCTTAGCTGGCTGAAGTCAAGTCCTTAGCGATATGGACATGTTTGGTTTCCTCCTCTGGCTCTGTAATATCATTTTCCTTGACCTTAGCTGGACCATCATATGATGTGGACTAAACCATCTTCCTTAACTCTTTTGGTTGGACCATCATATGATGTGGACCAAACCATCTTCCTTAACTCTTTTGGCTGTCAATTGGACCACTTTTTGTTCATCAATCGTGTATACATTTCAGCTTCTTCTTCCTCCTTTGAAAATTCTACTGCCGTTGGTTGGCATACTTGTATGGATGTGGTTTGCTCAGTGGTGATCGAGTCATTACCAAATAGTTGCCCTTCCATTGGGTGTGCTTTCCACATTCGCAAATCTATCTTTAGGATTTGTGAGTCCCTTTGAACATACATGTGGTCTAATTCCCAATCATGTACCAATTTGGATTCCCTCATGAAGGGTCTTCCCAAGATTATGTCGTATGAGTCCAGTTGGCATAGAAAGTCCATTACCACAAATGTATGATGGTAGAAGAACAACGTAAAGAGTTTAAGTTGTACATTCTTTAAAAGCCCCATGGGTCTTAAAGATGTTCCATCTGCCATTTTAACGATAAAAGATCTGGTTTTTCCCGATTCTCCCAACATCGTTTTGTGATGATGTTGACTCCCGCTTCTCCATCCAGGATAGCCAATGCTTGGTACTCGTTTTATGATGAATTGGGATTGTAACATTAGTGTCCTCACTTTCATAATACCATCCCAATTGATTAACTGGTATCTGATGAATATAGGCATTCTTTCCCCTATGTGTTTTAAGTTTCTATTTGCTAGAGGTGACTGGGTCTCCTCTATAGTGATTGTTGGGTTTAATCCTCCCTGTACCCATTCTTTTATGTCTGCCCACAATTTTGGTGAACTCTGTAGCAATTGGCCTAATGGCATTTGGACGGGAGTGGACAGTACAGCTGCGAGATTGCCTATGTCTCTTGGCTCTCTGGCAAGTGAGGGCTCCTTCCACATGTGTGTCTCATATTCAGTCCTAGGGAATGAATGAATGGACACATCTCGCTCAACCTCCTCAAACATTCTTGCCATAAGGTCTCCTTGAGATCCTCCTTAAAACTCTTATGGAATCGGAGTAGGAACATCCAATTCTCTTTCCCTTATATCGGCTCGTTTCTTGGATACATTGTATCCCTAGCTCAGTTAGTCCTTAATTTGGCTTCATAAAGTCACTGGCACTCTTCCACTAGGGCCTTATCTTCTTCAATGTAAGATTCCTCCCCAGCCCCTCAAGATGTCCAGTTTCTTCCCCTGTAAACAATCCCCTTTTCAGAATAATAAAAGATCTTGTTTCTACCTGTTTTGGCCTAGAGAGAGAGAGAGAGAAAATGTTCTAGAGAGAGGTAACTCAGTTTTTAGATATCTTTGGATGGAAAAATATCCTTTCTTATTAAACTAAATTCCCCTAAAACAGAAATTCAAAAAGAACTTTCCAATGTGCAATTGGAATTAATTGAAAATAGGTAAAAAGGACCTTATCCTGAGGGTCCAGATTTTTTGACTCCCCCTTTGTAAAAGCTTAATGGTGTTTATGCATTGTTACTCTGCTTCTGTCGTCCTGAGCCATTTAACATTGAATTTCTTGATAATTCAATTGTTTTTTAGCCTAAACCTCTCCAAGTGAATTTGGTGGCCACTCTTGCTGCAAACAAGAGTAGAACCCTCAATCCCTCAAGCCAAAGGAAAGCTTACAAGCTCCATGTAAGCTTGATTCTTACTTATTGTGAATTTTTAAATCTATGATTTTCTCAAATTTTATGCTTTGTAAATGTTGAATTAAAATCTGATGCTATGCCTTGATGGAAAGGCCACCCCCTTCTCTTCTTCACAATTCAGCCCTTCTCAATCCTTGAAAGTTTAATTACAAGATTGATTAAACTCTTTTCATTGTTTACTCTCTTGATTTTTAGAAAATGGAGTAGATTAGAGATATTACAATTCAAATTGGATTAATTCAAGTCATAAATTGAATGATAAAATTGAGAAATGGTCAGCTATACAAAGGAGGTTATGGTAAAATTTTCTTAAATTTTATGGAACTAAAGTTTATGTTATTCTAAAAGAGTAATTCTCTCCGTTTGTGCATTCTAAAAGATTTATTTTTATATCAAAAGTTCTATTCTCATTAAAATTGAATTTATGCATAGGAAGGATGCATAAAAGATTGATTTTTATTTCAGAAGTGTCATTCTCATTAAAATTGAATTTATGCATAGGAAGATGCATAAAAGATTGATTTTTATTTCAGAAGTGTCATTCTCATTAAAATTGAATTTATGCATAGGAAGGATGCATAAAAGATTTATTTTTATTTCGGAAGTGTCATTCTCATTAAAATTCAATTTATGCATAGGAAGATGCATAAAAGATTGATTTTTATTTCAGAAGTGTCATTCTCATTAAAATTGAATTTATGCATAGACAGATGCATAAAAGATTTATATTTATTTCAAAAGTGTTCTTCTCATTAAAATTGAATTTATGCATAGACAGATGCATAAAAGAGTTATTTTTATTTTAAAGGAGTCATTCTCATTAAAATTGAAATTATGCATAGAAAGATGCATAAAAGATTTATTTTTATTTCAAAAGAGTCATTCTCATTAAAATTAAAATTACGCATAAGAAGATGCATAAAGGATTTAATTTTATTTCAAAAGTGTTATTTTTCTTAAAATTGAATTATGCATAAATAGATGCGTAAAGAATCTTTATATCAAAAATTAAAATCCTCTTAAATTCTATGTTTAAATTCTGTGAATAGAAGTGATGAGAATATGAGGCGAATAGATGTGATGAGATAAGATGTGAATCAGATGATGATTGAATGGATGGATGTGATGTGAATAGAGATGATGAGAATGTGATGTGAATTAGATAGATGCGAATGGATGGATGGATGTGATGTGAATAGAAGTGATGAGAATATGAGGTGAATAGATGTGATGGGAATTAGATAGATGAGAAGAATGGATGGATGGATGTGGTGTGAATAGAGATGATGAGAATATGAGGTGAAAAGATGTGATGAGATAAGATGTGAATCAGATAGATGATGATTGGATGGTTGGATGTGATGTGAATTAGATAGATGTGAATGAATGGGTGGATGGGTGTGATGTGAATAGAGGTGATGAGATGAGAGGTAAATAGATGTGATGTGAATTAGATAGATGTGAATGGATGGATGGATGTGATGTGAATAGAGGTGATGAGATGTGAGGTGAATAGATGTGAGATGTGATGTGAATCAGATAGATGGGAATGAATGAATGGATGGATGTGATGTGAATAGAGATGATGAGAATGTGAGGTGAATAGATATGATGAGGTGTGATGTGAATCAGATAGATGCGTGGATAGATGTGATGTGAATAGAGGTGATGAGATGTGAGGTGAATAGATGTGATGAGATGTGATGTGAATCAGATAAATGTGAATGATGGATGAGATGTGATGTCATGTGAATCAGAATGTAAATGAATGATATGAGATGTGAGTGAATGTGTATGTGAGTGAATGTGTATGTGAAGAATGGATGTGAATGAGCATGTGAAAGAATGGATAAGGATGTGTATGTGAAGAATGAATGTGAATGTGTATGAGAAGAATGGATGTGAATGAGTATGTGAAAGAATGGATGTGGATGTATGTGAAAGAATGGATATAGATGTGTATGTGAAAAAATGTGATGTGATGTAAAGAGATGAGATGTGACATGAATATATGTGGATGTGAAGTGATAGATATGAATATATGTGACATGAATATATGTGGATATGAATGTATGGATAGATGCGAGTAGTCATACCATGTGAATGATTGGATGGATGTGGATGAATGAGATGAGGTGTGTATGAATGAGATATGATGTGGATAGAAGTGATGTAATATAATGGTGATGAGAATGAATGTGATGGATATGAATGAATGTGATGTGATGGGATGTGAATCGGGATAGATGTGAATGAATGAGATGTGATGTGAGTGAATGTGATGTGGTGTGAATGGATGACATGTGAGTGAATGTGATGTGGTCTGAATGGATGAGATGTGAATGAATGTAATATGATGAGCTGTGGATATGGGTAGATGCGAGTGGATGAGATTTGATGAGGATAAATTGAGGAAAGATGTGATGAGATGAGAATGATGTGAGTGGATGAGATTTGATGAGGATAAATTGAGAAAAGATGTGATGAGATAAAAATGATGTGATTGGATGAGAATAGGAATACTTATGAAATGGTTGTGGAATTAATTAATTTGGTTTGATGTGGAGTATGTAGAAAGACGAGAGTTTGTTATAGAAACTGTTTTTTTGAACTGTTTTTAAATGACTGTTTTATGTCAAGAATGCTAGAGAAGCATTTTGACCGTCTTGTGAATGAGGTCGTGGAGACCTAATCTGATAAAGTTGCACAATAGCTGACGGAGAGTCATTGGAGGACGTCTCGTGTAGCAAGGTCAGTCGAGGTCTTGATCAGTCTCGGTTCGATTAAAATGGTGAGCTTCCAGTAGTACGGTGGATGAGGGACCAAGGTCAGTCGAGGTCTTGATCAGTCTCGGTTCGATTAAAATGGTGAGCTTCCAGTAGTACGGTGGATGAGGGACCAAGGAAGCAGCCTATGAGTGAAGCGCTAGGTCACCTACAAAGGATCCTAGAGGGTGCTGATCATACGGTGCTCAGGCTCTGGGTCACCGACGATACCCACACGTGCTTCGTGGAAGATATTGGAACAAGGAGTAACAGTTGTTTTCTGAATTCGGGCATGGATCTGGTTGATTGACCTTGCTGGTCCTTAACGGATGAGTCCATGGTTCTTTTATATGGACCTGTTGGTTGATCTTGCTGATCTTCAACGAAGATTCCATTTTGATATGTGAATATTGCCGAGTACTATGAGCTAGGAACCATCGAAAAGACCCCTGAGTGGACAAGTGGTGAGCTTTTTGTTTGCTAATGATGCCATGAGGAAGGAATGATTGGAAATTAGAATTGAACCAAAAATTTTTGGAGGATTATGATTAGTGTGACTATGATTTTATTAAATGATTGTTTTAAAGACAGATGAATCTGTGAAAAAGGCAATTTCATATTGGGTGTGTAAGTGGTGTGGCTAGTTTTAAGTTTGCATGAATATCCGGCTAGGGGGCTTGGGAACTCTTTTACCTGGTACCCGGGATAAAACCTAACCAAATTTCTAATTGGATCCCATCACTACAGTGGTTGGGCAATTGGCTAACCCATGGGACTGGATGGGGTTAGGCTAGACTGATGGATCTCTAAATTGAGACTCAATTTTGTTATGGTACGCTACATGATGTAAATCTCGGACAAAAATTGTTCTATGGAAAAGAATCAACAGCTGTGCCTCTCAATGAGAAAAAAAGCGTTGGTCTCTATGATCCAAGTGCAATCTTTCCCTAATCTGACTATGGGACTTACGGGTTTGGTCAGATCAGTTCAGTTAGTTAAGGCTTTTGACTACGTTAGAGAAACATTTATCCTGGAGGAATTGCTCGAGCTTTCCGGGCAAGGGAAATTTTTCTGGGTACCGATGGATTAGTCTCTTGTCCGGATATCTGTGAGCAAGGCCCCGAGTGTGGGACCCTGCCCCATGCACGAACTGCTACTTCCGCTACTAGCACCTCAAATTCGTTACGCGGTGGGGACAGGGATCTCAGCTGGTATCAGAGCAAAATTGGCTAAAGTACATCAACTGAGAAGCCAAGAATGTCAAAAATTGATGAAGTAGTAGTAAAAGGTTGAAATTGTGCGATAAATTCATACAAATTTTTATTCAGATTGAAATTCATAAATTGGTAATTGGGTCTTCAGATGGAAGTACCACAATTTTATGGAATCCCTGACTTGCTTGAGGCCTAGACATGATGGTATTTACCTTATAATTCCAAGGATCATGACTACCCATATATATCAAGGGTATAACTGCAGCTCTTTATTGGCAGTATATACGAGTTAATCTAAGATCTTGAAATTATAAGCAAAAATGCTATCCAAAAGATGAATTCGAATGTGGTTGATATGATTTTAAATTCAGGTTGAGAACTGATGAATTGATTTGGATTCTGATTGAAAAATGATGATTCTTGAATTTTGGTTGAAATGTAATAAGCTGAACAAAACCACAATGAGGATGAATGGGGACGAGTCCCTGTGATGATGTTCATAACACTGGAATGACGATAATGACTTCAGCAAATCACTATGAGATTAGTGGATTGTGCTGACAAATTGCTACTATTAACACTTGACCCAGTGGATCAAGTTAAGGGATGATAGAAAAAAAATCTGTATAATTGAAATCCTCATGAAGGACTGTTTAGATGGAAATTTTGGTCTAATGGACCATTATTGTGTTAAAGATATGAATGAGATGTTCTGAATGAATTGTTATCCGATAATGAGTTTTATATGAATATCTTTATCCCATGATTCTGTGAGGAACTGACCAATCTAAAGAACCCCAGAATTAGTTGAATCTAAAATCAGATTTGGATCATAAATAAAGGGACTTAATAAGAATTTTCGTATTGATAGGAGCATGGATCGAGGTCGTCGTGGTAGAAATGATAACCCCCAACTCGATGAGGAAGAGGTCGACTTGGATGTTCGTAAAACTCTTCATAGATCGCAGCCTGGACCTTTCAAGGGTGAAGGGGAAAACTTGGGTGAGGCTATGGAAAAGTGGATCGAAGCAATGGAAGAGTACTACGATGTCACCGGGTACAATGAGAAGAGCAAAATGGCTCTTGCAAGACTAAAGATAGTAGAAACAGCCAGAGTGGCATGGAGAAACCACTCCAAGACAAACCGTCTGGATCGAAATACCCAGACATGGAATGATCTCAAAAATTACCTAAGAGGACGAGGTTATGTCCTCCTGGCTTTTTGGAAACAAAGATGAACGAATTCTTAGAGTTAACCTAGGGGAGCAGAACTATTGAATTATATCACCAAGCATTTTCTCTCCTCCTCAAATTCTCGCCACCGTTGGATAAAGAATAGCTGATGGTAGGTTCATTCGGGGACTGAACGAACCTTTGAATATCGTGGTGAAGAATGCCAAGCCAGTTTCCATGGCTGAAGCAGTGCAGATGATGGTGAAGGATTTCACCAAGGCCTTTGATGTCAAAGTCCCACTGAAGCCAGCACCATCACCTTTCAAAAGGTTTTTAATTCTAGAAGGTGATTCCAACCTTCCGCCGCCTAAAAGATATCAGGGCAAGCCTAGGACATGGGAAGTTCCAGAATGAAAGAAATGTCCTTTTCCTCCTGAAACTCAATCCCCTGGAATTGAACTTCAGAAGTTCCTCCCTTGAACAAGGGAGTGAAATGCTATAACTGTCAAGGATTTGGACATCACAGTATGGATTGCCCAACACCTTTTGGATCAAGGTTTTCAGGGTAGGGAAATCAGGGATCAAGATTCAAGACTCCGACTCCTTCCTTCGAGAGTAATCAGGTTTCTTTCCGCCAAAATCAAGAAAATCCCAGAGATAGACCCTCTAACCAACCCGCAGTCTCAATCCAAAGTAATGCAAGACGTCCGCCTCAGAATAGGGGAAGGCAAAGAGAGATATTTCCAAATCGGCCATCCACTTCCAAGGCAGTAATGTTGGAAGTAATTGAAGAAGAAGAAGAAGAAGAAAGAGATCATACACCACCTGCGAGATGAGGACATCTCACGTTTTTCAAGTGGGAGAGAATGTAAGATTCCTCCCTAGCCCCTCAAGATGGCCAGTTTCTTCCCCTGTAATCAATCCCCTTTTCAGAATAATAAATGATCTTGTTTCAACCTGTTTTGGTCTAGAGAGAGAAAATATTCTAGAGAGATATAACTCAGTTTTTAGATATCTTTGGATGGAAAAATATCCTTTCTTATAAAACTAAATTTTCCTAAAATAGAAATTCAAAAAGAACTTTCCAATGTGCAATTGGAATTAATTAAAAATAGGTAAAAAAGGACCTTATCCTGAGGGTCCAGATTTTCTGAAAATTTTGGATCAAGGTTCCTATGGACCATTAAGATTAATCGAAATGTAGAGAGGAGATAAATTGAAGAATAAAAGAAAATCTCCCAAAAATGAGTAAATATACACATAAGATGAAGAGTTGACTAAGGACAAGGTTTATTAGTTAAAAAAAGAAGAGATATTTAGAGGAAATGATGCATTTTTGACACCTCAGTGTGGGGAATTCCCCTCATGAAGGAGGCACCTATTTCACATGTGTGGATGAGTTTTAAACTCACAAATATTGAGATATTTTCATCTCTCCTCTCTCCTGTTTCAACTAGATCCAAAAAGTAAGCTAAACTGACCTAAAAATGGTCAAAAAGTGACCAAATTGATCTGGAAAATTCTAGAATAAGTTTCCTTGGTTAGAGGCTCACTCTTTCCTATAAATAGAAGCCTCACCCTTTGTAAAAGCTTAATGGTGTTTATGCACTATTACTCTGCTTCTATCCTGAGCCATTTAACATTGAATTTCTTGATAATTCAATTGTTTTTTGGCCTAAACCTCTCCAAGTGAATTTGGTGGCCACTCTTGCTGCAAACAAGAGTAGAACCCTCAATCCCTCAAGCCAAAGGAAAGCTTACAAGCTCCATGTAAGCTTAATTCTTACTTATTATGAATTTTTAAATCTATGGTTTTCTCAAATTTTATGCTTTGTAAATGTTGAATTAAAATCTGATGCTATGCCTTGATGGAAAGGCCACCCCCTTCTCTTCTTCACAATTCAGCCCTTCTCAATCCTAGAAAGTTTCATTAAAAGATTGATTAAACTCTTTTCATTGTTTACTCTCTTGATTTTTAGAAAATGGAGTAGATTAGAGATATTACAATTCAAATTGGATTAATTCAAGTCATAAATTGAATGATAAAATTGAGAAATGGTCAGCCATACAAAGGAGGTTATGGCAAAATTTTCTTAAATTTTGTGAAACTAAAGTTTATCATTAGGTTATTGTAAAAGAGTAATTCCCTCCGTTTGTGCATTCTAAAAGATTTATTTTTATATCAAAAGTTCTATTCTCAATTAAAATTGAATTTATGCATAGGAAGGATGCATAAAAGATTTATTTTTATTTCAAAAGTGTCATTCTCATTAAAATTGAATTTATGCAAAGGAAGGATGCATAAGAGATTTATTTTTATTTCAAAAGTGTCATTCTCATTAAAATTGAATTTATGCATAGGAAGATGCATAAAAGATTGATTTTTATTTCAGAAGTGTCATTCTCATTAAAATTGAATTTATGCATAGGAAGATGCATAAAAGATTGATTTTTATTTCAGAAGTGTCATTCTCATTAAAATTGAATTTATGCATAGGAAGATGCATAAAAGATTTATTTTTATTTCAAAAGTGTTATTCTCATTAAAATTGAATTTATGCATAGGAAGATGCATAAAAGATTTATTTTTATTTCAAAAGTGTCATTCTCATTAAAATTGAATTTATGGAAAGGAAGATGCATAAAAGATTTATTTTTATTTCAAAAGTGTTCTTCTCATTAAAATGGAATTTATGCATAGACAGATGCATAAAAGACTGATTTTTATTTCAAAAGTGTCATTCTCATTAAAATTGAATTTATGCATAGATAGATGCATAAAAGATTTATTTTTATTTCAAAAGTGTCATTCTCATTAAAATTGAATTTATGCATAGATAGATGCATAAAAGATTTATTTTTATTTCAAAAGTGTTCTTCTCATTAAAATTGAATTTATGCATAGACAGATGCATAAAAGATTTATTTTTATTTCAAAAGTGTCATTCTCATTAAAATTGAAATTATGCATAGAAAGATGCATAAAAGATTTATTTTTATTTCAAAAGAGTCATTCTCATTAAAATTGAAATTATGCATAAGAAGATGCATAAAGGATTTAATTTTATTTCAAGGATTTAATTTTATTTCAAAAAAGTTATTTTCCTTAAAATTGAATTATGCATAAATAGATGCGTAAAGAATCTTTATATCAAAAATTAGAATCCTCTTAAAATACAGAGAATTATTCTACAATGTCCAATTAGTCTCTATTGTGCTACATGGATAGATCGCTATTTTCTGCATAGCGAGTGATTACACATATATGCAAGTAGTATATAGAAGTACGCTTATACAAGCAAGATCAACGCAGCATACAAGAAGAATCAGCAAGACAGAAGCATTCTCAAGGGACAAGGTTGCATCTTTGCCATAACAAGAGTGTTGAAAAACTGATCAAGGTTAGTTTCATACTTGTTTTCTTACTTCTGCATTGTTTGTTTTTTCAAGTAGGCTCTTAGTCAAGAAACATTCTCGATTTTAAGAAAACTGGGTGTGAAGTTAACCATATTTTTATTTTTATGTCATGAATGTACTATATGATCTCATTTATCTTACTAGGTTAATTATAATTAAGAAAGATTAATTATGTAATTAAGTATTATGAACCAAAAAATCAAGAAAACAAAGAACATGCATGAGGCAAAGAGCCTACCTTTAAATGGCTATGGTTACGATGCTTGCTGGCAAAGTTCTGATTAGCGTCAATATTGTGAATGGCTATTGTTGTTGCGAAGCTTGATGGCAAAGTCGCTTCTGATTAGCGTCTGATTAGCGTGTGAAGACAGAAACAAGAAGATGAAAAGAAGTAGATATGCAGATGAAACATACATGAAGGGTCAAAATCTTGCTTGAGCACAACTAAATCTTTTGATTAGAGAGCTTAGGTGAGGCATAATGCAGAGAAAACATCATAGAGAGAGCAAGAACAAAAACCAGGGTCGAAAGTGTGAGCAAGAAGAAGAGTACGTTTTTAGGAGAAGAGGGAAATCGTAGAGAGAGAAGATAGAAAGAGAGGGCCAAATTCAAATTCTTAGAAAAGGTTCACATCAGTAAAGGATATCTTCTTTAATGAAGCATATATTCTCAAGAATATATCACATTTAATGAAGAACGTTTATAAAAAATGGACGTTTGATAATAAATGGAATTATTTAAAAAAATCACTTTTAGGTTCACATCATTAAAGGATATCTTCTTTAATGAAGCATATATTCTCAAGAATATATCACATTTAATGAGAACGTTTATAAAAAATGGACGTTTGATAATAAATGGAATTATCTTTAAAAAATCACTTTTATCAAAGTTCGTAATAAGAATTAAGCAATCGATTTTTTTTCATATCACGCATAGGTCTTACCGTGGGGCCGGGGACCCCGCCCGCCGCCGCCGCTGGGGACGTTGCCCCCTGGACCCCTGGCTGGGGGCATTGCCCCCTGGACCCCCCACCAGCCCCCCGGCTGGGGGTGTTGCCCCCAGACCCCCACCAGCCCCCCGGACCCCCGGCTGGGGATGTTGCCCCCAAACCCCCACCAAGGGTGCTGCCTCCTAGACCCCCATTAGGGATCATTGCCCATAGCAACTAGTGCCTCAAATGTCGTTTAGAGTTTCCAAGAAATCCACCACTATAGTGAACAATATTATAATATTATTATATTCCAAAATATACTATTATAATATAATATTATTTTATATTATGATAATAAGTTATATTATTAAATATTATATTAAATATTAAAATATTAAAATATTATGTTATTAAATATAATATTAATTTATTGATATATTTTTTATAAGACAACAGAGAAAGTAATAAGTTAGTTACATAGGATTACTCATTTTGCATCATTTATTGCTTTGCTAAAAGAGTTCCTATGTCTACATAGATATTTCAAGAGGTGTTGAGGCTATTCTAATATTAATGCCATATAAAATAAGATTCATATCTTGCTATTCTATTTTCACGACCTTTACTTTTCATTATATGGATAAATCTACTCTTTTCAAATCTACTTTTTAATTTGACACAACTCATACTAGTTACTTCTTGATGTATATTACTGACAATGTGCACTACATTTAGGCCATAATACCAACTATTGGTATATGATTATTCAATTTTGCATCCAAAATTATTGCTTGTGCATGCACTAACATTTGTGCTTCCCAATATATTAATAACTATTCTACTTACCACGTGGACATAAACTTTGCACCAACCAAATCTTATTCATACTATGCCTGCAATACATTAAACCTTGAGAGGATTTGACCATGCGGCTAAAACATTCTCTACACTAGCACACAATAAATTGTCTTCCTTGGAAAAGTTACATATGGCCTGTAAATATTTTAAGAACGATAAGCCTTGAGAGGATTCGACCATGTGGCTAAAACATTCTCTAAACTTGCACACCATAAATTGTCTTCCCATGGAAAAGTCACATATGATCTAAGTATATTTTAAGAATGATAATCCTTGAGAGGATTCAACCATGTGGCTAAAACATTCTCTACACTAGTTCACAATAAATTGTCTTCCATGAAAAAGTAACATATGATCTATAGATATTATAAGAATGATAAGCCTTGAGAGGATCGGACCATGTAGCTAAAACATTCTCTACACTAGCACATAATAAAGTGTCCTCCGCAAAAAAGTAACATATGATCTACATATGTTTTGAGAATGATAATCCTTGAGAGGATTCAACCATGTGGCTAAAAAATTCTTTACACTAGCACACAATATACTGTCTTCCATGGAAAAGTAACATATGATTTGTACATATTATAAGAACAATAAGCTTTGATAGGATTTGATCATGTGGCTAAAACATTCTCTACACTAGCACACAATAAATTGTCTTCCCATGGAAAAGTAACAGATGATCTACCCATGTCTTAAGAATGATAAGCCGTGCGAGAATTTGTCCATGTGGATAAAACATTATGTAGACCATCACACACACCATGAATACTTTTTATACTAAAGTAAGATATGATGTGCATGTATACTAAAGTAAGATATGATGTGCATATATTATAGGCTATTGAAGTTTTGGCCATATGGTCAAAGCATCCATTTCAACTAAGCAATGATGACTACATAGACCTTTTTTATCTAGTAACTCAAGTAATCTAGATCAAGGATATACTACCATGTTCATTGAGAAAACAAGTTTTGGCCATGTGGTCAAATTTATTCTCTCTCTTATGATGTTGGAAAATGGAATACTGCACTAATTTTGCAATGTATACTTCAGCTTGTCATCTATTAATGCATGTTTTCATTATCAATGCTATGTGATTACTTGATGAATATAAGATCACTCAATCTCTTATGATTAAATGTCTTATGATGAATATAAGATCACTCAATCGCTTATGATTAAATCTCAAATTTTTTCACTTACTCAGGCAACATGGACCAAGACTTTCATTGTGGGGATCGTGTCAATTTGATGATGGATCGAGATGTTGTTGCACTTGGAACAATATGTGCAATACGTCCAACTGACACATGCCATGGGCAAGTCCTTGGAGATGGATTTTTGTCAGTTTCTATCGACAACTGCCTAAATGATGTAGCTTGCTTGCCATTTCCAAACAACAATGCAACAAAGGTCATTCAGGCAGTGGGTAGTTTTGTAAAGTGGGAAAAGAAAGATGTGGTGGTTGTTACAGGTGCCGTCATGATTGTTGATGATGATCATGCGGTGCCACCTTCTAATGATTTTAATGCTGTTGGAGATGAGGACACTCCAAGTATCCGTGAAAGTTGGAAAGTGCGTAAAGTGATGCTCTGGACAGAAGGCAATGAGAAGTACGTTGGAACAGGGATTATTCTCTTAACATTTCCATATGATGTGATTAACTTTGATCTATTAGGAGAAGAAGATGTGGGTGTCGTGGTAGATCAGATCCTTGATCCAACTACAGGGACAGACACATGTGACATGCTTCAGTGCGTCAATTTGGTTAGGTGGCCTATCAAACAGGTCACCTTTGATGATGGTACACCACTGCTACATGAACAGGAAACACAAGCTTTCACATCTCCAAATGAGAGCATAAAAGATGTGTGTGAGGAAACTGAGGACTTTATTTCAGGTTCAAAATCCATTTTCTTACAGAAGAGATCATATTGTATGATCAATAGAAGGCCTAGAATTCTTGCTCTCAAAGCTTCGAACTTGAGAACCTCAATGGAATCAGTTTTACTTGTTGCTACAATTGATTGTTGTCCTGCAAAGTGTTGTCAATATGCTGATAGAGATGCAGTACACCAATTGCAGAGGCACTTCTGGGGGTTACATTTGGAAGAACGTACCAACTATGTTTATGATGTTTCGGAGTCATCATGCCGCATTGACAATATGGGTACACGAAAATACAGTTTTATATTCAATGGGAAAGTTGTATGCGGTAGGGCATGGTATGGGATGCATGGCATCCCCAAAACATCTTTCTATAGGTATAGGTTGCATTTTGAGAATGGTGTAAGGAGGGCAATGCATGGCAATAAAGGAGCAATTAGAGCAGCTTGGGATCACACACAAATGGGCAGGGCAATCTTGAGAGACTTTATTGAGAAGAATGCAGAGCAGATGCCACATAAAAGTAGAACCATGCAGGATGGTTCCAGAGAGACACAATTGGTCATCCCAGATGTTTATAAGCAAATAGACATATGGGGAGAAGTGAATGCCACATTAGATGCTATTGGATGTAAGGAAATGTCTTTGTCCACATTCAATCGAATTTGGAATACAGAGTTCAAGCATGTCACCTTAGCAAAGACAAGCGAGTTCTCCAAATGTAGTGTCTGCTCAGAGATCAAAGAACAACTTGCAGCAACCAAATGCCTTGAAGAACGCAACATACTATTGAGGAAGCGTCGAAGTCACATGCTGCAACAACAAAGTTGTCAAAACATATACTATGGATGGCGTCTAGCATCAGTGCTAAATCCTAAAAAGAACTTGTGCATCATACATGACAAGATGGACCAACAAAAGACAACTATCCCGAGGTTGAGAGTTCGATCAAAAGAGACAGATAGATCCACTCAACCACCAGTTTCCTTGACAGGCATGATCACACATGGGCATGGGGAAGGAAGATATGGGCACTTTGCGATTGATCTTTGGCCCCATGATCCTAACTTCACAGTTGCCTCATTGTCTCTGTGTTTCAAGAACTTGGAGCGACTTGACAGGCATGAAGCTGGTGATCTACAACTAGATGGAATGCCAAGATCAAGCTCTTTGTTGCTAAATGCTTTAAACTCAAGGAAAGCACTAGACTACCATCAACAAGGTTCTCATACTACTACACAAATGGAGGACATAATACTACAGGATGGACAACAAGGTTTTAGACGACTACCAGAGAACTTGTTACTATAGCTAGATAATTGTGGACAACAAGGTTTTAGACGACTACCAGAGAACTTGTTGCTACAGCTAGATAATTGTGGATCAAAAAACAAAAACCATTATCTCTTTGCATATTTATCATTGCTTGTGGCACGAGGGACCTTCAAGATGATCCAAGTTGGGTTTCTCATGGTGGGTCACACACATGAAGACATTGATGCTATGTTCAGCAAGTTCTCAGAGAAGCTTAGAACAAGCATGACATTCACTTTTCCTCACCTTATGCGGCATTTTCAATTGTGCCAGTCAACAAGGCCTTCTCCTTTTTTGTTGACACATGTACCAGACTTCAAGAGTTACATTGAAGGATACTTATGTGACTCCAAGGATGCACTTGTTGGTCACTCAAAACCACTTCACTTTCGTTTCTACATGCAAGGGGATACACTTCTAATGCAATACAAGATCCATCCTAAGTCAGTAGAATGGTTGCCAAGAGAAGGCGGTATTGAACTATGGAAAAGAGACTCAACAACAGGAAAGCCTACCCTTGCAAAGGGTCTTCCAACCTTGCTACCCATGTTTGAGTATATTAAAGATCGTCAAGAGGTGGTAAGTGGAATCAAAGACTATCTCAAGTATTGGGAAAGATGGTCAAGTGTACAAGGTCCTGAAGCGGAGTACACAAAGTTCATAACACCAGTGATTGATTATTGGAAAACCATGCTTGATGCACTTCAAGCTCCAAATGTCCAAGAAGCAAGAGTATTCATGGACTTTTGGCCAAGGACACAAGGTGATACATTATTTCAAGACATAGATGATGTGGATGACTTTCTTGGCTTGGAGGAGTTGAATGACCACTACTGTGGTCCTCTCAGCAAGCGACCAAAAGATGCATTTCAACCAATGATAGATGTCAAGAAAGACGACTTTGTACTTGTTCGACCTTCAGATCCAATATATCCAGTATGGCTTGGTGTTGCACAAAGTGAGGTTGATACAAATAAAAAATCAAGAAACTATCAAAAGATCTGTATACAATATTGGGCACCAGTTTGTGGTCGACAAAATGCTACAGATGAGGAGGTATATCAGAATTGCTAGGATAAATACTGGATGTGCAACAAGAAAGACCCTCAACGTTGGGAGAGAGTGGATACAATTGTTTTCTCTTGGATAACAAAAGCTACCAAAGTTCCCAAAAAAATTAAAATCCCTCCAAAGGTTGTCTTGAAGGCTAAAGCCAATCTACAAGAATAATTGGGCTAAAGACTTCCATGCTGGAGAGGTTGCCAAAGATAAGGTGTTTATTAACACCACCTATTTAAGATTTTATCAATATCTTCTACATATACAATAAATATACTTCACCAATATTCAAGGTTCCAAATTAATGAAATTCCCAAATTCACGGGATTCATTTTGATTTGGAATTCCCAAACTATTGGGAGATTCCCAAATTCTCGAATATGGTGTTTAGGGGAAGATCGTTTTTCTTCCTCTCCAATCCCAAGGAATCGTAGCCTTTCTTCCATGGACTCTTCACTACTTGTATTTCTCTACGCCGAAAAACTCAATTGAGTGCTCACAGCATGGGCCTGAACCAACACTCTTTTGATAAGAAGATCCTGGGTGGTTCGATGCACTATTGTCTCGAGAGTAAGGTCATCTCCGATGAGTTTGCTAGACCTCAAGTGCATGTGAATATGATTTGATAGGCTAAATCACTACCCCAAATGAATTTTTATAGGGTTCTGTTGATCTAAAATTTTTTTTTGGGCCATGAGACTGTAGATTGCTCATGTCATGAGATAGCAGGAAATGGTTCATGTCGTGAGACCGAAAATGGTTCACATCATGAACTATTTTCTACACTTTCATGTGTTCAATGGTTACTTCGAATTTTGGGTCCATGTGACTAGATCCAAGTTGGTTGGTCTCAATTTACAAATTTTAAAGCACTTTCTTAACTTTAATTTGACTGTCCTTGGTTCGTGAACTAGATCCGATGAAACCATAGAAAACAGAGCACATCGTGAGAAGTAGTAAGCAATGGTTCACGCTGTGAAACAGGGGGTGTTTCACGTCGTGAAGTATCTTCCTGCTAATTCATGGGATAAGATTTCGTAGGACCCTTTGTGTCAGAGGTGTCAAGATAAGGCATCCTAAATTTAGCAAGGTAATCCCAAAATCCACGATGCTGATTGTTGCGAAAGTGGCTCACGCCATGAAATAACAAGAAATGGTTCACGTCGTGAACTGTTTTCTTGCACTTTCATGTGTTAACTCCCGTGCATCGACATAGTGAAGATTGGGTGTAAATTACCTATCTAGATGCTCCAAAATGGGTGTGCTAGTAATAAGCAGTGTAATTCAAGTTCAAGGCACAACCAATGGCTCCTTATTTTTATGATTTTTATGATTTTTGTGATTTTTTGGAAAAACAAAAAATAGAGTATCACCTTGCTCGTTCATGCCAACAAGTTTGGTGATACAAACATCAAAATTTAAAAGAAAAAACGGTGTAGTTTTCCTCTAGGGTCACCCAATACTCACCCACACAAGAAAAACAAACAATTTCTCACAAATGTTTACTTTCACTCAAACCTTATCCATTCATTCTTTACACAATGCACTACTTGAATGCAAAGGTAATTGTAAGATTCCTCCCCAGCCCCTCAAGATGTCCAGTTTCTTCCCCTATAATCAATCTCCTTTTCAGAATAATAAAAGATCTTGTTTCTACCTGTTTTTGGCCTAGAGAGAGAAAATATTCTAGAGAGAGGTAATTCAGTTTTTAGATATCTTTGGATGGAAAAATATCCTTTCTTTTTAAAATACATTCCCCCGAAACAGAAGTTTTAAAAGAATTTTGGTGCATTAGAAATAAATTATAATCTGCTCAAAAGACCTTAGCCTAAGGGTCCAGATTTTTTAAAAATTTTGGATTAAGGTTCTGAGGGACCAACAAGATTAATCCAAATGTAGGGAGGAGATAAATTGAAGAAATAAAGAAAAACCCCCCCAAAAATGAGTAAATGCTCACATAAGATGAAGAGTGGACTAAGGACCAAAGGAAACATTAAAAAACTAAATTTTTAACACCTCGGAGTGGGGATTCCCCCTCATGAAGGAGGTGCCTTTCTCCTCATCATTACCCCATTTTAAATCAATAAAATGAGATATTTCATCTCTTCTCTCTCCTATTTCAAGTATAGTTCCAAAAAGTAAGCTGAACTGACCCAAAAATGGTCAAAAATTGACCAAACTGATCTGGAAAATTCTAGAATCGGTTTGCTTGGTTTGAGGCTCACTTTTTCCTATAAATAGAAGCCTCCCCCTTTGTAAAAGCTTAATAGTGTTTATGCATTGTTACTCTACTCCTACCCAGAGCCAATTACATTGAATTTTTTAGGCATACCTCTAGCCTGCTCATTTTCAGCCCTATCCTCATGAATTACATCCTGTAAATCTGCATCAGAAATAGGCTGATCTATGATGTCGTTTGAAATCTGCATAGGCTGAATATTTGCCTCATTAGGACTTACATTTGAATTCCCACCTGTAAAGAGAGGCAACAACGTATCAAATACATCCCGTGAGCTCACACCTGTCTCTTTGGTACATGATAACAAAGGTTGCACAGCATCTTCCACAAAAACAACATCTCGACTAATCAAGATACGCTTTGACTGCGGATGATACAATCTGTAACCCTTGCTCTCAGCACTGTAACCAACAAAAATGCATTTGACAGCCTTATCATCCAATTTTTTGCGTTGTTGCACAGGCACTAAAGCATAGGCCAAGCAACCAAAGACACGCAAGTGACCAATAGAAGGCTTCCTGCCATGCCAAGCTTCATATGGAGTAATAGACTGCAAGGCCTTAGTGGGACACCTGTTGAGTACATATGTGTTGAGATATCGAGCTCGTCTAGTGAGGCGGTGGCCACTGATGACCCGCCTGGGGGATAGGCCCCACACTTACACCACTGGCATGGTTGGTGAGATCATGGGAGATATGCGGCCAGTGGGATGACAGGCTGTGTGACAGCTGTCAGGTGTTTTTCTGAGTAGTATTTTGGGTCCGTGTACATACGTGTGCATGGTTTGTATGCAGAGGTTGGTTTTGAAGGCGTTGCCAGGTGTACAGGGTGGACGGCATTTGATTTAGGCTGGTTGCAGGCTTGTCCGGAGTGAAGTCAGATGCAGGTGATTAAAGCTGTTCGACCGCTTGAAGTGTGTGGGCGTCCCAAAGAAAAAAATGGGCACTAGCCAGTTTGTGTTGAAGGTATGGCATGATGGGCAAATAAATATGAAGGGGCCATGTGCCATGGACATAGTGTGAAAGGTGAGGGTGGCCATCTTAGGCAAAATAAAAAAAATAAATATTTAATATTAAATGCCCAAAAATGCAAAGTGAGCGTGGAGCTTTAGGTGGCCGCCAACGCAACGTTCTCGAAGGTTGGTGAAGGAGTGTGAGTCGGCAGCGTGCAGTAAAAGGTGCCGTGGCTGTGTGGTTGAAGTGGGGGGTTCCCAGGTGCAGCTACAGTTTCAAGCCAGAGGGTGCGCGGCTGGAAGACAGAGCAAAGGGGGAGCTCTTGGGCGCAACAGCTGGTGAGTGTAGAGCGCAGCAAGAAGAGAAGCCCTGGGGTGTGTGGCCATCGTGCAGAGGCTGGGCCCCCCCTTGTGAAGTGCAGCCACAGGTGGACAGCCGTCGAGTAGAGCCTGGTTGATGGGCTGACAGCACAAGGTTCAACGAGTGGAAACAGTGGCAAATGAGCTGACCGCGTAAGAAGAGAAGCAGGGTTGGTGCGCAGCTGACGGGCTGGCGACTTGCAGGAGAGGCTCTGAGGGCGCAGCTATGTTGGCGCAAGGCAGCTGGTCGACAGTGGTGAGGTAAAGAAGTGGACGTGGGCTGACGGGTTGACAGCATCAGCGCAAGGTGTGTTTGGGCTGCTGGTGTGACGACTGTGGGAGCCAGTGGGAGGCTAATGGGCGCAGTGGTTGGCGCAGAGCAAAGTACAAGAGGGTAGCTGGAGAGGCTGGTGGGGCCTCCAGTGTGAAGAGGTGAGCGCAGCTGTGTTGGCGCAAGGCAGCTGCAAGAAAAAGCGAAGGGAGCAGATAAGCTACAAGAGATAAGTATTGCTGCTTGGTGGTGGGCCGGTAGCAAGGCAGATAAGCTGCCTGGGTTTGTTGTGAAGCTGGCAGAGGATCAGCACAGAGATAGACTGAGAGAGAGATGATGGTGTAGCTGCTGCTGCTGACAACACATGCAGAAGTGATGGGTCGCAGAGGACTCGAGGGTTAGCTGGTGTGGGCGCCTTCTGGAGCGAGAGTGGCCGGGTTCATTTTGATGTGATTGGTACAGCAGGCAGGCGAGAGGTTTATGGTTATTGGGAATGTGGTGTATCCTCGGCTGACAGGCCTGAGTGTTTTTTTTTGTGGGTTGTGTGAGTAAGGCTTCTGTGTCGGGAGAAGCTTGTATGAAGTGTTGATCTGGAAATATATAACTGGGTGTTTGTCTTGGTTTGTGGTGCCCCTGTTTTGGGCTGTCTGTCTGGCGTGGGTTGGGTGGTGAAGTACGAGAATTGTTCCAGCCGGTGGCTGGTGGTGCCCCCGTTCGTGTGTGTATTCCAAGTTTGCGAGGTGGAAGGGCTATAGAGGCAGGCTTTTCTTTCTTTTTTTCACCTCACAACAGCCATTCTAGAGACTGGCATAGTTATAGCGCCAGCTCATTTAGTCGGGTTCACACTATAGAGAACCCGTGTATGTATTGGTTGAGTACCTTTCATATTATGCGTACTCTTATTCTTGTATATGGTGTGTTGAGTGTTGAGTAGAGAAGAAGAAGATTTTCAGCCTCTCACCTTGTGTGTTCTCTATTAGGGTTTTGTGAGTGTGTGTGTGTGCTTGCACGAGCTCAAGCTCTCTTCCCCCCTTGCATCTTTTCATGGTATAAGAGCCTGGTTCGTGCTAAGGGCTGAGCTGCAAGCAAGAGAACCACAGGAAGCGGTACGAGGGTAAGAGCTTCAACTACTCTTCCCTATTTGTGTTGGTGACTACACCCTTGTCGGGAGCTCTACGGGAGGCACTGGCAAACGATCTCCGATTGAGGAGCTTTCTTCGCGGGAGTGAAGCTATAGGGCAACTATATAGTCCTACGGATTGAATTTTCGGGCCGAAAACGCGTTTCGGGCGCGTCTGGGCCTCCGTTTTTCAGAAAGCAGGCGATTTCGAGCACTGCGGGTAAGTCATCGATTCACTGCAGAACTCTGTTTTAAGAACTTCAGGAAGACAGATTGACTGTGCAGACACTGTGGGTGCTGCAAAGAGGTCTACAGTTGCCATTGGGTGTATGTATGCACATTGAAGTCACTGGTTGTGACATTTGAGAGTACTATAGTACCGCTGTGCAGAAAATACAGCATTTGTGCAAAAAAAACCAGAGTGCAGTTTCTGGTAAAATTGTGTGTTTGGCAAGATGTCTAATGATGGCATAACACAGATTGTGGCTGAGAAGCTGGATAAGAATAACTTCCATGCTTGGAGGTTCAGGTTGATGAATTTCCTGATGGGAAAAGGCTATTGGGACTACATAGAAGGTGAACATGAAGAGGCACCAGAGATACCGGATATAAATCCGACTGCTGCAGATGTGAAAGAGTTTAAAGACTGGAACCAAGGAGCCAGGAAGGTTATGTATTGGCTCTCCATTAGTATACAGGACACCATGATTGGGCACATTCAGGATGCCAAGTCCCCCAAGGAGGCGTGGGACACCTTGGTAAAGCTCTATGAAACAAATACCAAGGCACGTAAGATACAGTTGAAGAATGAACTTCATACTGTGGAGAAAAAGAGCATGTCTGTGAATGATTATGCGTTGAAGATAAAGGGTATTGTGGAATCCCTTGCATCTATTGGTGTGTCAGTAGATGATGATGACAAGGTGGAAGTCTGTCTACGTGGTCTCGGGCCACAATACAAGGCGTTCAAGACGTCTATTCAGACTCGGGAAAATATTCCCAACTTTACAGATTTGGTGTCTATGCTAATTATCGAAGAGAAGAATTTGGGTGAAGACCAACAGTCTTCACAAAGCAAAAACAATTCAGAGCAACAGGCCTTCTACACGAGTTCAGGAAGAGGACGAGGTAGAGGAGGCCGTGGACGCGGTCAAGGAGGTGGCCGAACAGGTAATCAGAATTATGGCCAGCAGCAGCAACAACAACAACAGTCCCAGAATCAACAACAACAACAACAACACGCAGGTGGAAGAGGAAAATTCAGAGGCAGGGGGAGTCAAAGAGGCCGTGGAAATTGGCAAAGGCAATATAATGATGCACGTGAATGCTATTATTGTGGTAAGCCTGGACATGTGCAGGTAGAATGTTATAAGAAGCAGGCTGACATGCAAAATGGGAAAGTGCAGCAAAACAACTATGCATCTTCAAGTAGAAATAATGAAGATAATGAAAGGTTGTTTGTTATGCAGCATGTCGTGAATGCCATGTCTGAAAATGTTGATGCAGCACAAAAAGATAATGTATGGTATGTGGATTCAGGCGCTTCGAACCACATGACGAGTCATGGGGAGTGGTTCAAGGAGATGAAAAACCCGGAAAGACCAGGTTTTGTGGAAACAGGGGATGACACGGCTCATCCAATTGCCCACGTTGGAGATGTGCCATTGTCTATGCAGGATGGCAAAGTGAAGTACCTTGCAGATGTACTTCATATACCGAACATAACAAAGAATCTGGTTTCAGTTGGCCAGATGATTGAGCAGGGTTTGTAGGTTCGGTTTAACCCTGATGGGTGTTATGTTGAAGATTTTAAAGACAAGTGCAGGTTGGTTGCAAAAGGCAACAGAGTGGGCAGAATGTTTACGTTGGATGTAGACATGCCTGAAATGAGTGCTGCGATGTTTGCAAATGGTTCAGGAATTGTTGCAGACACAGACATATGGCATAAAAGAATTGGACATGTGAATGTGCAGAGATTGAAGTCTATGCAGACAAAAGGAATTGTGACAGGGCTGCCAAAATTTAAAGTGGAAGGTATGCATAAAATCTGTGAAGCATGCCAATTTGGGAATCAAACAAAGCATGTGTTTCCACGTAACAGATATGTGAGCAGAAATGCACTAGATGTTGTGCATTCATATGTATGGGGTCCTACAAAGACCGTGTCTATGGGAGGCTGCAGGTACTATGTCACTTTCATTGATGACCACACAAGAAAAGTGTGGGTATATTTCATGAAGGAGAAGAGTGAGGTGTTCACTCACTTTCAGAATTTCAGAGTTTTGGTTGAAAAGCAAACAGGGAAATATGTAAAGTGCCTAAGGTCAGATGGAGGGGGAGAGTACTTCTCCAATGAGTTCTCTAAATTCTTGAAGAAGAATGGTATTCGGAGACAGTTCACATGCAGATATACTCCGCAGCAAAATGGAGTTGCTGAGCGAAAAAACAGGCATATTGCTGAGATTGCACGAGCATTGATGGAAGAGAAGAATATGCTGCATTGCTATTGGGCTGAGGCTGTTTCTACAGCAGTATACATCATGAACAGGACTCCAACTGCAGCCATACATGATGTAACTCCAGAGGAGAGGTTTACTGGCAGAAAACCAGATTTGTCTCATCTGAAAGTTTTTGGATGCATTACATATGTGCATGTGCCAGATGAGCTGAGAACTAAGCTGGATCCGAAAGCTGAAAAATGTGTGTTTATTGGATATTCCCTTGAGCAAAAGGGATACAGGTGTTATAACCCTGCTACACGTGAGTTGAGGGTAAGCAGGGATGTTGTCTTTGATGAGATGAGCAGCTGGTATGCTGCTGAAAAAGAAGCTGTTGGGGCTGATGTGAGTGGAAGTGTGGTTGCACAGAATGCAGGTCAGCAATCACAGTCTTTGAGTGGACCAGGAGAGTCCTCATCTAGTGGGTCTATTGATAGACCATGGAGTGGCAAGCTGCGTCATAATACCAGCCCTGCAAATGTGATTAGTACATCACGTAAAGGAAAAGAGAAAGTGGTTGAGCCCCTTGGTATGCCTGACATTTCTGCAGGGCATTATCATGTTGATGGAGAGTCTAGTGGCTCAGATATGAGCCTTGATGAGGAGCTTGGGATCCCAGCTATGAGAACACCTGGTGTAAAGAAGGCTATGGAGGCCATGAATGAAAAGCAACGAAGATCAGGGAGAGTGAAGAACCCTGTGCAGAGATTTACATATGATGGTTATGTGGCACATCACTATGCATATATGGCAAAGGTTGTGCAGGTTGTTGAACCCACATGCATTGATGAGGCTGTTGGAAATGTGTGTTGGAAGAAAGCTATGGATGAGGAGATGGATGCACTATATGGAAATGAAACTTGGGATTTAGTGCAACTGCCAGAAGGCAAGAAAGCCATTGGATGCAAGTGGGTGTACAAAGTTAAACATAACAGTGATGGAAGCATAAACAGGTACAAGGCTAGATTGGTAGCCAAAGGATATGCGCAGACATATGGGATTGATTATGAGGAAACTTTCAGCCCAGTTGCCAAGATGGCAACGGTGAGAGTTGTGATAGCAGTGGCTGCGTCAAAGCAATGGTCTTTACATCAGATGGATGTAAAGAATGCATTCTTGCATGGGGATTTGCAAGAAGAGGTGTATATGTTGCAGCCACCTGGTTATGAGGATGTGGGTCACCCCGAGCATGTTTGCAGGTTGAAGAAAGCCTTGTATGGCTTAAAGCAAGCACCAAGAGCATGGTCTGACAAGATTTTTGAATATCTTGTCACTATTGGCTTTCATGTAGCCAATGCAGATTTCTCATTGTATGTGAGACATGGTGATAGAGGGGTTGTGCTTGTTGTCATCTATGTAGATGACTTGATCATTACGGGGGACCATGATGCAGAGATCTTTGATGTAAAGATCTTGCTAAGACAGAAGTTTGAGATGAAGGATCTGGGGGAGCTCAGATATTTCTTGGGCATTGAGGTGATTAGGTCACCACATGGTATTGGATTACTGCAGAGACAGTATGGCTTGGACATATGTCCAAGTATGGTATGACAGGCTGTAAGCCTATTTCTGTGCCATTGGATCAGAATGGCAAGTTGAGTGCAGATTCAGGAGAGATCTTGGAGGATCCTACTATGTACAGGAGCATAGTAGGAAGTTTGATCTACATGATGATCACCAGACCAGATTTGAGCTATGCTGTTGGGTTGGTGAGTTAGTTTATGCAGGTTCCACGGAAACCGCATTTGGATGCAGTGAGACGCATACTGAGGTATGTGAGGTCTACTTTGCATTGTGGACTATTCTATGAGACTGGGACAGAGATATGTGTACATGGGTACACAGATGCTGATTGGGCTGGTAGTATCTCAGATAGAAGATCTACCAGTGGATTCATGTTTTCTTTGGGGAGTGCTGCTGTGACTTGGAGCAGCAAGAAGCAGCCTACGGTTGCTCTATCGAGTACAGAGGCCGAGTACAGAGGAGCTGCTATGGCAGCATGTGAGGTAGCTTGGTTGAGAAAGCTACTTGCAGATTTGGGTCTATGAGTGGATAGACAAGTTGTCATTTTCTGTGACAACATGAGCAGTATACAGTTGGCCAGGAACCCAGTCTTTCATGCTCGTACGAAGCACATAGAGGTCCACTACCACTTCGTCAGAGAGAAGGTCTTGGCAGGAGACCTTGACCTTGTTTATGTCAGCACAGACGATCAGGTAGCTGACATCTTCACCAAAGCATTGGGTACAGAGAAGCTCCGCAGATTCAGGGCTTCGCTTGGTGTACATGAGATGGAGTTGAGCTCGAGGGGGAGTGTTGAGATATCGAGCTCGTCTAGTGAGGCGGTGGCCACTGATGACCCGCCTGGGGGATAGGCCCCACACTTACACCACTGGCATGGTTGGTGAGATCATGGGAGATATGCGGCCAGTGGGATGACAGGCTGTGTGACAGCCATTCTAGAGATTGGCATAGTTATAGCGCCAGCTCATTTAGTCAGGTTCACACTATAGAGAACCCGTGTATGTATTGGTTGAGTACCTTTCATATTATGCGTACTCTTATTCTTGTATATGGTGTGTTGAGTGTTGAGTAGAGAAGAAGAAGATTTTCAGCCTCTCACCTTGTGTGTTCTCTATTAGGGTTTTGTGAGTGTGTGTGTGTGCTTGCAAGAGCTCAAGCTCTCTTCCCCCCTGCATCTTTTCAATATGCAGCACACATGACAGCCTCAAGCCAAAATGCATGTGGGAAAGCTTGGCTCTTGACCATACATACATCGTGCCATCTCCATTAGTGACCTGTTTTTCCTCTCAGCAACACCATTTTGCTGAGGGGTATATGGCACTGTACATTGGTGTTTTATCCCACGATTAGCCAGAAATGCATCAAACTCTTTAGACATGTACTCCCCCCCTTGATCAGAACGGAGGGTGCCCACATTACAATTGGATACATTTTCAACCATAAGCAAAAACTGTTTGAAGCACAAAAACACTTCGGACTTTGCCTTCAGTGGATATACCCATGCATGCCTTGAGTAATCATCAATGAAAGTCACGAAGTACAAGTGTTTACCAAATGACGGAGTTTGCATAGGCCCACATACATCACTATGTACAAGTTGCAATTTGCGAGTGGCCCGCACAGAACCATCCTTTGGAAACGCAAAACGCTGCATTTTGCCCAAAATACAGCCTTCACAAACATGTTTCAATGGTGCCTCAAGAGGGGACAATGAAGCAACCATATCAAATTTCTGCAAACGCAGCAAACTAGCAAAGTTCAGATGACCAAAATGAGCATGCTATAGTTTTGCATCTGAAACTGCCTTTTCATCAGAAACTGCATTTGCTGAATCTTCCACACACTTGTCATAAGAATTGAGCCTATACAGCCCACGAAACAAGGTGCCAAATACAATAATCGTATCACCAGAAGTCAAATCATGAACAGTACATCTGTCATCCACAAATTTGACTACAAGTCCAAGTCTAGCAAGCGCAGAGACAGACAATAGATTCTTCTTTATCCCTGGCACATACAAAGCATCTGAAAGTGTGAAAGCGCTGCCATTTGCAGCAGTAAGCATAATTTTACCAATGCCCTTCACTGGGTAAGAAGCATTATTGGCACATGTGACAGTATTCCCATTAGGGACAGCCTCAAGAGAAGTGAACATATCACGATGCGAGGTAATGTGCTTTGTAGCACCACTGTCAAAATACCAAACATGAGAGTCAACAGAAACTGCCAAACATGCATCATGTACAGATGGGTCATACTGGCAATACACACACCCATTTTGTATCCTGCACAACATTTGCAGAATTTGCATTTGTAGAAGCATCCGCTATTGTGGCTGCATTTGACTCTTTCTTCTTTGCCTCTTTAGCCTTTAGCTTAGGGCAATTCTTAATGACATGATCATTTGCCTTACAGTAGTTGCACTTGGTCTTTTTCTTGCCTTTATCAAGAGTCTTCTCAGACTTATTGTTGCTACCTGTGGAAGGAGAAGAAGTTGCAGACCTGCTAATAGGAGAAGAAACAGTGGAAGGGGCTGCCTTACCACTTCTTCTCTGCTGGGCAGTAATAAATGCTTGATCAACTGCACGCTGCCTGGCCCTGTTTTGCCTGGACTGCGCTTCTTGCAAGAGCTTGTTGACTAAAGTATCATACTTGACAGCATCAGGTCTGTCCTCATTAAGAAGTCTCAGGTAAAGTATCATACTTGACAGCATCAGGTCTGTCCTCATTAAGAAGTCTCCACGTGGAAGCAAAAGTCTGATATGTCTCAGGTAAAGCATCAAGAACAGTCTGCACAAGAGAATGACCAGGAAAAATCTCACCTGCAGAAATCAACTGTTCTTTGAGATCTTTAATCTCAGCAAGAAAAACATTCATGTCATCATCTTCTTGCATAATCTTCAATTCTAGCTCTTTACGCAAGTAAGCGATTTTTGCCTCGTTACGACCTGCATACAAACCAGCTAGAATATCCCAAGCTTGTTTTGCTGTTTTAGCTAAACGAATATGTGGGGTGATGTTACGTTTGATAGAAAGTGCAATCAAGGCATGAGCCTGTGCATCTTTACCATCCCAACGAGCTTGTTCAGCAGTGGATAAAACAGCAGCAACAATAGAGCTTCTAGAACCTACAACATCCTCAACAGATCCTACATCCATAGAACCTAGACGTACATCCATACCCTGCACAATGTTCCACACTCCTTTTGCAACCAAAACATGCTGCATCATGTATGCCCAAAGTGGGTAGTTGCTGTCTCCATCCATCAGTAGACAACATGCGAAATACATCATTGTTGTTATCAGCCATGGCCACTAACTGAAACTGATGCAAAAGCTGCCTGTAATGAAGCAAAGACTGAACAGAAAACAACTCGTGCTATGTAGCACGGTCCACAATAGAATATGTATGCCTATTTTGCAGAAAACTGCACTGTCAAAATTTCTACAGAAAATGACGAAAACACCTGTGCAGAACTTGAAATGCAAAAACGGAGCCCGAAACGACCTCAGATGTAATGCAGAGTATAGGGACCTGCAAGCGCTCGTGAAAGCTCACCTCAATCGGAGAACGTGAGTCGGAGGGTGCTGGCGGCGTAGCCCTAGGAGCCGATGCCTGCTCTGATACCAATTGTTGGAATTAGGGTTGCAGGAAAGCACACAAAGCTTGGAGAAGAAGAAGCAAGAATGCACACAACACAAAGTGTATTAGATTGTGTCAATGTACAAAAGATAAGTTAGCCCTAGAGTGATGGGCGTATATACAAGCCGGGGAAAAAAACCTCCTAAAGAGGAAAAAAGTGCCCCGGCGGTCCTAAGTGTGTTCACACACATCACTGCCTATATATATATATGGCAACATGCATGGCCTACCCAGGAGAATAGTAAGTGCTCGAGATCCCAAGTTCACGTCAAGATTCTGGACTGTATTTTTTGAAGCAGTAGGAACTTTCTTGGATCTCAGCACAGCTTACCACCCCAAGACTGATGGTCAAACAGAAAGGGTGAACCAAGTAATCGAAGATATACTTCAGTCATGCTGTGGCAGGGAACCCAAGTAGTGCCTAAACTATCTGCACCTAATTGAGTTCGCCTACAATGCTTCTTATCACCGAAGCATCGGGATGAGCCCTTTCAAAGCTCTGTATGGACAAGACTGCCTAACACCATTAACTTGGTCCAACCCATTGATTAGGGTCGAGATGTCTAAACAGATGCTTGACGACATGGAGTAGTAGATGCAGTCAATCCATAAGGATATAAAAGCTGCCCAGGATAGACAGAAGTAGCATGCAGATAAGAAGAGTTCAGTCAGAAAATTCAAAGAAGCAGATATGGTCTTCATTTGAGTACGCCCAAAAAGAAGTTCTCTATCTCTTGGGAAGTACAAGAAGTTATCCCCCAGATTCTATGGGCCATATCTGATTACAAAGAAAGTAGGTGACTGAGCCTATGAACTTCTTCTGCCTCCTCATCTCTCAAAGTACATAATGTATTTCATGTCAGCCTACTTAAGAAGTATGTACCAAGCCCGAATCATGTGCTTAATGATGAACTCTTAACTTCTTCAACCCAAGGGCTGATGGAACTCCAACTTGAAGAAATCCTTGATGTTCGAGAGAAGGTTCTCAACAACAGAATTCTAAGAGAATTATTAGTCAAATGGAAGTTCTATCCTTTTGAAGATGCCACCTAGGAGATGAGGACATTTCATGTTTTTCAAGTGGGAGAGGATGTAAGATTCCTCCCCAGCCCCTCAAGATGTCTAGTATCTTCCCCTATAATCAATCGCCTTTTCAGAATAATAAAAGATCTTGTTTCTACCTGTTTTAGCCTAGAGAGAGAAAATAATCTTCCCCTGTAATCAATCGCCTTTTCATAATAATAAAAGATCTTATTTCTACCTATTTTGGCCTAGAGAGAGAAAATAATCTAGAGAGAGATAATTCAATTTTTAGATATCTTTGGATGGAAAAATATCCTTTCTTATTAAAATAAATTCTCCCGAAACAGAAGTTTAAAAAGAATTCCCTAAGGTGCATTACAAATAAATTATAATCTGCTCAAAAGACCTTAGCCTAAGGGTCTAGATTTTCTGAAAATTTTGGATTAAGGTTCTGAGGGACCAACAAGATTCATCCAAATGTAGGGAGGAGATAAATTGAAGAAATAAAGAACCCCCCCCCCCAAAAAAAAATGAGTAAATGCTCACATAAGATGAAGAGTGGACTAAGGGCAAAAGGAAAAAATAAAAAACTGAATTTTTGACACCTCAAAGTGGGGATTCCCCCTCATGAAGGAGGCACCTTTTTTCTCATCATTACTCCCCATTTTAAATCAATAAAATGAGATATTTTATCTCTCCTCTCTCCTATTTCAAGTCTAGTTCCAAAAAGTAAGCTGAACTGACCCAAAAATGGTCAAAAATTGACCAGACTGATCTGGAAAATTCTAGAATCAATTTGCTTGGTTTGAGGCTCACATTTTCCTATAAATAGAAGCCTCCCCCTTTGTAAAAGCTTAATAGTGTTTATGCATTGTTACTCTACTTCTACCCAAAGCCAATTACATTGAATTTTCTTGATAATTCAATTGTTTTTGACTTAATCCTCTCCAAAGAAATTAGTGGCCACTCTTGATCTAAACAAGAGTAGAACCCTCAATCCCTCAAGCCAAAGGAAAGCTTACAAACTCCATGTAAGCTAAAATTTCTACTTTTTAATTTCAAATCTATGGTTTTCTGATTTCCTTGTTTTTATAGTTGATTAAAGTGAATTTTGATGCTATGCCTTGATGAAAAGGCCACCCCCTTCTCTTCTTTACAATCAGCCTTTCTTTATCCTAGAATGATTAACAAATAAATTGGTTAAACTTTTCTTATTGTTTACTCTCTTAAAATTGAAAATTGTGTAGATTAGAGTCCTTTATATCTTATTAGGGTTAATTTAAATAGAAAATAGAATGTTAAAAATTGAGAAATGGTCAGCCATACAAAGGCCTTCGGTGGCCAATATCTCATAATATACAACTTTTATAGTTTCTTTCACTTATTAATTTCCTCAAATGGAGGAGCATATTGGTTAATCCAACTTGGGATTAACAGCCCATCTCTTGCTCTATCTATTAGTTCACCCCCTCGTTACTCTCTTCACCAACTTACCCTTCCACTCCTTTGTTACCTCTCGTGCAGCACGAGCCTTTGCCTCCTTAACTACTCTTTCAACAATCTAACAGAGCCTTTGTCGACTGCTCTTCCTGACTGTGAGACTATTTGGCCAAGCTAGATTTGCGCACCAATAACATGATTGAGAGCATGCCTGATACATTCTACGCACCTCAGTTCAAGCAACTTCTATTGCAAGATAATTATCTCATAGTAGTAAGCCTAGGAAATTGCACCAATCACACCATCGTGGATCTGAGTTGTAATTTACTGGGTGAGGCTCTTCCATCCTCTCTTCCTGTAACATACCCATCTTCACTAATAAAGAAATGTTCATGTAATAGATAAATGTTGCCATATATATATATAGGCAGTGATGTGTGTGAACACACTTAGGACCGCCGGGGCACTTTTTCCCTCTTTAGGAGGTTTTTTCCCCCGGCTTGTATATACGCCCATCCTTCTAGGGCTAACTTATCTTTTGTACATTGACACAATCTAATACACTTTGTGTTGTGTGTATTCTTGCTTCTTCTTCTCCAAGCTTTGTGTGCTTTCCTGCAACCCTAATTCCAACAATTGGTATCAGAGCAGGCATCGGCTCCCAGGGCTACGCCGCCAGCACCCTCCGACTCACGTTCTTCGATTGAGGTGAGCTTTCACGAGCGCTTCCAGGTCCCTATACTCTGCAAACAAGCCCGTAGGACTTTGCGTTCTCAGAAATCGCATCTGAGGTCGTTTCGGGCTCCGTTTTTGCATTTCAAGTTCTGCACAGCTGTTTTCATCATTTTCTGCAGAAATTTCGACAGTGCAGTTTTCTGCAAAACAGGCATACGTACTCTATTGTGGAACGTGCTACATAGCACGAGTTGTTTTCTGTTCAGTGTTTGCTTCATTACAGGTATCTTTTGCATCAGTCTCAGTCAGTGGCCATGGCTGATAACAGCAAATGATGTATTTCGCATGTTATCTGCTGATGACAAATTGGATGGAGACAGCAACTACCCACTTTGGGCATACATGATGCAGCATGTTTTGGTTGCAAAAGGAGTGTGGAACATTGTGCAGGGTATGGATGTACGTCCAGGTTCTGTGGATGTAGGATCTGTTGAGGATGTTGCAGGTTCTAGCAGCTCTACTGTTGCTACTGTTTTACCCACTGCTAAACAAGCTCGTTGGGATGGTAAAGATGCGCAGGCTCATGCCTTGATTGCACTTTCTGTCAAACGTAACATCACCCCACATATTCGTTCAGCTAAAATAGCAAAACAGGCTTGGGATATTCTAGCTGGTTTGTATGCAGGTCGTAACGAGGCAAAAATCGCTTACCTGCGTAAAGAGCTAGAATTGAAGATTATGCAAGAAGATGATGACATGAATGTTTTTCTTGCTGAGATTAAAGATCTCAAAGAACAGTTGATTTCTGCAGGTGAGATTTTTCCTGGTCATTCTCTTGTGCAGACTATTCTTGATACTTTACCTGAGACATATCAGACTTTTGCTTCCACGTGGAGACTTCTTAATGACCTGATGCTGTCAAGTATGATACTTTAGTCAACAAGCTCTTGCAAGAAGCGCAGTCCAGGCAAAACAGGGCCAGGCAGCGTGCAGTTGATCAAGCATTTATTGCTGCCCAGTAGCAGAGAAGAAGTGGTAAGGCAGCCCCTTCCACTGTTTCTTCTCCTATTAGTAGGTCTGCAACTTCTTCTCCTTCCACAAGTAGCCACAATAAGTCTGAGAAGGCTCTTGATAAAGGCAAGAAAAAGACCAGGTGCAACTATTGTAAGGCAAATGATCATGTCATTAAGAATTGCCCTAAGCTAAAGGCTAAAGAGGCAAAGAAGAAAGAGTCAAATGCAGCCACAATAGCGGATGCTTCTACAAATGCAGATTCTGCAAATGTTGTGCAGGATACAGAATGGGCGTTTAGCGTGTATTGCCAGTATGACCCATCTGTACATGATGCATGTTTGGCAGTTTCTGTTGACTCTAATGTATGGTATTTTGACAGTGGTGCTACAAAGCACATTACCTCGCATCGTGATATGTTCACTTGTCTTGAGGCTGTCTCTAATAGGAATACTGTCACATGTGCCAATAATGCTTCTTACCCAGTGAAGGACGTTGGTAAAATTATGCTGATTGCTGCAAATGGCAGCGCTTTCACACTTTCAGATGCTTTGTATGTGCCAGGGATAAAGAAGAAACTATTGTCTGTCTATGCGCTTGCTAGACTTGGATTTGTAGTCAAATTTGTGGATGACAGATGTACTGTTCATGATTTGACTTCTGGTGATACGATTATTGCATCTGGCACCTTGTTTCGTGGGCTGTATAGGCTCAATTCTTATCACAAGTGTGTGGAAGATTCAGCAAATGCAGTTTTTGATCAAAAGGCAGTTTCAGATGCAAAACTATGGCATGCTCGTTTTGGTCATCTGAACTTTGCTAGTTTACTGCGTTTGCAGAAATTTGATATGGTTGCTTCATTGCCCCCTCTTGAGGCACCATTGAAACATAATTGTAAAGGCTGTATTTTGGGCAAAATGCAGTGTTCTGCATTTCCAAAGGATGGTTCTATGTGGGCCACTCGCAAATTGCAACTTATACATAGTGATGTATGTGGGCCTATGCAAACTCCGTCATTTGGTAAACACTTGTACTTCATGACTTTCATTGATGATTACTCGAGGCATGCATGGGTATATCCACTGAAGGCAAAGTCCGAAGTGTTTTTGTGCTTCAAACAGTTTTTTCTTATGGTTGAAAATGTATCCAATTGTAATGTGGGCACCCTCCGTTCTGATCGAGGGGAGTACTTGTCTAAAGAGTTTGATGCATTTCTGGCTAGTCATGGGATAAAACACCAATGTACAGTGCCGTATACCCCTCAGCAAAATGGTGTTGCTGAGAGGAAAAACAGGACACTTATGGAGATGGCACGATGTATGGTCAAGAGCCAAGCTTTGCCACATGCGTTTTGGCTTGAGGCTGTCATGTGTGCTGCATATGTACTCAACAGGTGTCCCACTAAGGCCTTGCAGTCTATTACTCCATACGAAGCTTGGCATGGTAGGAAACCTTCTATTGGTCACTTACGTGTCTTTGGTTGCTTGGCCTATGCTTTAGTGCCTGTGCAACAACGCAGAAAATTGGATGATAAGGCTGTCAAATGCATTTTTGTTGGTTACAGTGCTGAGAGCAAGGGTTACAGATTGTATCATCCGCAGTCAAAGCGTATCTTGATTAGTTGAGATGTTGTTTTTGTGAAAGATGCTGTGCAACCTTTGTTATCATGTACCAAAGAGATAGGTGTGAGCTCACGGGATGTATTTGATACATTGTTACCTCTGTTTACAGGTGGGAATTCAAATGTAAGTCCTAATGAGGCAAATATTCAGCCTATGCAGATTTCAAACGACATCATAGATCAGCCTATTTCTGATGCAGATTTACAAGATGTAATTTTTGAGGATAGGGCTGAAAATGAGCAGGCTAGAGGTATGCCTAAATGGCTAGTGCAAACCTTGCGTGATAGTAAAATTGATGCACCTATATCTAGTAGTACTTGTTCAGGTTTTCAGCATGCCTCTTATGCATCAGATTGTTATGCTTTGGCTGTGTCTAGTATGTGTGAAGAGGAAGAACCTCTTTCATTTGATGAGGCACAAAAATTAGAAAATTGGTTGGCTGCAATGCAAAGTGAATATGATGCTATAATCAAGAATGGTACATGGTCTTTGTGTGATTTGCCTATTGGTAAAAAGGCCATTGGATGTAAGTGGGTTTTTAAGTTGAAACGAAAGCCAGATGACAGTGTTGATCGCTATAAGGCTAGACTTGTTGCAAAGGGTTATGCTCAAGAAAAGGGCATTGATTTTGATGAGACCTTTGCTCCCACTTGTCGTATGACTACCATTCATAGCATTTGTGCATTGGCAGCTCATAATGGTTGGAATGTACATCAGCCGGACATAAAGACTGCGTTCTTGAATGGAGATTTGCATGAGGAGGTGTATGTATCACAGCCTCGTGGTTTTGTTCAAAGAGGGCAGGAAAACAAAGTGTGCAGGTTGAAAAAGGCTTTATATGGTTTAAAACAAGCTCCACGAGCTTGGTATGAAAAGATACATGCATATTTGATTGCACATGGGTTTCAGAATAGTCCAACAGAAAGCACTTTGTATGTTAAATGTGTGGATGGTGTACATCTAATCATTGCTCTCTATGTCAATGACATGCTGCTCACAGGACCAAATGAGAGTCATATTGCTGATTTTAAGGCTGATTTGAATGCCTCTTTTGAGATGTCAGATTTGGGGCATTTGCATCATTATTTGGGGATACAATTTAAGTAGTGTGATGGAGGTATTGCTTTGTGTCAGACAAAGTATATTGAGACATTGCTGCAGAGATTTGGCCTTGAAGACTGCAAGCCTTTTGCTACTCCAATGGAGACAAGTTTGAAGTTGAGTCTTCATAATGCTGGAGATCACTTTGATGTCACACTCTATCAGACAGCTGTTGGTTGCCTCATTTATGTATGCATTACGAGGCCAGACATTCAGCTTGCAGTCTCACAGATGAGCAGGTTTATGCATAGCCCAGGGTCTCAGCATTGGAAGGCAGTTAAACGCATCTTTCGCTACTTGAGTGGCACCATACATCTTGGGTTGTTTTATCCCAAGGGGGGTTGTTGCCGCCAGATTTACATGCTTTTTCGGACTCAGATTGGGTTGGTTGCTATGACACAAGAGTGTCCACAAGTGGTTTTTGTTTCATGCTCGGTAGCTCATGCATATCTTGGTTGAGCAAGAAGCAACCTACTGTGGCCACTTCTAGTTGTGAAGTTGAGTACAGGGCAGCTTTCACAGCTACGGTTGAGTGTGTGTGGCTCAGACGGCTTATGGTGGCTGACTTGGGTGTTGGACAGGAGTCTGCCACCTCTATCTTCACTGACAGTCAGAGCGCATTGGTAGTTGCAAGAAACCCAGTTTTTCATGCTCGTACAAAGCACATTGAGGTGCATTATCACTATGTCAGGGAGAGACTCTCAGCAGGAGAGATCAGCTTGGCCTATGTGCCAACACAGGACAACCTCGCCGATCTTTTCACAAAGGCGCTTCCTCGTGAGAAGTTCGAAGCTTTCCGCAAAGGTTTGGGCTTGCTCCCCTTTGTGGACTGATCTACTTCGGGCATGGCACTCCCCTATACATGAGTGCCAGCTCTCGTTCACACCATCACTCCCAGGGGGATTTGTTACCATATATATATATATATATATATAGGCAGTGATGTGTGTGAACACACTTAGGACCGCTGGGGCACTTTTTCCCTCTTTAGGAGGTTTTTTCCCCTGGCTTGTATATACGCCCATCCTTCTAGGGCTAACTTATCTTTTGTACATTGACATAATCTAATACACTTTGTGTTGTGTGCATTCTTGCTTCTTCTTCTCCAAGCTTTGTGTGCTTTCCTGCAACCCTAATTCCAACAATAAATTTATGAGTTTTTATGGCATAAAAATCAATGATTTTATTATTTGAGTCATTTCTACTTAGAATCTTCAAATTTTGAGCCCAAATTTGAAATCTGCACGTGATTTTATCCTAATATAGAATTTTACAACATCCAAAACGGACACCGGATCAAGCTTATACGTAAATTTCAGTCATTTTAGTTAAAAAGCGACGACCTTTAAACCTTAATAAATGCACGACCTTTAAACCTTAATAAATGCACGACCAGGCGTCCGATTGACAAACGGTCTAAACCCCAACGACCAGGAGAACCTCTCGAACAAAAAAAAATCACCCCTCGGGGCGGTTCGACATGCAAATCGAGGTGGGCATCCCAAATTTGGGGACCCCACCCTAAAATTAGGCCGTACACACTTACTAGGGTGCCCGTACGATGGTCGTACAAGAACCAAAGGATGGCCGCCCACTGTGTGGTCCACACGTACCCCTACGTGGACACCCATGCTGCCCCAGACCAGATAAGGTACATGCGTACCACTCCTTTCCCTGACAAAACTGACACCGTACCTTTTCCCTAGACCCATGCAGGCCACTGATCCATAGCCTTTGATGGTACATCGTCCTTTCGTCCTTGCTTGGTTATATTTTAAAGAAGAGTTTTTTTTTCTATATTAGTGCTAATAAATGTGTATCTTTTCCTTTTAAAAATAATGACATAAAATTGTATGAAGTTACGAATTATGTGATGCTGTATTCAATAAATTACATTGAAATTGTTATCTTTAAAGAGTGCAAGTTTTTCCTGGCTTCAACGCTAACTCCGTTCCGTGCTTGTGTAGCCGGGCGGCGTCGTTAGCAAAGCGCAGGAATGGCCCAAGGTATCCCTCATACCATTGGGAGAATAAGGTTCGCCGATTGAGACAAGAGGTTATGATGCTACCTAGTTTTGAGGGCCCAGGCTAGTGCGGTAAATAAACCCACCCTAGTGTGCATACATCCCTCTGAGGGGCGGGAGGATCGAGCGATGGAGCCTGAGAGGGCGACAGGCCGGCTTGAGTCCTCGTCGCCAGCGGCGGTCGACGAATGAGGTGTATGGTCCTGTAGGGTTTTGCCAGACATGTAGTGGCTGGAAGGCCGAATTCTAGATCATCGGCAAAATAAAAGAAAAGAATAAGAGAGCCGGTTTGGCTTGTATGGAATTGATTCATGTATCAACTTTATATATATATATCTTGTCTTTGGCATGATTGTATTGTGTAAAAAGGGCCGTAATTAAGGAACATGTTTATTTATGTGTCAAATAGTGTGGTAGGATTAATTAGAAAATAAATTGATGCGTAAGTAGGGTGGAAAGTGGGAGGATGGAATGCCCCGATGGCACCATCCTACGGACGGGTGGACCCGATTAGTCGGGTAGCTTTCCAACAGATTAAGTGAAAGCCCTACGCTAGATAATTAGGTTCTTGGGCAACTCTATTCTAGAAGACTAGGTCAGCCGGTTGTGCCTTGCATGGATGAGGAAAAAAGCGTTGCCTCTAGAAATCATGTCTAGTAGTTGCCCAATTTATGATAAATTACCCTATGGGTGATTTGACTTTTAGAAGATCACGCTTCCCCTGCGGGATAGGACTAGGTCTTACCTATGAATCGTATCCTTGAATCTCTACATGGGCAAGGTGTCGATAAATAGGAAGTTTTTCCCAAGTTAAGACTTAGTGGACTATTTTAAGTGTTTCTCTTATTTTAGAAGGGGGGAACCTTACACTTCCAAGTCTACCCTTGCTAGAGGAGCTTATGGCTTGGGAAACTTTCCTGAGGGAAAAATCCCACATAATATTGGTACAACCATACATTTAAGAAAGCTCATCCTTAACATTAATTGTTATCGGTTACCATTCCACCCACCCTTGCCAATCGTAGCAATCTAGAATGTCTCTCCCTTAGCAAAACAACTTTTCACTGGTGGAAGACTTCCTTTGGAGTTGGGAGCCATGGCCAACAACCTTCACCACTCTCTCTTCCAGTCCACCAGCCAACCCCCTCACCACCCTCACTCTTGCTCACAAGGATGAAGGTCATGGATGGAGAGAAACATTGAATGTATTGGTACCTTCTAGGCCATTGGAGTGGTGATATTTAATGGGGCTTGAATCAGACTAGTGACTATCTGATTCACATCTTATCTCATCACATCTATTCACCTCATATTCTCATCACTTCTAATCACATCACATCCATCCATCCATGCATTCTCATCACCATCACATCCATCCATCCATGCATTCTCATCTATCTAGTTCTCATCACATCTCATCACATTTCATCTATCTGGTTCTCATCACATCTCATCAAATCTCATCACTTCTAATCACATCACATCCATCCATCCATGCATTCTCATCTATCTGGTTCTCATCACATCTCATCAACTCTATTCACATCACATCCATCAATCCATTCATTCCCATCTATCTAATTCACATCATATCTATTTACCTCTCATCTCATCACCTCTATTCACATCACACCCACCCATCCATCTATTCATTCACATCTATCTAATTCACACCTTATCTCATCACATCTTTTCATAAAATTTAAACATAGAATTTAAGAGAAATCTAATTTTTGATATAAAGATTCTCTACGCATCTATTTATGCATAATTTAAATTTAAGGAAAATAACACTTTTAAAATAAAAATAAATCCTTTATGCATCTTTCTATGCATAAATTCAGAGATGGCTTATAAATTAGATCATCCTAGAAGAGGCATCGATGACATAGCTCTCACAACGGGCTTGGAATGATCTTACCAAGTGAGGTGCCTCCCTTTTCTTGGTGACGGGATGGGCGAGTATCTTATAGGTGGTATCAAAGCCATGGTTTGTTGAAGTAAGGACTCTTAAATTTAAAGTTTGAATTGATGAGGATGGCCTTGTACTAACATCGGTAGTGAGATGAGAACATTAGTATAGTTTAAAGGGACCTTTGACCATCTATTGGTGGTCGTCTAACCAGTAGTGACTAGAATGGAAGTTTTATTGTCCCCATTTACTCATTAATGCAAGTAGTAGTAGGACCTAGATGCCAAAATATACATGCTATGAGTTTTAGAAAATCAATAGGGTTTTGAAATACTTTATATTTTTTAGAGTCCTGATAATGTATGAGACCTTTGAGGTAATTGAAAAAGCCAACCCAAGACTACTTTTCACGTGATGTCATTAGGAGTCTATTAATGGTAATCTTGGCATGAATTGGTTAGAAGCAAGTAATGCCAGCCTCAATTATGATACTCAAAAAGTATCAAGTAGCAATGACCTCAGGGAGAACTGGCAAACCTAAGTCATAGTTAATAAAAACGGGCAAATGGTAAAAGGGTCTTAGGCAAAATCAAAGGGTGTTCATATTAAACTCATTGAAGTCAATGATGATACTAAAATGAGGGACCTAGACTGACAACAAGAGTTTGAGAATCTCTTCCTAGAAGATCCTACTTAGATACCATCCACATAAGGAAATTGACCATGAGATAGGGCTTATTCAAGGAGCACAAACCATTGGCTAATGGGCATATAAAATGTCAATGCCTGATTACATAGAACTAAAAGAATAAATATAACAAATATTGAAGTAGGGATTCATTTGGCCGTGTATTACCTTAGGAAATTCGGACCCTATTCCAGAAGAAGAAGGATGGAACCTTTTGGTTATGCATTTCCTAATCAACTCATGGCACAGTGAAGAATAAGTATCCTATTTCTAGGACTGATGAACTTCTAGACTGACTTCATAGAGCTAAAGCCTTCTCAAAGATTGACATGAAGTCAAGTTATTAACAAATCAACATAAAGTATAGTGATATTCCAAAGACAAAATTCAATTCTAGGTAGGGATTGCCATGCGAACTAAATTGACAAATGTCCTAACCACTTTCAACAAACTCATAGAGGATATACTTAGGGAACAACTCGAGAATCATGTCTTAGTGTTTTCAATGATATCCTAAAGATAGAGAAAGTGTAAAAGCTGAGTTAGAGAGGTTTTACAAATCCTAAGAGAGCATAAACTCTTTGCCAAGAAGAGTAAGTGCACCTTCTTTACAGACAAAATTGAATACTTGGGATCCATTATCTTTAAAGAAGGGATTTCGATTGACCCAGCAAAAGTTAAAGATTAAGTAGATTGACTACAACCTCATAATGTCAAAGAAATATATTGATTGTAAAAGTTTCCAAAAAATATTGTTAGTTTACTTCTTAATTACAACCCTTAGCTAAACTTTGGTACAACGTATTATCCAAAATCTGACAATCAAATAAAAAGGGCAAACTAAATTCATTAAAAACACCCTTAAGTCCCTTAAGTTGCATTGCATTTGTGTGTGAACCAAAGCTATGGTATCAATACCTACCATTGGTAGAATTTGCCTATAACGCAGCCTATCATAGGAGTATAGGTATGTTCCCTTTCAAGGCCTTATATGGTCAAGTTTGTATACAATAGTAAATTGGCCTAAACCAATGAATAGAGTAGAAGCCTCTAAACAAATACTGGAGGAAGTGGTTGATCAACAAATGGAAGCTATATGGAAAGAGATCAAAGCTACCTAGGATAGACAAAAGAACTATACAGATGTTAGAAGAACTTAACGACTTAAAGAAGGAGATACGGTCTTCCTAAAGGTTACATCCAAAAAGAAGCTCTATATCTCTAGTAAAGTACAAAAAGCTCAGGCCTCACCTTATATCATTACCAAAAGAATAATAGCTATTGCTACCCCCCCATTTAAAAATCCATAATGTATTCCATGTACGTCTTTTGAAAGTCTATGTATCCAGTCCTGACCATATCCTAGATGATGAGCAAATTGTTACACTATCCCAAAGCACTTTGGAAATTCAACCAAATAGAATCCTTAGTTCTAGAGAAAGGAATCTCAGAAATAGAGTCATTAGAGAACATTTGGTTTAGTGGAAAGACTTCCTAGTAGAAGATGCTACCTACAAAGATGAACCAAAGTTTTATCTCAAGATTTTCCCTACCTATTTTCAAGACGAGGACATCTCGATTTCTTTAAGGGGGGAAGGATGTAAAATTCTATTGGAAACTCTTTGGCTTTATTTTTAAATTTAAATTTTAAATTTTTAAAAAGAAAGGAGGTGGTGACCAGCACCAACCACCCCCCCCATCTCCTTTCTTAGCGCAGTGGGAGCGCGGTGGACCTACTTCATTAAAAATTCTTTTTTTTCCCTTCGCTTTGTCCTCTACTCCGACGCTAGATAATTTGGAATGTAGATGCTCCTTGTCGTTTCATTCCACCAACTATCGTGAATGTGAGCCTTAACTTTTTCCTCTCCACCGGCTAGCCATGTCTTCTTCCTCTATGTTAGCATTGACTCCCTCTCATGTGCACTATTTCAGACCCCCCCCTTGTACTCCTATAAAGACACCCTCACTAAAATGGTGGATAGTGACACATGACTCGGCCTCACTCCCTCCATTTCATCCCTAATAGCTCTCCCCACTCACTCACCAGTAACGCACCCCCTCATTGTCGTCCCTTTTTGTAGGCAACCACTCACCCCCCCTCTCAATTCATCTCCTTGCCAATCACCCCTCGCCCCCTCACCAACTCACACCCCCCTCTACGGTTTCCCTTACCCCTCTCTCTTGCTCCCTCATAGCTTTGATTCTTTGCCAATTCACTCTCTCATTCCATACCCCACTAAGCCCATCTCTTGCTCTATCATTACTCTCTCATTACTCTCTTCACCAACTTACCCTCGTTACTCTCTTCACACCAACTTACCCTTCCACTCCTTTGCTAACTCTTGTGCACGAGCCTTTGCCTCCTTAACTGCTCTTTCAACAATCTAACAGAGACTTTGTAGGCTTCTCTTCCTGACTCTGTGACTATCTGGCCAAACTAGATCTTGGGGTTGATATCAAAGACACAACTATTGGTTTGCACTCCATCTTTGGTTTGGCATTTGATGCCAAACCAAAGATGGCATTTGTTTCTTAAGCTTTGGGGTTGGTATCAAAGACACAACTATTGGTTTGCACTGCATTTGATGTCATGGTTATAGAGGCTTGTGGTATGGGTTTTCTTGGTTTAAGAACCCAAAAGTAGGGGTTCCCTTTGTAGAATCCTTACGTTTCTAATAGTTTGGTTGAGACCCAAAGGAATATCAAGTGTTGGGCTCAAATTGGAGTTTGAGGTTTCCACCTAACTCTATTTGACTTTGGAGATTGGGGTGCAGACCGTGAGGATTTTGGGACCTAAAAACAGAAGGGTTTCCATCATAGAACCCTTGATCTTCTAACATGGGGATCTCAAATCAGGGCTCAAGTTATGGGTAAAACTCCCTTATAGACTCTTGCTTGACAAATCTCCACTCATGGATAGGCTTTGAGCTAAATGGTGGTTTCCAGGTCTTTGTATGGGCATCATACTTGTCTTAGCTAGATAGGGTAGTCTTTGAGCTAAATGGTGGCTTCAAAGTCTTTGCATGGGCATCATACCTACCTTAGCTAGCTAGGGTTAGGCTTTGAGCTAAATGGGGGCTTCCGGATCTTTACATAGGCATCATACTCTTGGGTTGGTGACCTCTCCCTAAAGGGTTGTTGAGCTTGATATTTGGGGTGGTCATTGTCTTTGTTTGTTGGAGGTTTTGGATATCCATAAGTATTTGAGGGGGTGATTGACGCAGCAAGGTGAGAGTATTTTTTATTGTTAGAGGTTACCTTAGGTGATGGATTGTAAGTGGAGTAGGATAAGTCTTGGGGTGTCCTCATCCAAGGTATGGTAAACCATCCCATGGGGAAGATCAAGTGTGATACAATTCTTTTTTGTCAAATGATTACATAATTCATGGCTACAATAATCCCCTCCTCCCAAGCATGATGCTCTCTTTTATTGTACCAACAAGGGGTCACATAAAACTTGCAAGATATATGTTTAGTTCTAAAGTAAATTTAACTTCAAAACAATCGATGATCATAGCTTGGGAATTATTTAGTTCCAAAGAAAAAAATAACTTTAAAATAATCGACAGCATAAATTGGGAATTGTTTACCGTGGGTAACGATCATTGTTGATGGTGTGAGGGGTGGGTGGCCTAATGAGGTCCATATCTCCCAAGAAAAAACGTTATGACTAGCCTTGGTTTTAACCAAGGCGGCTCAATAGTCTTTCTAGGGGAACTCAAGCTTAAGGCAAGCATGTTCCACCAACTTGTTCTATTTCAAATGCATTTAGCATAAACATGGATGTGATTTTGGTATTGTTGTATCATCCAAACATTTTCCCAAGATTTTATGGAAGAGTGTCCATAGTTACAAGAATATAAATCCAATCCTCTTAGCGGTTACATTTTAGGAGGGACTCATATTCTTGGTCCTCATCTTCACCATCCAACATGTTGTTAACGAGCTCTACAAATGTCAATTGACATAGTATCAAATTTGGTCAGCATCCTTGAGACATTGATTGGCTTTGTTTTACCCAATTATGATCCTCTAGGTGGTGTTTGTAATAACCCCCCTTCCTATTTTTGAACACCATCCTAAGTATATCTTTTTTTGTATATTCATGTGGTGACAATGGAACGTAAGTGAGTGGTTTTGCAAAACCCTATATTTTAGGGTTTGGGATTGCTTGCCCCATGGGGTTGACAAGCTTACAATTTTTAATGGAACTTATCCTAGGCTATGAGGTTGTAGGCTTGCTGTGGTTGCGGACACATCACGTAAATGCTCTTTGTAGACCCTTTGGGTTTGAGGTAGTCCCAAACATTGGCTCTTTAGCCTTATCCATGTTCCTTATGAACTAAAACTTGGTTTCGTGGGGTGAAGAAGTTTCTTCTATAATATATTCTCCCGTAGAAGGTGGGACTCTTGCTTGCACTACTATTGTGTGTGCTTGCTATTGGGTTTTTTGTGGAATGCTTTACCCTAATGGTATAGCAAAAGAGACATATCGCGATTGTCATAACTATGGTTGTTGGTGGGCTGCTTGGTCGTGGTTAACTTGGGATAAGAATTGACACCAAATGTTTGAAACATTAGATAGAGGAAGTGGATGGAACTCTTATGCCAATATCATTTTGATACCAAATACCTCATAAGAAAAGAAAATAAAGTGGACAATGCTTTGAGTAGTAGACGACCTCTTTGTAATGCCATATCTATACTTAGATCTAAACTTGAGGACTAAGTTAGGAATACTTTAAAGAAATACTTTATTTTGATACCATCCACCACAAGAAGTTGACCTCAAGGGCAAATGAGATTTGAGTTGAGAATATGTGATTCATGATGGGAATCTATCCTTCAAAAATAGGCATTGTATTCCTAGTTTATTTGAACTTAAAAGGCAAATCCTTAAGGATTGTCATGATGTACCACGTAGGATTCAACAAAACCTATACAAAGGTAAGAAAATAATTCTTTTGGCTAGTACTCAAAAGAGATGTTGTGAATCATATAAGAGGGTTCCTCTTTTACCAAAGAGTCAAAGTAGTACAAAGGAGTTCTTGGAGAAATGGAAGTTTTGGATCTTCTAAATAAGAAATGGGAGTCCATTTCTATGGATTTCATCACTAAGTTTCCTAGTAGAGGTGGATATGACACACTCTTTTTTATAGTAGTGGACATGATCACTAAAATGGAAAATTTCCTTCCAATGGAAAAGGCAGAAGTGGCCTAAATAGTTTGTGAAAGAGATATTCCAACTCCATGGTTTACCAAAAAACATTGTGTCAAGATAGAGATTTTTTTCACCTCCAATTTCTAGCAAGCAACCTTCAAAGACGTTGGAACAAAACTCGAAATTACTTTTCATCCTCAGATTGAGGAGGAAGCCTAGGGAATTAACCACATTCAGGAAGATATATGCTTAGAATGTACATGAATGAGAGAAGCCAGCCACCATCGAGACCAAATTCTTATCATTGGTTGAATTTGCTTAAAATAGTTCATGGCGTGCTTTTCTATTAAAATGTCACCATTTCAATCCATATATGGACAAAGTTATTATACCCTAGGCAACTTTCTGACCCAACCGATAGAGTAGAAATGCCTAGTCAGATATTAGAAAAAATGAAAGAATAGATGAAGATAATCAAAACTCATGTCGGGAAAGCCCAATACATACAAAAGACAATGGCAAAAAGTAGAGAGTTTGCTCAAGGTGACATGTTCTTTATTAAGGTTAGCAGTTTGAAGTTGGGATGAGACAAAAGATTGTCCATAGATTTACCAATCCATTTAGGGTATTGAGCCCTCTTGGAAACTTCCCAATGATATTAAAATACACCACTATGTATTATTCCACGTGATCTTGTTGAAAAATCATGTTGCTAACTTAGATCATGTGTTTTAGGACGTGTATAAACTTCAAGAAGATGGGACCATATCTACTAAGCGTGAGAGTATTATAGCTAGGAGAGAAAGGAGGGTTAGGAATTTAATAATACACGAAGTATTAGTTAAGCAAGAGTTATACCTTGTAGAAAATGTAATATGGGAAGATGTAATAAAATGCAATCAGAGTATCCATCTCTTGCTTTGAGGACAGAGCCCTTTTGAAGGAGGGGTGGGTGTAAGGCCTCAATTTATCACATAATTTTTTTTTTAGATTAAGGGGTACAATGTCAAAATGTGCTTAAGTGGAGCATGTATAATCATTTTTATAATAATATTTTCTGGTCATCTTAAATAGGAGGTAGAATTATACTTGAATCCATTGTGGAAAAGTGAGCAAGACAGAGCATGATTCAGATCCCTGGCCGAAAAGATGTGAGGAGAACAAGGTAGTATGTGTGCACATTTTGCCAAGGTCTTAATTTAATTGCATGGTTGAATTAATCAAATTGAAGGGTTGAATCTCTAAGGTTGAGAGTAAATGTGTCAGTAAAGGTTAAGGGAGGAAAGTAACTCACATGCAAGGAAAGTGGAAGAATTACCCCCTTGTAACTCAACTCAACTGGAGTAAAACGGAAGAGTGGAGTTGGTGGGGAATGAGAGGGAATTTTTGGTAGTAGTCTAGCATTAAAAATGGTAGTAGTCTAGCATTAAAAAATGGTAGTAGTCTAGCATTAAAAAATGGTAGAAAAATTAGTCGACTTTGGAGAAAATCACCCAAAAGTTTAGTTAGATCTTGGAGCCAATCAACTAGGAAGAATTAGCCCCTTGTAACTCAACTCAACTCAATTAGAGCAAAACGGAAGAGGGGCATTGATGGGGAATGAGAGGGAATTTTTGGGAGTAGTCTAGCACAAACAAATGGCAAAAAATTTAGTTCTTTGGAGAAAATCACCTAAAAGTTTAGTTAGATCTTGGAGCCAATCAACTAGGCTCGGACTACAAGACTACAAGGGAGGAGCCCAAGATCCAATAAGGATAACCTATGCACAAACCTCAATCACATGGATTAGGTGGCCAACATGCATCCCAAGGCCATGCATCCCAAGGCTACACAACATCCAAGGTCTATGCAAAAAAGCCTACGCCTAGAGGAGAACGAAGGAGGAACACCACCCCATCTCTCTTTCCTTTCATTTACACAAATAAAGATGTAAGTCAAGTTTGCTATATATACTATGAACTTTTATGTTTTTTCATGTATGTGGGATTATGGGGAGAAAAACCTAGCCTAGAAATGGACATGTAGAAGTTTTCTTAGGGAATTTGTAGAAATGGGGACAGAAAGATAAATGGGTAAGGTTAAGGAAACTCACGAAGGCATATAAAGAGTTTGGAGATGGTTTTTCATATACAAGTTCTTTTGAAGTTTTTAAAGGGCATTAAGTGGTGATATTATTAAATTTAAGTCTTTAAATTAAAGGAGGAAACCTTTGGAAATTTAGATATTAAGATGGCTAGAGTTAGATTAAGGTTAAGCAAAGATAAAGGCTAGATTACACCTAGTTTAAAACATGTAAGCGTTATTAAAACCCCATCTTTTGGGGTTGTCAAGGGATAGTAGGGGATGATTTTGAAGGTATTTAAGGCCATAACTAGTGAAGGAAAAGCCTCAAAAATAACATAAATGGAATCATGTAAAGTGGGTCAAAATAGGTCTAAAATCAATGGTTAGTGCAAAACTAGTTTGATCAAGATAAGATAAGTTCATAAAAAGGATTCAAGATAAAGAACCCCTATCTTTTAGGGAATTGTAAAGAGGTTCTTGAGATGTAAAATTACACACAGGAACAAAGTCCCAGTGGAAAGCCAAGTCCACGAGATATTCTGGGCATGAACACATCAAGTCACAGCGGAATATCTAATCCCAAACCTGACATTCCGGGCATGAACACGTGAAGTCCCAACAAAAGATCATGTCCACAATATCACATGACAGGCGTCAGTCCCATGCATAAGCATAAACCAATAGCCATGGACGCCAGTCCAATACATACACAGTGAGAAAATCATGTACAAGAACACAATTCCAATGAACTCACCAAAGTATGAAGTCTTTTGATCATAGTACTACCATGCATTAAGACCACTATTGCGCATGTCCCATACCACGCAAAATATTGGTTTGTAAAGCTAGCAATTCATAGACCCTTACTGGCACGGTCAGTGGAAATGAGTTGTCATACCAAACCCATGCTTCGTGCTGGCCACACACCTTGGAGTAGAGGTGGGCTTATAGCGTATCGAAATTTTGGTAGTTGATAGAAAAATCCACAAACTCGGACAGATTTGTCTATAGAAATTACTTGCAAAGCCCAATATCTATATAAATTTCGTCCAAGAAAGAAATCTCCATAGATACATCCAAATAATCCATGAACATGGTCCATAGTTCAAGTAACAATTGCTTCCATAGAGTAATGCATCATATCCCATCCGTGGAAGGTCATAAAAAACCATACAGTAGCCATATAGACCAAGCTCATCAATGCTTTCTTGAAACACATTCAAGAAAACATTTTCTCCTTGCAAAGATACAAGGGTAAAGCATTCAAAAATCCCATGTAACAATCTTGCAAGAAAAAGAAAGGAATATTTAGCTTTTCTTCACCAGTTTGTCAATAAAGCCCAATAGATGTATCTCCATACATGTTGTCTTGAGCTTGATGAAATGATCCATGATATCAATATAGAAGCGAATACCCAGCATGCATAATAAAGCCAATTCAATGCTTCCAAGATAGATTCCACGAATCCATGAATCCATAGGCCCCAAAAATTCACCCCAGACCTTAAGTTCATCAGACGAATTGGTTCAAAATTAAACTGATTTGTTAAAGATTTCACCCTTTACATGTTTCTAGGATATTGCCAAATGACAAGAATCATAATTTTTAAAATTTTCACCTTTTATATATTTTCCTTTTCCTCCCAATCCAACATACCATGTTTTGTTGAGTTGTTAGATATATGTTTCCAATTGTTCAATGTACCTTGGAGTTGTTCAAGGTATTAATCAAATTGTTCAACTTACAATTGGAATTGTTCAAGGTACCAATCAAATTGCGTACATGGAAATTGTACACTTTTTTACTTTGTATCATTTAATTATATTACATATGATTAGAATTTGACCAAAAAATGAAGAATTTGACCAAAAAATGAAGAAAATATAAAACTTAATAATTTTATTCAAAAATTTACTAAAATTGAACCTAATATATGCAATAAAACCATTGACATTATTTTCCTTTAATGCAAAATAAAGAACATACAAACATCCTTTTCTACTTTCAAAACACCAAGTACGCCCTTTCTTCATCACACACACAAGCACCATGCTCAATAGAGCTATAAGCAAATTTTATTAATCTATTGAGCTAAGCTAGAAATACAAAAGAGGGAAGGCAATACGTTGGTCTCTAGTGGTGGCAACATCAAAGATGTTACCCTCCTAATCCAACCTAAGCTAGAATGGAAATGCAATTATCGTTGGGAACTTACCATCCCAAGCTACGCTCCAAAAAAGCACAACTTTGTTTTGTTTCTCCTCTTATCCGCTTCACTCTGTTGTCGATGTGTGTTACTCACCATGGTTGCTTCCCATTAAATAGATGGCTCACTCTCCCACTTAAGCTCTCTCGCTCCATATCTCTCACAAAGAATTAAAGACACAATGCACACTCTAATCTATTCTTTGAAGCTTATTGTCTCTCACACATATAAAAGCTAGCCACCAAGGGTTTTTAATTATACATGAGTGTACATGGGTGGTTGCAAGATAAGGGGCACCACTTTTGACAATTGGGTGCCCTAAAGGTGGCTTAAAAATAGGCATCTCCATGAATTAAAATCACATTGCATAGAGCTTAACTTGGTTTATTGGGATTTTTTTAGGTGTTTAACTATTTTTTGTAATTATTATTTCTCCACTTTATATTATAAAGGAACATGTGATTTTCTATTCAAGATCTTGGGAAATGTGAAGCTCATCATTTTTTTAGGTGTTTAACTATTTTTTGTAATTATTATTTCTCCACTTTATATTATAAAGGAACATGTGATTTTCTATTCAAGATCGTGGGAAATGTGAAGCTCATCATTGAAGATCCAACAGTGAGGAGTTAGATAAGTATGTCTAAAATGTGGCCATATTGTCAAATTGTAATTTTAACGGTTGAATTTCTTCTGTTCTTTTATAGAAAATTCGCTTAGTCTATCAGAGGGCCTATAGAAGTTTAATAATTTAAGGATATAAATTTATTACAACCCTCATTGCACTCCACTTTCTTGTGGATCAAATAAGTTATCATGATAAATTTAACCAAAAAAATAGAGTGAATTTGAGTAAGGAAAGCCCATTTTACATGCCCATCTCTTTAACCATTTTAAGGAAATTTAACCAAAGAAAATAGAGTGAATTTCTTGTGAACTTGAGTAAGGAAAGCCCATCTCTTTTGACAAGGCACCTTGAAGGTGGCTTAAAAATAGGCATCTCCATAAATTAAAGGTCCAATCTCTCGTGGTTATGTTTGGAATTTAGTAGCATGGTGTTTGGGGCACATTATACATATAGTGGGTATTCAAATGGCACCCCCTGATCAAAAATCCAATTTATTTTAGGGATTGTTTCATTGCATGGAAGTTTCGGTATTTGCATTTTCCTACTTTCTTTACTGTAGTATATGTCACACATAAAATTCTTAGTACTTCTACAGCCAAAGTCTAATGATCATCCCAATTCGTACATGAAAAGATTACATTGCATAGAGCTTAACTTGGTTTATTGGGAATTTTTTAGGTGTTTAACTATTTTTTTTATTATTCTTTCTCCGCTTATATTATAAAGGAACATGTGATTTTCTATTCAAGATCTTGGCAAATGTGAAGCTCATCATTGAAGATCCAACGGTGAGGAGTTATATAAGTATGTCTAAAATGTGGCCATATTGTCAAATTGTAATTTTCACAATCAAATTTCTTCCGATCCTTTGTAGAAAATTCACTGAGTCTATTAGAGGGCCTACAGAAGTTTAATAATTTAATTATATAAATTTAATATGACCCTAATTGCACTCCAATTTCTTGTGGATCAAATTAGTTATCATGATGAATTTAACAAAAAAAAAATTGGAGTGAATTTGAGTAAGGAAAGCCCATTTTTCAGCCATCTTAATCAATTTTTTCCTATTTGTCCTCCCAAAGTCTAAAACAAAGGATGCCTATTATTCTTTGGTGTTTCACGAAACCTAGAGAGTATGCCATTTGTCAAGAAATTGAGCTATGGTAACATAGTCTTAGTCCTACATGTACATGGAGGAGAGTCCACGTAAGCATCTTGCCATCTCATCATACCTTGTCATCATGCCCACCTCAACTTAGTCAACAAGGTTGACTCCCTAAAGCCTACATGGCATGCCACATCACATGCATACATGGCATTTCCACGTAATCAAGAATGCCTATGTTATCTTGCCACCTCAGCATAGTCACCTTGGTCGACTTTCTCTGCCTACATAGCATGCATGGCACATCATATATATACATGGCATTGCCACATCACCTTTGAGCATGAGGAATACCCACATGGAGGTTCCATGTTAGCAAACATTTGCTATGTGGCAAAGTGTCCGTCACGTCACCATCATTTTTCTTGATTTTTTTTCCAAAAAAATAAATATTCATTATTAAATTTTCTTTTTTAATAGAAAATTTTAAAATAAATTTATGTAATATAATTTTAAGACTCTCCTCAAAAAAAATTTTAATGTAAAATCTTATCAAATATATATTATTTATTGTATAAAAGACATTATTAAAAAGTAAATAATTCTTAATTCTTAATCAGGTAAATATTAGGATATAGTTAAATAAATACTTACTATTAAAACAAAAAATATGTATTTTTAAAAATCATTTTTTAGAGAAAACTTGAAATATGTATTATAAATAGGTCTAAAGAAATTATAATAGTATTTATTAAATAATTAAATTTTATGTATTATATAAATAATTTTTATTTATTAAATAAAGAAAAATAAATATTTTTATTTAAAATAATTAATTAATTTATCATTTCTAAAAAATTATAATTATCTTTTAATATTTTTTAGTATTTTACAAAAATTTATCATTATCTTTGAAAAGATAATGATAACCAATGAAATGCTAACTAGCTTGGTATATATAGCCCAATTTTTTGAGTCACTCTCATTCTTAGAGCTTCACCAACTTTGGAGATAGCTCCACTTCAAGCATATGTTAATCTTGTTCTAGTATTACTTTGATCTTAATTATCTTCAGTTTTATGCTTAATCTCTTTTTTCTACCTCTTAGCATGGGTTCACAAAGTCATAGGACTAGAAAAAGTTATTGATAGGCAACGGGATCCCTCGATCTATCTTATTCATGAGGAGCAAGCAAGGGTTCGCATGGAACATTGGAGAAGAAGAGATCATGAGCACAAAGCAAGGGCTCGAGCATTGCAATGCCAGGGGTTTGATTAATGAGGCGTTATCGCCTCCCCCACCCTCCACACTATTTTGAGCCCTTTGCCACTCCTCCCTTACACCTTGCCCATGCGGTTGTCACTCCACCCTCCTCGGGCACCGCCCATCAAGTGGACACTCCTATCTTCGGTGCCTCTCCACCTTTTGGCATGCCCTCTAAGTTTGGCACTTCTCTCTTGCGTGTCGCCCACCATGAGCTAGCCACTCCTCCATTGGGTGCCTCTCCACTCCTCCATTGGGTGCCTCTCCATCTTTGGGTGCACCATCTAAGCTTGCCTCCCATGAGAAGATGCCTCATGAGCAACATCAGAGGGTGGAGTGGCAAGCACATAGTTGACAATGTCATCAGCATCGCTAAAGTGAGGAGTGCCAGCGTGGCAGAAAGTGGATGTGCACCACATCGAGGAGGAGCAGCATCAAGCTCATGGGTCACACTAGATGGAGGAGTTCTGAGCTCGTAGGTGTTGCCCTAGAGAGGCGAGGCAAACTTGTGGGGCGCACTTGAGGGTGGAGAGGGACCGACGAGTAGAGAAGTGGCAAGCTCATGGGAGGTGCCCGAGAAAGGAGTGTGGTAGTATGCGATCCGTCGCTCCAAGTCCACCTCACGGACCAACTGTCTTTGGCACTCAATCTCCTAGTCCCACTCTCTTGACCTCTCCCATTCTCTATCTCTCTCACCACTCTCTCCTCTCATGTTCCATGTTTCTTGGTATTCCATGATGGGATTCCACGGATAGTGTTGTATCATCCAAGTGAGATGACTTTGTTTTGTTTCTATTTTATTTTTTGTATCTTATTGAGATATATCTATTGGGTTTTTGGTACACCACTTAATATTCTTTCCCTCTTAATCTCTCTCTCTCTCTCTCTCTCTCTCTCTCTCTCTCTCTCTCTCTCTCTCTCTCTCTCTCTCTCTCTCTCTCTCTCACCCCTCACTCCTCTCATGTTCCAAGTTTCTTGGTATCCACCAAAAGGCATTAGAGCTATTTGCTAAGGTTGGAAATCTTTGCTTTTTATGCATTAGAGGGCCATGGGCAAAGCCAGGAGTGGGTTGATTGTGAGGTGGTTGTAGGTGAGGTGGAGGGCAAAGGGGATTGCTCTAGTGAGGTGGCAGGGCGAGGTGGCGGTTGGAGCTAGTTGACCTTACCTTTTGCAAAGGTCTGGGCATTGATTAATTAATGCCCATGTAGAGGGAATTAATTATTACATGGGGAGTACTATGAATAGGGGCCTACAATGATGAGTAAAAAAGAAAATCAATTAATTAATTAATGAGAGAAAGAGGAGACTATTAAACCGGTTCTATTTGGCCTTTGTTGGAAACAATACAACAAATCATCCATGTGACATTGGGAATTAGGGCATATGGTTCATATGGTCACTTAACCTTAGAACTTTTTGGTAAACTATGGTTTATGACATACATTAGAATATATGGAGCATATTCTAGGCGCCTAGAGCAAGTGGGAGGAGATCTCCTTTGCACTCCAATATAGGTTTTTGGGTGCTCTCTTCTAGATATAATTAGGGTTTTTCTTAGGGGTTAATCACACCCTAATCCATTGTACTCCAGCCTATATAAGAGGCTCTCATCAAATGCAAGAATACACAACCTCCATTATCCCATCTCTTGTGTCATTATGATGTGCCCATTTAGTTAATGATGTGATTAGCATTAATCTTCATCTTATCTAGTTTGTCTTATGCAATTATCATGAGTATGATCATGAAGTCTCTCCATCCACCCTAATTTCTACATGGTATCAAGATCTAGGTTATCATCCTAATCTTACATTAGCTACTCCTAATCACCTTCTTCCAAAGTAGGATTAGTCATCACTAATCTAGCTATGGCAACATTGTTGTGGAAATCACCTCCACAACCACTTGCTAGTGGAGGGTAGAATCCACTCCACACACTCAACCAAAGCCCACATTGCCTCTTCTGGCTTCTTCCCAACTCATAGGCAAAGAGGCGGACCACTTCAATGGCTGCAATGGAGCTCGGGACTGCCAGACAAGCTGCAGTGAAACCGGTGCCAAAAACTTTGGGGGAAAGGAGAAATTCGACGTTCTTAGGCCGGCATTACGTAAATCCTTTCACCCCCACGAGGGTTTTTGACCACTACAAAGCTAGTGGTGTTCTCACAATTTCAAAGAACAAGTGTAGAAGACGGCCCGGTTCTGTGCACCCTCCAAAAAGGCTTCTTCAAAGAACAAGTGTAGAAGACGGCCCGCCGGCTCTGTGCACCCTCCAAAAGGCTTCTTCACTTAAGCAGAGATTAATCTCTATTTATTATGACTAATCTAGAGTTTTTATAGCTAAAACTCTTCTTAATGTATTGCTAATGCATGTGGTTTAACCCCTTGTCCTTATGGTTTGTGGAAACACATCAATTTATCCACCAATATTATGCATATTAGCTATCCCAAAACAGTGAATTTATTCACTAAATCCCAAATGATTGCCCTTGATTAACCTTGTTAATCATGCCCTCATCACATGAATCCTCAAATGTAAAGCATTTAAAGCCCAAGAAAAAGGGGAAGAAGACAAAAACAACAAAACCCTCAGCAAAAAGGACATGGTACTATCATCTTGCAAGAGGTCAGGGGTTTTCAAGGTGTTTGTCCTCCAATATGCATCTCTATGGTGATGGGGGTCTTTAGTTTCTAGCCTCTTGCTTCTCAACTTTGTGTAAGGGTTTAGACACTGTCTTTTGGTCTCTAGTGCCAAGAGGTAAGACCTACCCAATCATAATGGCTAGTACATATAAAGTAGACAAGTTTGAAGGGTATAGCTTTCATACATGTGAGACAAAGATTACATTTACTCTCTTGAGAAAAGGGCTATGGGCTATAAAAAATGGGAAAGAAAAAATGCCAAACACCAGGGACGAGAAAACTCTATGGATTGGCAAGGATGAGAAGGCTTTGCCCATCATAGCCTTGGGACTAAGTGATATCTATATCCATCACATAGATGGATATAGATGAGAAGGCTTTGCCCATCATAGCCTTGGGACTAAGTGATATCTATATCCATCACATAGATGAATATAGATGAGAAGGCTTTGCCCATCATAGCCTTGGGACTAAGTGATATTATCTATATCCATCACATAGATGGAAAGGACTCGTCCAATGAGGCTTGGAATACCCTAGATTCTCTTTTTGTAGCATAGTCAAAGAACTCTAAAATCAGCCTCCCAATCAAAATTTTCAAGCTAAAATTGAGTTCAGGGGAGTCACTCCCGACCCATCTGAACTACATGAAAAGTATTCTCACATAACTGGCTAGGATCAAGAAGACTATTGAAGAAGATGTAATCATAGATGTCCTCCTCAACAGTTTACCTCAAAGAGGTAATCATAGATGTCCTTCTCAACAGTTTACCTCAAAGAGGAGTATGGTAACATAGTTACCACTCTCCCTAACTTGCCCTCACCAAAGCTTCTGGATGTGGAAGCATCTCTCCTAGAAGAAGATGCAAAAATTAAGCAATGGCAAGGTAATAGTCAAGGTAATATAGATAGTGCTTTCTTTAACAAAGGTAGCTACAAGAAGAACAGGAGAGGATTCGGATCAAATCCAAAGAAAGAGTCTCCCCCCAAGAAGTCATGCAACTTTTGTGGAAAACTAGGGCACGTAGAAAAAGACTGTTTCTATAGAAACAAATCTCAGAAAGCTCTACTTGCAGGAACAACTGACAGCTCAAGCGAAGATATAAACGACAATAAAAAGGAAGGAGCCTCAGTGGAGGCTAACTTCATCGAAGATGATTGGGCTTTTTACACCATTTAGGATCTGCCCACCTGTGGTCACCTCTCTATCCTAAGCGAAATGTAAACATAACTAGTATCCTAGAATCTATCATCATCAACTTCTAGCATTGTAAACCACCATGAGTAAGACCTACGGGCACTTGGATGGTCATCATAACTAGAGTTGTAAATGATCGAGCATTGTCATCTTAGTAGCCATGGATATTTTGTTGAGGGAGGGTGTTGGAAACAATACAACAAATCATCCATGTGACATTGGGAATTAGGACATATGGTTCATATGGTCACTTAACCTTAGGACTTTTTGGTAGACTATGGCTTATGACATACATTAGAATATATGGAGCATATTCTAGGTGCCTAGAGCAAGTGGGAGGAGATCTCCTTTGCACTCCAATATAGGTTTTTGGGTGCTCTCTTCTAGATATAATTAGGGTTTTGCTAAGGGGTTAATCACACCCTAATCCATTGTACTCGAGCCTACATAACTCTCATATAATGCAAGAACCTCCATTATCCCATCTCTTGTGTCATTATGTTGTCCATTTAGTTAATGATATGATTAGCATTAGTCTTCATCTTATCTAGTTTGTCTTATGCAATTATCATGAGTATGATCATGGTGTCTCTCCATCCACTCTAATTTCTACAGCCTTCTACTTTAAGGTTGGGATCAACCTTCAAATGTCAACCCTGCAACCACGACCATCTCGTGTAGTTACCCATGGTTTGCGAGTGGTGGAGGATTGGAAGAGCTGTTTGTTGGTCCTTGTTGCTAGGTGCGCGTACTCTCCACAAAGGTGCCAATCGTAAGGTTTATCGGGTACTAATCACACCAAAAGGGAGTTGCTTGAGAGAAAGAGTTGATGGTCGCTTAAGAGAACGGGAGAGAGAGAGAGAGAGAGAGAGAGAGAGAGAGAGAGAGAGAGAGAGAGAGAGAGAGAGGACCTAGCTACTTAACCCATGATAGTGAAGAGGAAACGGAGCTCGAGCACAGTCCATGTGTAGGATGTCGCAGAACAGCTCCCTGCCATGCATGTGCGTGTACAGTGGGTTCACCTTCTTAGGAACGATATTCTAAGATGACCAGACATGGCGACCCTGCATGCGTTGAGGGCTTCTCCTCTTTGCATGCATGCCCACTGATCAGGCCAACACATTGTGGGGCTTTCCATCCTCTATTCACTTCAGCAAAGATAGATTTGCCCTATGCAACGAAGAGACTTTCTCCCCCCTGTCGCTCTCTTCCTCCCAGATTGGTTAGCTCATGGAGTTGTTATTCAGCACGTCTTGTGTTCGAATCTCACTCCCATCGGATAGATCATATTTGGTCTCTTGGGATTGTTCCTACGACGTTAAAAGAGCTTCTTCTTCTTCTTCTTCCTCCCCCCTCTATCTGTGTGTGTCTTTTCGAAGACCCATTCACCCACCCTCACACACGCACCTGACATCAAGTCCCACTCCACCAAATTTTTCCCATTTGTAACTATTCTTGAAACTATTAATTCGCAAGTCATTACTTTTGTTATTGATTATAGTAATTGAGAAGTTTACAAGCATCAAAGAAGAGGCAGGCATTCATTTTGTATCATAAAATAATGCAAGATTATTAGGTACATTTGTGGCACTCCTGAAAGCGTGGAAACAGAAAAAGATAGAACAAAAGGGTGGGGCTACTTGGGCACAATAGGATCGCTTCTTGTGGTGGCGACGAATACATTGTGGGCATAACCGAAGGTGACATCAACTCGATTGAGATCACGCGTACAGTAGGACAGTGACTCGGGCGAGATACAGAGATAATGAAAGACTCAGGTGAGATACACAGATAACGAAAGATGTGAAATATTTGGGAATTTTAGGGCACTGATATCTCGGACAACATACATGGCCATCAACATTAATATTCTCTGCCCCCCAGATAATATAAATCTTCAGAGGGGACATGTTCCTAATCATTTGTCATGTGAGTTTTTTTTTCCATTTCCAATTTCTTGATCGAGATACATAATATTTCTATTCTCTCAAACTTTTTTCATTTTTTATATCTCGCTCAAGATACATAATATTCAATTTTTGAGATTTTTTTTTCTTTTTTCATTTCAATATCCAGCCTGAGATACAAAATTATATTTTTGTATCACCCAAGATAAAATCATCTTATATTAATAACTTGCCCAAGATAAAATCATTAATATAAGTATCTCGCGCCCGAGATATATTAATTCAATTTCATTTTTCGTATCTTGCCAAGATATATTAATTCAATTTCATTTTTGGTATCTCGCTTGAGATATATTAATTCAATTTCCATATCTCAACTGAGAAACATTTTCTCATTTACCATACCTTGCCCGAGAAACATTTTCTCATTTATTATATCTCGCCCAAGATATAATATACATACTAAGTTGGCATGGCACCATGATCAAGCAATCTAGTTAGCAACTCCGCCTATCTCGCTCGAGATATGTTGAGATGTTGACTAGATTTCCTAGTCATGGTGCCATGTATCTCACTCGAGATATAGCGTGGTAATTCTTCACCGATCTACATGGCCACCACATATCTCGAGTGAGATATGTGACTGTGCAACTTGGCAATGTGTGATTGGTACACTGTAACTCGCCCGAGATACCCCAAACACGGATTTGGGAAGCTCGAAAATGTCACACTTTTGTCCAAACTACCCACATTATGGCTGGTCAAACTTTAAATGCCTCAAGTTCACACTATGGTTGGTCAAACTTTTAAGGCCCAAAGTTCAAACTATATGGCTAGTCAAACTTTATATACTAGGCCTCAAGTTCACACTATGGCTAGTCAAACTTTATATACTAGGCCTCAAGTTCACACTATGGCTAGTTAAACTTTATATACTAGGCCCCTCAAGCACACTATGGCCAGTCAAACTTTATATACGCGGCCTCAAGTTCACACTATGGCCAATCAAATATCAAAGGACTATAGGATTTATAGCATCAGCCTTACAAGGACTTGAAGATTGTAACTCTTGGGCTAAAGCTTTTTTGGCCTTGTTACAAAATGTATATATAAGTATGTATAAAATAATGTGTTAACCTTTAAAGGGTGTCCTCTAAGTGTCATCTAATAAGGTTTTCTATAGTAATCCTCTAACTCACACTTTTAAGTTATACTCTTGTGCCTATACTAGTTTTCCTCCCTCATATCTAGGTTTTATCTCAAGAGTGCTGCTAACATAAGATATATCTTGTTCTAAGGATATGTGAGCATTCACATATACACCATGCACTTGAATGCGAGGAGGTATGCATATACATTGTGATTGGGATTTTTTTTCTCTTTTTTTGGACCTCACGAGAAGAGAGGAATGGCCATTGGGAATAATAGTGAGGTCTAGTCATTTCTTTGGCAAATAAATAGTGCATATTTTCACATAGTTTTGGCATTTCAATGCTTTGGAATAACCTTGTAATATGTTTTAGGTCAAAGGTTTGGAGGGGATAGGTTTTGCTCCTTTTTTTATGGAACTATGTGCATGGAGCCTCTATTTTTATCCCATATGCCATTCATAAAGTAGAGAGCCTTTATAGGCTATTTTCGCTCCCCTCTCTCTTATCACCAAGAGGGGGGCATGGTTGCCTTGCCTTGGCTTGTAGCTTGTGGTTCTTACATGCCCAATGCTTGGGCACCTTTGCCTATGTGGATCGACATGCCTTTTTGGGTGCCTTGGTTGTTGTGGGCTGCCTATTGTTCGTGTGGTTATTCTCGACGATTGTGCAATGCCGTTGACTATGCATACATCCATCGCCACATCCCAATTTTTGAGAAAAAAAAAAAGGAGAGGCCTCTATTCAGATTCACAGAAAGAGAAGTTTTTTCCAAAGAGAGAAGATTTTTTTAGTGAAAGAAGGACGCCATTTTTTAAATAAAAGACTGCATAATTCAGTTCAGCACCAGTCTTTTTTCAGTAGAAAGGAGAGGAAGGGAGAGCCCTTGGATACCTATATAAACAAGAATGTGTGTGACAATGGAGTAGAGCTTAACATCACATGTAAAAGAGGAGCCCAACTTTGATAAGACCTTTGTGGGTGCACTAGTAAAAGAGTTCAAGTCCACTTCACTCGGGAGAACCTACACCCCGATTAGGACAAAATTTCCATGCTAGTCGAATCTTTGCAACCACCTGTGAGGGTGTCTTGTTGCAACTGTTGGTCACGGGTGGTGAAAGCTTCTTTGTATCTATTGCATGGTTAATAATAGTGAAGAAGGGTGATTCCTCCTAGTTTCTTTCATTTTAAAAGAGTAATTTTGTATCTCCTCTTTTATAGAAGATATATTCATTGTTATTTTCTCATATCCATTCTACTCAAGTCAAGATTTTTAATCGAGAGAGAGAGAGAGAGAGAGAGAGAGAGAGAGAGAGAGAGAGAGAGAGAGAGAGAGAGAGAGAGAGTGTGTAAGAGAGTTATTTTTGTGTTTCACACTGGGTGAGTTTTCTTCTCTTTGAAAAGACTAAGAGTGTGGGTATGAACACGCAGGGTAAATGTTTATAAAATACACCACATTAGGAGCTTCTTTTAAGAATTCCTTGCTCATCAACATTATTTCTCTTCTCCTATCTCTCCTCTTGATGTTTCCCACCCTTCTTGGCTTTCTAGCACTAAGGGGTTGTTGGGGTTTTCTTTTGTTTTGAGAGTGTGTATGTGTACTAGCAGAGTTTTTATCTTCTAATGACGGAATAGGGGATGCTACTATAGAGGTCTATTTTCCTTTATTGCCTTCATTTTGGTGTCCCCCACTGAGGATTTCTTCATCAGTGACCTTCAGTTTATAAGACTAATATGGCTATACAACAAGGCCATAAAATGGCTATACAACAAGGCCATGAAATGGCTACCTTCCATGGTTACCCACTATTTTATGGTGGACCTAATGAAGATGCGGATTTTTTGGAGAATATGAAAATATATATTTTTCCATCTTTGGGGAAGATACATCGGTAGAAAAGCTTAGTACTTTCACAATGGTGTTGTGGAAGGATGCTTGTATTTGGCTCTTATCTCTTAATCCGGCCTTAATCTAGAAGTTTGTGATGGAGTTGGAAGTAGCTTTTCAAGTGAATATATCAAGGCGCAAAGCACTGAAGTCCTCTAGCAATAAATCCAATCTTTGCATTAAGAGAAAACTGGAGGAATATGAAGGCTATAAATAAAAGTTCAACACAACCTGGATGAATTGGCTTCAGTCCATTACAAATCCAGGCAAGGTTGCAAAATTCCTTAAAAAAGATCATTGTATTGTGGTCTCCATCCTATTCTTAGAGCCAAGGTGGAATTGGCTAGCCTAAAGACTTATCTTGAAGTAGCAGCATTGGTAGCCTACAAAGCAAAAAAGATCAAGTATAAAAAGTAGAAGTTTTGTCAAAGAGATGAAGACTTGACTTTTGAAATGCATTTGCCAAGCATTGGTGGAGAGACACGCCCTAGAGTTGAGCTGTCTATACCAAGAGTTTCCCCTCAAGATCAAAAACTTCCTACACAACATTCACAATAATCTCAAGATGCTAATACTTTGTTTGAAGCAACTTACTCAGTAACTTTGAGAATTAGCAATCCATTTAGCTCAGGGAGTGGGACCTAAGCCTCATGCACCATAGCAGCAGCAAGGTGAGGGAAGGCCGCCTAGGAGACAACACAAGAGTTGGTTTGCTAGAGTTGTAATGAACGTGGCCATGGTATGTATAATTGTCCACATCCTAGGAGAAATCTAGGTGAGCCTTATCCCGTCTATTATGTTCTAATGCTTTGAAGGGCTAATATGCTAGGAAATCCACCTATGCAAGGAGGGAATCAAGATAGGGGGAATACTCCACCTAAATAATCAGCATAGGTGGTTGCATCTATTCCACCTTCACTAGATAGGGGGTACATGTATTGGAGTTGAAAGAAAGGGATAAAAAGTAAGAGGAAATAGAACAAGGAGAGGAAGTGGAATGTTTTGCTAGAAAGAGGACACAAAATCATAAGCAATCATAAAATAAGGAATCATCTGATGTGGCACAAAAGAAGAAGAAAAGAGAAAATGTTACGGAGGGAGTAAGAAGAAAAGGAGGAGGAGAATTTGATTGTTAGATTTTACACTTGCCCATGTGTTAACCCATTCCTAAGGTTAACAAGAGCTACTAACATTATCTTACATTAAGGAGCCAAGGTAGATACACCAAAAGGTTATTGGCGGTGTGACAACGCTCATGGGAGGGGCGGTGGAATTGCTTCTCAAGGAGGAGTTGTAGTGATTGGAGACCTCAAGGGTTACGAGCTTGGCCATTGGAAAGATCCTCATGACAGTTGCGGTTCACCAGGTAATCTCTTGTTGGATGTGTTTCAAGGAGGGTTAGGGTGAGCCATTAACACCATGGAATGGAACCATACAACTTGAGAGAAGATATGAAGAAGCAAGGACCTAACATTAATTGGCCTCAATATTTTTCTTTGTGTGTGTAGGTAAGGAGGGAAGTAAACAAAAGTATGAGCATCAAAATTACCAGAAAGAGGAGTGAGCAGCTAGCTTCTATTGTTCTTATAGCACCATTGGAGGCCTAGGAAGATTTCATTCCCACTTTGAATTGTGTGATTAAAGGAAAAACGGTTTCCAAGGTCTTAGTAGATGGTGGAGATTAGATTTGCTTAATGATAGAACCTTTAATGCATCAATTTTGGGACAAACGGTTTCCAAGGTCTTAGTAGATGGTGGAGATTAGATTTGCTTAATGATAGAACCTTTAATGCATCAGTTTTGGGACTAAAGATACATGAGGTTTCTCCAATCAAGGTTAAAATGGAAATAGCAAGGTTAATTTCATTGGATTCATCAAGAATTTAAAGGGGAGTGTCTTTGGGGTTTCTATTATTATTGTTGACTTCTATGTTGACAATCAAGAGAGATGGCTACCCCTTAATTTTGGGTTGTCCTTGGTTGATTGTTGTTAAAGCTATTCAAAAATGGGACAAATGAAAATTTGTGATGTAACCTAATGGGAAGCAAGCAGTGGTTTATGACATGAAAGAAAAGAAGCAGAAAGATATCTAGCATGAGGATTCGGATGATATGGAGAGCGATGAGGAGTATTCGTATTCAGAAGAAGAATTTTACTCCTCTAGTGACATTGAGGATTCATCTTTGGAGGTAATGGGTGTGACACTTTATTCACAAGGGAACAAGGAAATTGTGGTTAAGGTTAAAGAAGAATTGAAGCCAAATCAAAATAAGTTGGAAGCTATGTTAGCAGATGACCTAGAGTCCAGAGAGCAGAAGGAATTTTTTGACATGCTAAGCAGGTATCCTAATTTGTTTATTTTTGGGAGTAGGTGCCATAGAACACCACATTGAGTTAAAAGAAGATGCCAAACCAATGGCTTAGAAATTGTGATGGTTGGGAGTGGTACAATATGATGCTTTGCTTAAAGAGATAACTAGGTTACTAAAAGCTGGTTTTATTTACCCTACTAAAAATTTTGAGTGGGTTTCTCCCATGGTAGTTGCTCCTAAAAAGAATGGTAAATGGCAAGTATGTGTGGATAATAAACCACTCAATGTAACAACAAAGTGGTATCATTTTCCTCTACCCTTGGCAAGATGAGATTCTTAATGAAGTGGCTAGTTCATGACCCATTAAATAGTATGTGATGGTTATGTAGGTTAGTTTTAGATACAGATTACAGAAGGAGATCAAAAAAAATACTACATTCATAACCCCATGGGGGATGTTTTTCTCGTGTGATGCCTTTTGGATTGACAAATGCCCCTTCAACTTTTCAGAGGTTTATGAATTATGTCTTTCAACCATTCTTTGGGAAGTCTATCAGGGTACACATTGATGATTTTTGTATCTATAGTCCTCGCATTTCACATTGCTTGAAGGTAGAAGAAAATCTACAATGATTGGATATCTTGGGTGGTAAATTGAATTATGAGAAATGTAAGATTGCTAAGAAAGATGTAAGATTCCTCCCCAGCCCCTCAAGATGTCCAGTATCTTCCCTTGTAATCAATTCCCTCTTTAGAATAATAAAAGATCTTGTTTCTACCTATTTTGGCCTAGAGAGAGAAAATCTTCTAGAGAGAGATTATTCAGATTTTAGATATTTTTAGATGAAAAATATCTCTTCTTATTAAAATAAATTACCCTGAAACAAAAGTTCAAAAAGATTTTCAAAAGGTTCATTAGAAATAAATTATAATCTGTTCAAAAGGCCTTATCCTAAGGGTCCAGATTTTTTGAAAATTTTAAATTAAGGTTCTGAGGGGCCAATCAGATTCATCCAAATGTATGGAGGAGATAAATTGAAGAAATAAAGAAAAACCCCCCAAAAATGAGTAAATACTCACATAAGATGAAGAGTGGACTAAGGACCAAAGGAAATACTAAAAAAATAAATTTTTGACACCTCAGAGTGGGGATTCCCCCTCATGAACGAGGCACCTATTTCACATGTGTGGTGGAGTTTTAAATTCTCAAATATTGAGATATTTCATCTCTCCTCTCTCCTAATTCAAGTCTAGTTCCAAAAAGTAAGCTAAACTGATCCAAAAATGGTCAAAAATTGACCAAACTGATCTGGAAAATTCTAGAATCAATTTGCTTGGTTAGAAGCTCACTGTTTCCTATAACTAGAAGCCTCCCCCTTTGTAGAAGCTTAATAGTGTTTTATGCACTGTTACTCTACTCCACCCCCAGAGCCAAAAACAGTAAATTTATTGATAATTCATTAGTTTTTAACCTTTCCCTCTTCAAAAGAATTGGTGGCCACTCTTGTTGCAAACAAGAGTAGATCCCTCAAACCATCAAGCCAAAGGAAAACTCACAGAAATTCAAGTAAGCTAAAAATCCTACTTTTTCTTTATTCCTTTTAATGGTTTTCTAATTTTTATTTTCTTTAAAATGAAAAAATGATGTTATGCCTTGTTGGAAAGGCTTTTCCCCTCTCTTCATTCTTGAATTCAGCCTTTCTTTATCCTAGATAAGTAATCGAATTGTTAGAATTAAACTTTTCATATTGTTTCTCTTTTAAAAGTGGAATTTGATTAGTTTAGAATGCTTTAAACCATTTGGGATAATTTTTAAGTAACTTGAGGATAGAAAAATTTGAAAAATGGTCAGCCATACAAAGGAGGTTATGGCAAAATTTTCTTAAATTTTGTGAAATAAGTTTTATCTTTTATTATTCAAAAAGAGTAATCCCCACCATTTGTGTATTCTAAAAGTGTTATTTTCATTCTAGGCATAGAAAAATGCATAGTAGAAATATTTTTATTATAAAAGAGTAATTTTCATTAGATTTAAATTCTATGCATAGAAAGATGCATATTGGTTATTTTTTATTTATAAAAGAGTGATTTTCATTAGATTTAAATTCTATGCATAGAAAGATGCATATTGGCTATTTTTTTATTATAAAAGAGTGATTTTCATTAGATTTAAATTCTATGCATAGAAAGATGCATATTGGTTTTTTTTAATATAAAAGAGTGATTTTCATTAGATTTAAATTCTATGCATATAGAAAGATGCATATTGGTTATTTTTTTATTATAAAAGAGTGATTTTCATTAGATTTAAATTCTATGCATAGAAAGATGCATATTGGTTATTTTTTTATTATAAAAGAGTGATTTTTATTAGATTTAAATTCTATGCATAGAAAGATGCATATTGGTTTTTTTTAATATAAAAGAGTGATTTTCATTAGATTTAAATTCTATGCATATAGAAAGATGCATATTGGTTATTTTTTTATTATAAAAGAGTGATTTTCATTAGATTTAAATTCTATGCATAGAAAGATGCATATTGGTTATTTTTTTATTATAAAAGAGTGATTTCTAATAAAATTTAAATTCTATGCATAGAAAGATGCATATTGGTTATTTTTTTATTATAAACGAGTGATTTTCATTAGATTTAAATTCTATGCATAGAAAGATGCATATTGGTTATTTTTTTATTATAAAAGAGTGATTTTCATTAGATTTAAATTCTATGCATATAGAAAGATGCATATTGGAAATAATTTTTTTATTATAAAAGTGTTACTTTCACCAATATTGATTTTTATGCATAAAATGATGCATAAAAGAATTTTTTTAATTATAAAAGTGTTACTTTCACCAATATTGATTTTTATGCATAAAATGATGCATTAAAGAATTTTATTATTATAAAAGTGTTACTTTCACCAATATTGATTTTTATGCATAAAATGATGCATAAAAGAATTTTATTATTATAAAAGTGTTACTTTCACCAATATTGATTTTTATGCATAAAATGATGCATAAAAGAATTTTTTTTAAATTATAAAAGTGTTACTTTCATCAAAATTGATTTTTTTACATAAATAGATGCATAAAAGGATTTTCTTTTATATAAAAGTGTTATTTCCATAGAAGTTGGATTTTATGCATAAATAGATGCATACAGAATTTTTATATATAAGAGTTCTCTTTAATCCTATGTTTAAATCCCATGAATATTGGTAAATAAATAAGTAAATACTCTGTGAGAGAAAATTCTACCGTTTCATATTCTCTAATGGTAATGAGAAAATTCAGAAAAACTATCGAAGTCAGAATTTTAGATAAATGATTAATTTATTCCTCATAGGAATTCATGATTAGTTTTAAATTCAGTTAAGCAAAATACTCAATGATTGAAATTCAATAAAGTAGTAATTGAAATATTACCCTTCGAGAAAGTTAGTTCAGGGAGAACCTTTCCAGACTCAAACCCTGAATCAGACTATGACCAAGACTTAATCTCTTTTGTCAGTTTCAAGAAAAGACGATATGACTAGTTCAGGAAAATTTCACTCAAATCACCCACCGAATCTGAAATCAAGTTAAGACCCCTGATTCTGATCTGAGGATCAAGGTTACAGAATTCAGAAAATTTTGTTAGAATTTTAGACCTGTGATCTAGAAGTATTGGGATACGGATTTAAGATATACCCATTGTATTTAAAAGAAAATCAAAACTGAAAACTTGCATAGAAACCATGTTTTCTTAAAGGACTATCTTACGCCAGAATGCTGGAGGGAGCATTTGGTATATGTGTTTTTCTAAGGGAAGTTTGGTTGCAACAGCTGGCAGCAAGTGTTCAAAGGACAGCTCACACAGCAAAAACCTGCCCAAGTCTTGACCAGCCTAGGTATGGGGAAAAATGGTGTGCTTCTGGTACGATGGGCGAGGGCCGAGGAAGCGGTCCCTGAGTGAAGTGCCAGGACACCTAAGGAGGATCCTGGAGGGTTTTGACTAGGCGATGCACGGGCTCGCGGTGCTTAGGACACCCATACGTATGTCGTGGAAGATATATATATGTTACTAGATCTCGTTGCGACCTGGTGATCTCAACAGAGAGTCCAGAGTGATACTGTTTTGTGAGAAATAAGGATTGAATGGAAATTTTGAGTTATGACATCTGTAACCAATAATTGTTTGTCAATGGATTGTTTTAAAAGTTAAAGTTTAAAGAGGAGTGATACTGTTTTGTGAGAAATAAGGATTGAATGGAAATTTTGAGTTATGACATCTGTAACCAATAATTGTTTGTCAATGGATTGTTTTAAAAGTTAAAGTTTAAAGAGGAGTGTGTGCGTATCTGTATTCTAAAGCAAAAGTTAAGAAAGGCATTCAATTATGGGTGGGTAAGTACTTGTTTGGTTCTACCAATTCAAGTGGTTGGGCGGTGGCTAACCCATGGGCCGTAACCCATGGGCCGGATGGCTGGAATCAGTAGAGTTTTAATAATAAAATTGATTAATAGGAATACGTTTAGAACTCGAGTACTTAAATAAAAGCCTAAAGACTTCTCTAATGAAAAGATCAACAGTTGTGCCTGATTCAATTAGGATCTCTTCAAGTTAAGTCTATAATAGTTTCCCTTCTATCTGGTTTATTCAGATGAAGGTTAGTTTTGTATCTTGACCTCGTTAGAAAAATTCGTTAAGAAATTCAAAATGGTGGAATCGTCCCCATTTTTCGGGCATGGGAAATTTTCCCGATTTCGGTTTTCAGAATGACCACCAGCTTAGTCTCGTACCCAGACATTCGAGGGCGAGGCCCCGAGTGGGAAACCCTGCCCCGCGCATGAGGGAGCTGCTTCCGCTGCCAGCTACCAGGAATCTAGTGTTGTGCGGAGGGGCAATGGGATCTGGTGTTGTGCGGAGGGGGAAGTGGGATCCTATAAAAGAAGTGGTTCGACTTGGCCATTTAGTTTGAGCAGACAGCGAAGGGAATTTCAGGGACCCAGCTAGAGTTAAAGTACTTTTGGATTTACCTTCCCCTTCGAGTCTCAAGGAACTCATTTCTTTTATTCAAAAAGTCAGGTATATGGCCAAATTTATCCACTTGCTTTCTCATCTATTGCACCCTTTACAGTCTTTAGCCAACCAACAACTTTTGTTTGGAGTGCGGAGTATGATGGATATTTTAGTGAGTTGAAGAAGGTATTAAGAACTCTTCCTACTTTGCTTGCCACCTAATTGGGACCAATAATTCTTTGTGAATTTGAGCATTGGGAAAGATGCTATTTGTAACATTCTATTGCAGAAAGATTCCAGGACTTGTCTTTTGCGACCCATTTATTATGTGGGGTGGAGAAAAGAGTTATTCTGACACAAAGTAGCTTGTTTTGGCCTATGTTTGTATTGAGAAATTTTTGTGCATATGTACTTAGCAAACCTTTTATTGTGATCATAGTGGATAAACTTTTTGTTGTTCAGCATATGACAAGGTCTCATAGGATTGTTAAGTGGCTATTGGAATTGCAGGAGTTTGACTATACCTTTAAAGTGGAAGATAGTAACAAGGCCTCACTTGTAGATATATTGACCCACAAAGTCTATGAGAAGTAGCTAAGGATTGAAGAACCACTTAAAGGGATGCATCCTTTGAAGCCTTTGGAGAATGCTTTTTTATTGTTCTTTGTTTTGGTGGAGCATATCAAAGACAAATAGGGAAAGCTGGTGGGGTGGACTAGTCTTACATGATCCACATGGTCAAATTGTGTTCAAAGAGAAGGTAGTTTTGGAAGATGTACAAACCAACAATAAGGCTGAGTATGCAATTCTTGAGGAAGGATTGATGAAATGCAAATAAGCAGAAGTGGATAAATTGACATTAAAGGGGATGCATTGTTACATGTTAAACAAGTTCTTGGTATTTGGGCATGTAAAAGTGATAAATTGAAAGAGCATGTGTGAAGGATTCAAGCTTTGTTTAAGCAGTTTAAGGAGGTGCAATTGTTACATGTGCATAGAGAATAAAATCAAGAAGTAGACCAACTAGCTAAAGAATAGGTGGTAATTATGATAAGCAATGTACTTTTTAAGGATCCAAAATTTCAAGGAGAAGAAACTTTGAAGGAAATTTTGCAATGGTTACAATCTAGGGAATTGCCTATTGGCTTGACAACAATACAAAAATGAAGACTTTTAAAGAAAGGGCTTTCATATTCACTTATGAGTGATTTTCTCTATCACAAAGGGAAGGATATGGTCTTAAGGAGGATTCCAAATGCTACGGATATTCCACACATTCTTCAATGCTATCATAATGACATATGTGGTGGACACTATGCACATGACTTGACTATTAAAAAGATCCTACAAGCAAGATATAATTGGCCTAGTTTACATGCTGATATGGGTCATTGGTGTAAAACTTGTCATGCTGCTTGTCAATTAGTTGGTGATAAGAGATTGGTATATGGGTCGAGACAACCTATTATCTTATGGACCATTTAAGAAATGGGGTATTGATGCTATTAGAACTTTGCCTAGGAATCAAAATGGCAAAGTTTATATTTTGGTTGCAATGGATTATATTACTAGATGGGCTAGAGCAACAAGTGTTTTAAGGGTAAAAGAAGTTGCAGTTTCCAGATTCATCTTTTCTCACATATGTTGCAATTTTGGCACACCTTTCGAATTGGTTTCTAACTGTAGTCTAGGCTTTCAAGAAGGGATATTGAAGCACATCCTTGATAAACTCAATATTAAACATCAATATTCTACTCCTTATTACCCATAGTGTAATGGTTTATTAGAAACGATTAATGGTATCTTATGTATACTTATAGCTAAACATGTGGAAGCTAAGCCAAGGAATTGGGATCAGCATTTGGATGGAGAACTCTGGGCGTACAGGACTACCTTTATGGCCTCTACACAATTTACTCCTTTTCATCTTGTTTATGGTCAAGAAGCACTTACTTCTATTGAAGTTTATGTACCCAGTATGGAATTCTTAAAGAAGGTAAAAAGGATCCTGATGAAGTGTTTCAAGATAGACTCATAGCCTTGCATCATTTGGAATTGGAAAGAGAGGTATCTACTGAACACTTTATAACCAATTCTCAGGATGCTAATAATAAGGAATTTGATTCTAAACTTAAGGAAAAAGGTTTACAGAAAGATATGCTTGTACTTAGATATGACAGTCATCCTGACAGCAGATTTGATGCCAAATTTTTATAATGTTGGGAAGGTCCATTCATTATCAAAAAGGTTTATCATAATGGTAGTTATCAACTTGCCGATTTATTGGGACATGTGCATGCTACCCTAGTAAATGGTTGGTGTATCAAGCCTTACTTCACTTGTTCTGGACACATTTGGCATAGCAAAGAAAATTTTGAGAAGAGCATACCTAAGGTGGAGCACATAAGGCATTAATGCCTTACTTCTTTGGGAGGGTGGCTGATATGATTGAGATTTTTTCCTCTTTTTTTTGAACCTCGTGGTGGGAAGAAAGGAATGGCCATTGGGAATAATAGTGAGGTCTAGTAAAAATAGTGCATATTTTCACATAATTTTGGCCTTTCAATGCTTTGGGATTAAGCCTTATAATATTTTTCAAGTCAAAGGTTTGGAGGGGATAGGTTTTTTTCTTTTTTTGATGGAACTATGTGCTTGGATGGAACTATGTGCTTGGATGGAACTATGTCAAAGGTTTGGAGGGGATAGGTTTTTTTTCTTTTTTTTGATGGAACTATGTGCTTGGAGCCTCTATTTTAATCCCATATGCCATTCTTTTTGCAAAGTTGAGAGCCTTTATAGGCTATTTTTTCTCCCCTATCTTTTATCACCAAGAGAGGGCATGGTTGCCTTCCTTGTGGCCTTGCCTTGCCGTGTGGCTTGTTTACATGCCCAATGCTTAGACGCCTTCGCCTATTGTTTTTGGTTGTCCTTGACGACTGTGCATTGCCAATTATGCATGCATCCAGTGCCATGCCCCAATTTTCAGGGAAAAAAAAGAAGCCTCTGTTCGGATTCAAAAAAAGAGAAGTTTTCTTCCAAGAAATAAGATTTTTTTAAGCAAAAGAAGGACGCCATTTTTTTGATAAAAGACTGCATAATTCAGTTCAGCACCAGTCTTTTATAGTAGAAAAGCAACTTTGACACACATGGAGGGGATGAAGGCAGAGCTTAACATCACGTGCAAGAGAGGAGCCCATTTGACACGACCTTTGTGGGTGCATTAGTAAAAGAGCTCATGTTCTTTTCACTCAGGAGAACCTATACCTTGATGAGGACAATTTATGTGCTAGTCGAATCTTTGCAGTTGCTGCCAGTGTCTTGTTGCAACTGTTCGTCATGGGTGGTGAAAGTTCTTCTTTGTATCTGTTGCATGTGCATGGTTGATAATAGTCAAAGGGGGAGGGGGGGCTCTTCCTAGTTTCTTTCATTTAAAAAGAATATTTTTGTATCCCCTCTTTTATAAAAGATATATTCAATGTTATTTTCTCATATCCATTCTACACAAGTCAAGTTTTTTTATGAAGAGAGAGTGAGTGTGGGAGAGTTCTTTTTGTGTTTCACATTGGGTGAGTTTTCCTCTCTTCAAAAAGGCTAAGAGTGTAGATACAAACACGCAAGGTGTGTTTGTAAAGTACACCACATTAAGAGCTTCTTTTAAGAATTCCTTGCTCATCAACATTAATTCTCTTCTCCTCTCTCTCCTCTTGATGTTCCCCACCCTTTTCAATTTTCTATCACTAAGAGGTTGTTGGGTTTTCTTTTATTTTGAGAGTGTGTATGTGTATTAGCAAAGTTGTTATCTTCGAATGAGGGAATAGGGGATGCTATAAAGGTCTATTTTCCTTTATTGCCTTCCACGTATACATATACATTGCACTTGTAGATATACATACACACATACATGCACTAAGGGGTTGTTGGGGTTTTCTTTTGTTTTGAGAGTGTGTATGTGTATTAGTAAAGTTGTTATCTTCCAATGGGGGAATAGGGGATGCTATAGAGGTCTATTTTCCTTTATTGCCTTCAACATATACAAATACATTGCACTTGTAGACATACATACACACATACATGCACTAAGGGGTTGTTGGGGTTTTCTTTTGTTTTGAGAGTGTGTATGTGTATTGGCAAAGTTGTTATCTTCCAATGAGGGAATAGGGAACACTATAGAGGTTTACTTGTAGAAATGCATACACACATGCATGCACATATACACACTTATGTGCATGCATGGATGTATACAAATGCATTGCACTTGTAGACTCACACACATATATACGTGCATGTATACACACTTCTTCTCTATGCATAAAGCAACATGTGTGTGTACAGAAGCACACATATTTGTGTGTAGACACACATGGCCATGTAGACATAGACAAGCACACAAGCACACACAAGCACATGTAATCATAGATCTACAAACACATACATACTTGCATGCCTCACACATGTGCACTCAGAGAGAGAGAGAGAGAGAGAGAGAGAGAGGTTGACATGTGTTCTACAACTATGTAAGAAGCTTTTATGTGTGTGTGCATGTGCGTGTGTGCATGCACCCACGTGCGTGCGTGTGCGTGTGTGTGTGTGTGTGTGTGTGTGTGTGTGTGTGTGTGTGTGTGTGTGTGTGTGTGTGTGTGAGAGAGAGAGAGAGAGAGAGAGAGAGAGAGAGAGAGAGATGCCGGTTGATATGGGTTTTACGGATCTGTAAGAAGATTATGTGTGTGTGTGTGTGTGTGTGTGTGTGTGAGAGAGAGAGAGAGAGAGAGAGAGAAAGGCGAGTTGACATGGGTTCTTTAGCTATGTAGAATCTTCTATATGTGTAAGAGTTTTAAAAGGATAGGAGTTTTATCATGAGACCTCCCAAGTCTATTGGCTAGGGGAAGAGAGGACCAAGGATAATATAAAAAGCAAGTAAAAATAAACAAACTACATGCATAAGGTTAGAAACAAAGTGTGGTAAATTATGGGATGTACACAAGATTTGAGAAGAAGGTAGTGTGAGGGATAGAAAGTTAAGCAAGATGTTCACATTCTAGATGTTAGTAGATAAATTCTCTAGAATAAAAATAAGCAAGGTAAGGAATATTGGAATACATGGAATATACACCAAAAAATGGCTTGATGTGAGGGATGTGACTTCGCTTGAATTTATGATTCTAAAATCTAAAATTATAAGATTTTGTCAACATGTTAAGGGGATAGGAATATAAGAATCACAAGCAACATGTTTGTGTGTGTGTGTGTGTGTGTGTGTGTGTGTGTGTGTGTGTGTGTGTGTGTGTGTGTGTGTGTGTGTGTGTGTGTGTGTGTGTGTGTGTGTGTGTGAGAGAGAGAGAGAGAG
>NC_141072.1:8645015-8712515 GCF_041138505.1 Cibotium barometz | reverse complement strand
TTTGGTGACTAATCTACTATTTTTATTACACCCCAATGACAACACACACCCACTATCCGAAAAGTTACAAGGGAGTCACTCTAGCACAACTTGAACCCACAACCTTGGGGGATAACACAATCGCTCTATCAAGTGAATACTAGCTTATTGACTTGACTGCATATTCTCGTTCACTAACCCAATGACGACACACACCCACTATCTGAAAAGTTACAAGGGAGTCTCCACCATAGATCTAACACAACTTGAACTCACAACCTTGGAAAATAACACAATCACATCATAGGCCCCCTCCACCTTGTTTGCCCCTTATGAATTAATCTAAGCTATCATTATCTTTTCAACAAACTTTGGCTTACATATATTCAAAGGACAAGTTTGGATGTATTCACACCATAAGGTCCAAGGACTGACGCGTGTGTGAGAAAGAGAGAGAGAGAAAAAAAAAGGGGGCATGATGATTCATGGACGGGAAGGGGAAGTTCTAAAGGCTGGCCACTGTGGCCTTGGCCGTTCTCTCCCCCTCCCTCTCTCTCCTACTTTCTTTCTCTCTCTCTCTCCTATAATTACCACCGTCTGTGCACTCTTCTTTTTTGGTCTGCTTGGCTGGCAACTAAATTGAATAGGCTCTGCTGCTTCCTTCATCACCACTTCCTCCTCCTCCTCCTCGCCATAGCTTTGTAGATAATAATTCATCACATCTTTAATTTAATCATTGCCATCGCCAAAGCTTTCCAATCTTGCGTTTCCTTCTTGTTAAGAGGCCTCATCATAACTATATCCACAGCCCATTTGGCTTAATTAGAGCTATGCACTCTTAATTGTGCTTTGATTGCTATGCTAATTGGCCTCTAATCCACCAATGCAGCATGTCAAAGAAGGGCTCTCTGCGTGCAATTATGGTGTACTTATTGGGAGCACAAGCAGATTTAGTACCTTCTTCTTCGAAAGTTTCTGATTATTTTTTTTTTGGCATTAGGACTTGTGATTCTTGAAGACAGGCTCAAATCATGATGTGGGCAGCACGCCTTCTGTAGCTTTTCTGCTTTTTTTGTTTGGGTTTTTCCTAAAAATCTCAATAAGCAGTGCCTTTGCAAATCAAATAATTTTTTTATTTTTCTGCTTTTTTTTCTTTTGGGTGATGGGTTTGTAAAGAGTATCGCCTCTCTGAAAAAAGCAGTACACAAAAGCAAGCTTTGCTTTTCTGCTTTTTGGCCTTGCAAGAAGAAGCAATGCGGACGTCCCTCATCGCTGCCAACTCCATCTCCAAACCCAGCATCAGAAAGCATTCTTGCTTTGAGAAGCTCTTTGTGGTTCATCAACAGCAGCAAGAAAAGCAATCCGCACTTGCTTTTGCTTTTTCTTCTTCTCCTTCCTCTCCCAGCAGAAAAGCACACCCCAGAATCTACACCTGCATCTGCTTTTTCTTCTTCTTCTTCATCACCATAGCTGCTTTCCTGCACTGCAGCAGTCTTGACGCACCCCCAATTATGGAAAAAAGCTCTGTTTCTGAGGACCCAAATGCCTGCTGCAGCTCCAAAGGGCCAGATTTGTCTACAGAGAAGGAGAAAATGAAGCCAATGCCTGCTTTGAGAGGGCTTGGAACTCTTTTTAGAAGGGGTACCAAGGCCATGAATGAGCTTGTGGTTGCCCATGTTGCAGAAAACACTGCGCTGCAGGATTTCAGATTGTTTCTGAGGACTCTTCACCGCAGCGGCGTGACGGCCAGGGCGGATGTCGTGTTCCTCTTTGCTTGGAATACACTGCCATCAGCTATGGTGGGTGCCATACATGAAGAAAACCACCACTTCTACAAGCTCCTGCTCTTTCTGTCCAATAACAATGTGGGTGCTTCTGCTGAGGTGAGCAGCTCGTCGTCATCATCATCATCATCTTCTTCTTCGTCAATGTCGCCACCGTCCTCGTCATGGCCACAGCCATCTTATGTGTTCTCCAATGCAACCATTAGTCCGTTCAACCTTAATGCTTTTAGGAAAGCTGGTTCAGAAAGTGAGCCCTCTGCTCAACCTCTTTGGGGTGTGCGCAGTGCTAATCTCTCTCAAACCAACAGAACAGATAACGCCTTGCAGTTAGGGTGGGGCTCTATAGTTGGCTTTGATGTGTCAGAGCTGAACCCAGATGATACACTGCAAGGCTTCATTGATAACCCTCCACTTACATTGAGGAGATGGGCTTGTTATCAGATGTTGCTAGGCATGGTGAGGCACAAGTTCAAGCACATTCTGCTCACTAATGTGGGCGGGGTTGCATTTCTCGGAGACCCCTTGGCAATGGCAAGGCGGAAGGTCGGTCTCTATATATCATTGGAAGACAGGGCATGGGGTGCTTCAATTGGAGATGAGTTGGGGTTGACATGGGGGTCAGAACAAAACAGTGAGTTTGAGCTTTTGGCCACATCAGTTGTTTTGAGAAGCAACTCTGATATGGCAGCCAATAGGCGGCAGCTAAATGCATATCGAAGAGGGCCGTGGATTGGTGCTTCGGGTGGGGGCTATGTGGGGACCAAATTTGGGGCACCAGATGCAGGAAAAAAGGGCAATTCGCACAAGGTTGGTCCCTCGCGGGATCAAATTCCAATGCAGCTAAGCAAAGCAGGCATGAGGAGGCAACCCATTGCACAGTTGGAGATGCATCGGAGAGGCGGTGGGGGGAGGAGGAAGAGAGGTAGAAAAGCTGCGGCGGCAGGCGGGCTTTATGAGAGGGTGTACGGCAGGACGATGTGGAGCAGTCTAGAAGAAGTTGAGAAGAGGATGAAGCTAGTGAACAGTGGGGCAATTATGGGTGGCATTCAGCAGATCAGGGGGCTGGCCAACACCATGGTTACAGAGATTGTGAAGGTGGCATTGGAGAGGAAAAACCGAAAGGCGTTCCCGGACAGTGTTCTCCTCTCATATCTGCTACACAAGAGCTCATCAGTGTTGGGAAAGAGGGTTCTAGAACACCGCCATCTCATGGACAATTCAGATTCCTTTGTGCACTCTCTCATTGGATCTCAACAGCCTTCTGTTTTCCTCAAAAAAACAAGGGCTGCTTACCCCATGATCCATGGCAGCAGCAAGAGCAAGAGATGGGGCAGTGCCGCCCGGGCGATCCATTGTGACATCTGCTCTTCGCCTGCAGATGCCATGGTTTACAGTGATTGCTCACAGCCCTTCTAGAAGCTTCTATGTTTGGCCACAGCCCTTCTAGAACCTTGTGTGTTGCTCACAGCCCTTACACAAGCTTCTTGTGGTTTTCTTATATTTTGGTTATAAAGATGATGATACATGTCAATACCCCATTTTCTTCATTTATTGATCCAAGCATCAATTCAATTCTTATGTATTCTTCAATGACCCATTGTCTCTAATCTCAATACAACTAAGTGCAAGGGTTTTTTTATTAGGTCTACTAAGAGTCTTTATATGTATCATAGTCTTATATACTAAGCATTACTATAGTTCTTATATGTATCATAGTCTTATATACTAATATATATATATATATATATATATATATATATATATGTATATATATATATATTAGTATATATATATATATGTATATATATATATATGTATATATATATATGAATATATATATGTATCTATATCATGATTTTAGTCATTTTTTAAGGTATGTTTAGTTCTTATTCAAATCATTAAAAAGAATTGTATTTATGTTTGTTGAATATCATTGAAAGGTAACATTTGCACTAGCCCATATATTAAAGGGCAAATTAAAAACTTTACCTTTCTTCAAGAAGGTCAAATTCACAATACACCTTCCTACAAAACAATGGGCTCCACTTGCAAAAATAAGCGCTGGCTCAGAGACTTAACAAGTCTCATTGGATTCAAATGATGACCCCCTCATTACTGACTTCACAAGTGTTGCTAAAAATGGCTGAGCTTAAAAATTGAGCATTTCTGACATCTCTTTTTCTAGGGCTAAGTTAATCTGTGTGAGACACATGATTATATATAATAGAAGAGGCCATTAAGGCTTTGCTTGAAATCATACAATCTTTGTTGATAGTGAGTAGATGAGATGTCTCATATGTGAATATGCTAGGGCATTAATATGTGCCAAAGAGCCAGTGAAATAGGCAACATTAAAATGTGTTCATTTTGTCAAAGCTTACCCATGACTACATGCCATGCTCTTGGGTTTGTTAAGAGCGTTTATTATTCCCACTTTTCTTCTTCTTTGTGGGAAGGAGGAACACACACTCTCTTTCACGAAGGGGTGGCTGAAATTCGAACCCGCATCCACTCAACTATTATCCTTTGTTCAAATTGACTCAAGAATGAAATAAAAGTATATTGTCATGCCTTAAAAAGCATGCATACATACATTTATGTACTTAACATATATATATGTGTGTGTGTGTGTGTACGTACATTTATGTATATCAATGGGCACTTGCTCGAATGGCTCAACTCATTACGTGTTGTGGATTTGAGCCCTGACATCGTAGGGTCGTGTGTGTGAGTGATATAGCTTCTTGCTCGGCTACATACCCTCGAACGGGGATTGAGGAAGGGGGGGGGGCGGAGGAAGTATGACTTGCCACGACCTCCTATAAAACAAACATATTGGTTAAGGCATAAACAACCAAGTACATACATGTACATATGTATTTAACATGTATGTACATAATATGTATGTTACATACATATAAGTAGTACGCGTGGATATAAGTAGTACGCGTGGATATATGCATGTGGATATATAAAACGTGTTCCGGTGCTAACTGGGGAGTTGATTTTGAATCTAGTATTTAGCATCGATTGATAAAAGGTCGCATTTCATGTTGTGATTAGTAAGATGCGTCAACGGCTATGGTGTCGATCTGCGGTTCTTATTTTAAACGGTTTTCGTGACTTGCCAATCAGATTTTGTTTACAAAGAAGAAAAACGAAGAAAAACAGTTTAGGATTTTAGCAAAATCTACATCGCACACGTGGCATCCGCGAACATACACGTACACACGGTTTTTTGCCTTTGTTTTCCTGCTGCTCATGTTCTTTTTCATCTTTCCCACACGTACACACGCTGTTGCACACACCTTTTAACAGTGGGTAGGTATGGCACATGGCTTCCTCTTTCATCATAAGTTTTGTTTTTCGAGAGCTTTTCACTTTTTGATACCATTATAAAGGCTTCCTTTCATGGTAAATTTTCCTCTAGGCTTCCTTTCTAGGAAAATGGGCTAACCTTTCTATCACCCAAGTGTAAAGGTCTAGAGTTCAAATCTTGTCGGATAGATCAATTTGGTCTCTTGGGATAGTTTCCTACGACATTAAAAAGTTCTCTTCTCTTCTCTCCCCCACACACAGCCCACGTGCAAACGTGTGTATACACCCACCATGGCCTTAAAAACTTTGTTGTGGTGAGGTATGCGTACAAATACATGTGCACATGTCTCCTTTGTGTGTGTGTGTGTGTGTGTGTGTGTTGGGGGGGGGGGAGGGGGGTTGGGAGAGAGAGAGAGAGCGCACACACATGCAAGGGTGTGAAAACACCACACCATAACTATGAACTTTTGCTAGGGAGAGAGAGAGAGAGAGATGTCGAATATCAATGCTCTGCCCTCATATTGTGTTTGTCCAAGCACCCGCTAGCTCATGCTTGTACGGCCTCCATTATTAATGAAGAGTAGCCATGGTTGAGGAGGTGGAGAGCGCACACACATGCAAGGGTGTGAAAAAACCACACCATAACTATGAACTTTTGCTAGGGAGAGAGAGAGAGAGAGATGTCGAATATCAATGCTCTACCCTCATATTGTGTTTGTCCAAGCACCCGCTAGCTCATGCTTGTACGGCCTCCATTATTAATGAAGAGTAGCCATGGTTGAGGAGGTGGAGTGTACGGCATCCTCGTACACACACATGCAAGGGTGTGAAAACACCACACCATAACTATGAACTTTTGCTAGGGAGAGAGAGAGAGAGAGAGATGTCGAATATCAATGCTCTACCCTCATATTGTATTTGTCCAAGCACCCGCTAGCTCATGCTTGTATGGCCTCCATTATCAATGAAGAGTAGCCATGGTTGAGGAGGTGGAGTGTACGGCATCCTCGTAGCGAAAGTGGCCTTGAAAGAATTGTATGATACCTAAGTGCAAGAGAAGGGTTTTTTATTAGGTCTACTAACATTGTTATCTTTGTATGTATCATAGTCTTACATACTAAGCATTACTACAATTTTTTACTCATAATGAACAATTATTCTTCCTTCTTAGTCTTAATACTATTCTTGCTAGTTAATGGGTGTCATGGTATAATAGCCTATTAATAATCCTAATGGTTCCTTTTTATTCTCCTAATTAATTAGTTGGAAAAACCTATTAATTGATAAGGTTACACCTTTGTTTCCCTTATGTGTAAGATAAAGTAAGGCATTGTTAAGTAAGGGGACGTCAATAAGATTTGAGCCCATGTAATGGGGTTGGGTGTCATAAGTTCCAACGTCAGAGCTACATGACTTTCATGTCTCCGCCTCCTTGAACAAAACACAATTGTTGGTTTGTCCTTCGAGCATTGGCCTAACAAATGCATCGCTCACGCGACACAGAGAAAGTTTAACCTTGAAATAAATGAGAGCTCACGCTCAGCCCTCATTCGTTACTTTCACTCAGAATCACTGCAGGTCTTAGCCAATATATCTGAAAATGGCCCAACTTATCTAGTGATACAAGTACTAGCCAATGCCGAAGAAACAACACATTTTTATATGAGACCTCCTCCTTTTCCACTAGCAAAGTTTGCACATAGGACTCAAGTGTAAGGATGGATCGTATTCCTGCCAGACAAAGGGGTAAAGAGGGGCATGTAAAAATACATAGCCTAAGGGGGTAATTGAAACATTTTTATATGAGACCTCCTCCTTTTCCAATAACATAGTTTGCACATAGGACTCGAGTGTAAGGATGGACCGTATTCCTGCCATAGAAAGGGGTAAAGAAGGGCATGTAAAATTAAATTGCCCAAGGGGTAACTATATACATTGTGTGTGCGCGCGTGTCTCTCATGATTTCAGTCATTTTGTAAGGTACATATGCTTGGAAATTAGTGGTTCTACTTTGAAATATGTGGTTAGTTCTTATTCAAATCTTTAAAAAGAATTACATTTTATGTTTATTGAAAAAATTATAAAATATCATTGAAAGGTAACATTTGCATTAGCCCATATATTGAAGGGCAAAACTTTACCCGTTGAATTCCAAATACACCTTTCTACAAAACAATGGGCCCCACTTACAAAAATAAATGCCAGGCTAAAGACTTAACAAGTCTCATTGGAATTAAATGATGAGCCCTCGCTAGTAACTTCGCAAGTGTTGCTAAAAATGACTGAACTTATATAGTGCTACAAGGACTACTAACCAATAAAAATGAGCATTTATGACATCTCTTTTTCCACGGCTAAGCTAGTCTGTGCAAGACACATGATTATATATAATAGAAAAGGCCATTAAAGGTTAGCTTTAAAATCACGTAATCTTTGTTGATAGTGAGTAGATGAGATGTCTCATATGTGGATGTTAGTGGAAATGGCATCATTAATATGTCCAGTGAAATAGGCAACATTAGAATATGTTTATTTTGTCAAAGCTTACCAATGAAGGCATCACATGCTCTTGGGTTTGTTATGAATGTTAATTATTACCATTTTTCTTCCTCTTTGTGCGAAGGAGGAACACACTCTTTCACCCCTTTTGTGAAGGGGTGGCCCAAATTTGAACCCGCATCTATCCTTCCATTTTGCTTTGTTCAAATCTTCTACCTTTAATTTGATTAAATGACAAATAGTGATTTGATTAAATTAATAATGACTTAGGAGATGAAATAAAAGTATATTGCCATTCCTCATATAGAAATGCATATCATATACATGCACATGTATATATATACATACATACATACACATGTACATATACATATACATATACATATATATACATATACTTGCCTCCTAAAACACGTTAAGGCATAAACAACCAAGTAATCAAGGTCACATGTACATATGATTTTTTTTTGGAGAAATTGTAAATATAAATGAAAAAAAGACAAAATCAGACCCTAGGGTCTAGTCCGGGAATACATCCAAGCTTTGAGGAAGCGTATTTCTATCTTAAGCTTACACTTATAGCTAACACATTCCTCATCTCAGTAAAGCTAAGTATGTATTTCTGTTACAACTCTGAATCCTTGATCAGGAGATCGACTTCTTCATTAGCCACCAGACCATCTTGAAATTTCCTTTCATATTGAATTTCTCTAATTTTCTCTTGGAAGTCCTCTTTAGCCTTGATTATCTATAGGGTCTCTTCTGTTGCATTTTTCATGTATTGCGCTTCACACGCCTTCCAGCTCGCTCTATGCAACGTCTTCATCTGCACATGCAGTTCAGATCTCAGTCCATGCATCATATTGCTCTGTGCATTCTTAAATAGACAGTTATTTCTATGAATCCAAATAGCCCAAAGATATTCAGCACACGAATGACATTCCATAGAACAGCATGTAGTCCCAGAAGGAGTTCTTGCCATGACGGTTGCCAGTTCTGAAAGGAGCTTATACATTGTTTTAAAAATTTAATAGCTTCTATGTTATGGGCACACCCTAGAAACAGATGTTCTATTGTTTCCAATGCTGCATGACATCTTGGGCATTCCCCATTACCGTATCCAAAGCGTTGAGCTCTTGAGTTCGCCCATAGAGCTTTATGGGCAACCAGCCAAAGCAAGCATGATTTTTTTTTTGGGTGGGATGAAAGGCGACCACATATTTTTGAATTTGAGACGCCACTGCTTCCTGCCCCAAAGGATGTTCCATCTACTATTCAGCTTGCAATGTAAAGGTGGTCCTTGGGGAGGAAGGGGCGAAATTGGCAATAGTTTACCTTTGGTTTTCCATGCAAAAGCTTTGTGGGTAAAGAGCCCCGTGAGTTGGATTTGAGCCTTTCTATCATCAAGCCACAATTGCATTCTGCTCTCTGAATCAGGAGAGTGTCTTCATATGAAACTCTAAAGATAGATTTTGCATTCAAAAGTGTTCCATATATCTTCCCAGATTTGTATGCCTTTTTTATGGAGCTTAAATGCATGTTTATATTGCTCTACATAGATGTTGTCAGATAGCGCTAAAGAGAACCAGATGGAGTCCAAGTGTAAAATGTGGGCATGTTTCCGAGTATTTCTGTGCAGTATAATTTTTGGTTTACATCTATTCCATGCCTGCCATATTGATTTGACCAGCACACTTCCCTGAGGTTTGACGGTGATTGGATATAAAAAAAGCATCATAAGAGGCAACTTTTTCCATCTAGGGAACTCTGCCAGATTGAATTGGTCTAGATTGTGACGCAACAGAATTGCCCAGTTAGCATCTTGTATATTAAAACTTTGAACAATCCACTTGGCTGCCATACGATCTGCAATGTCTGTAATATTTGGCAAACCCAAACCCCCCTGATTCTTGGGTTGTGTACAAACGTTCCAAGCCATACCTTCTTCTGCATAGACACTCCGAATCCCATTGGGATCCCAAGGAGTCTGAATATTTGCCCTTCTTGGAGAATCGTGTATCCTTGGTCCAATAGCCACCGAGGAGGCTCTTCACACATCGTTTTTATCCCTATTTTGGAATGGTTAATAATTGACCCTGAGGCTAAGCAGAAAACCTACAGACATCTCCAAAATGTATCAATAGAGATTGCATCATTGTGTATGAGCCCATTTGTATCATCAGCAAATTGTTGAAGACATGTTTGCCTGCCATTCGGCATAAAGATGCCCTCCATCCTTCCTTCTTCTATAGCATTCTGAACCAGCCATCCAAGAGCATCAGCTTCTATAGCAAACAGCAGTGGGGCAAGAGGGCAGCCCTGTCTAATGGATCTACATAACTCAAAGGATTCTGTTAGAGTACCATTCACTGTAACCATGGCCCTTGCATTACCAAACAAAACATTCACTCTTTTAATGAAGTGGGGCCCTAGCCCCATGTCTTTGAAGCATGGTGATAGGTCGCCAGTTAGCTATATCTTCTTTAGCCCCTCTCTTGTGGATAAGTTTGATGACTCCTTCATTTATGGAGATTGGGAGACCTCCAAAACTGATGGATTCTTTCCATAGCTCTAGAAGGGGAGAGGTAAGGAAATGCTTAAAAGTTTTGAAGAACTTTGCGAGCAAGCCATCAAGTCTAGGACTTTTGCTCTTTTTTCATAGCCATGATATGATGGCTTCTTCAATCTCCCCTTTTGAGAGGTCACACTCCATGGTTCCCGCCACTCTCAGGGATCGTTTTTCTCCTGCATTTAGAAATAGTTTGCATAGCCCATAGTCGAAGTACATATAATTTTCAAGCATTTCATGTTGAATCGGTAGCTGAAAACTTAGGATAAGTGCATATGATTTTCAAGCATTTCATGTTGTAATTAGTAAGATGCAGCAACGGCTATCGTGGAATTGTGAACCGATTTTCAATCTTTTTTCGATCTGCAGTTCTTATTTTAAACAGTTTTCGTGACTTTTAGCGCAGTACGTGAAATTTATTTTAGTTTTGACAATCAGATTTTGTTTTTTAAAATTTTGTTTTCTTTTTTGTATGTGTAGAAAAACAGTTTAGGATTTTACATTATTTACAGGTAGCAAAATACGACATACAGGTTTTTTGTTCGTTTTCCTGCTGTCATTCTTTTTCATCTTTCACACGTACGCACGGTGTGCACACCTTTTAACAGTTGAGTAGGTATAGCCGGTTTTCCACACACAGCTTCCTTTTTTGTTTCGTTTTTCGACAGCTTCCACTTTTTGACACCATGCTCCTTGCTTCCTTTCATCGTAAGTTTCCTCCTCTTAGAGCTGCTCTTGCCCTATACCATGATAACTTGGGTCCCCTCCCGTGCCACACTTTTAAAAAAATCTCGAAACAAAAAAAAAAAAGTTTCCTCCTCTCTCTCTCTCTCTTCTCCAAACACACACACACACACGAGTGCCCATGCAAGCGTGTGAGCACATACTATAACCATATCCTATAATGTGTATATGTGCACTTGTGTAGACATGCATCGTGGCCTTAAAACCTTTGCTATGGTGAGGTAGGTGTGTACAAATGCATGCTCACGTATCTCCTTTGTGTGTGGGTTGAGGGGGGGTGTGTGTGTGTGAGAGAGAGAGAGAGAGAGAGTGAGGGAGAGAGAGAAAACATAACTATAAACTTTTGCTAGTTGTATGTGTGTGCACATGTATATACACACCATGGTCATAAAACCCTTTGCTATGGTGTGATGTGTATACGAATGTGTAAACACACGTTTCTTTATGTTTATGTGTGTGTGTGTGTGTGTGTGTGTGTGTGAGAGAGAGAGAGAGAGAGAGAGAGTGTGTGTGTGATAGAGGGAGGGAGAGAGAGAGAGAGAGGTTGGATATCAATGCTCCACCCTCATATTGCACATGTTTCTTTGTGTTTTTGTGTATGTGTGTGTGTGTGTGTGAGATAGAGAGAGAGAGAGAGAGAGAGAAAGAGTGAGAGTGAGAGAGAGGAGTTGGATATCAATACTCCATCTTCATATTGTATTGCCTAGGCGCACCGGCTAGCTCATGTTTATACGGCCATGGTTGAGCAGCTCGGGCGTTTGGCATCCCCGTTTCACATGCGAAGGTGGCCTAGGAGGCTAAATGGTTTGAAACGGCGTGGATTAGATTTAACATACTATTAAATAGACTACATGCTGCACTGGAATGTTATCTCACAACGGAGACATACATGGAGTAGTGTTAATCCCATTTTGGGATTAACAGAAGCATTCTCTACTATAGACGAGAGCAGCAATAACAATAAGTGTCATGAAACAGCACTATAAAAGTTATAAAGATTACAAGAAAAGCTAGCCAAGACCAAGGTTATTAGGTAGGTTTTAAGTTTTGGGCGCCCAAATGTGAATACAAGCCAGTTATATAAGATACTTTCTCATAATGAAATGACACAATTTCCCTTTATGCTAAGTGAGCTCTTGTTATCTCCTTGCTCTTGCTCTTGTGTGTGTGTGTATGAGAGAGAATAGAGAGTTGAGGAGAGATACTTGTTTGCTTCTTGCATGTGTGCCTCTCTATGCTTGGTGTGTGAGAGAGTGTAGAGAGTGAAAGAAATAAGTCCTTGCAAGGAGGTGCATCGAACCTCTTGTTGATAGTAAAAGGGAGACTTGGAAGTTCGATCTAATAACCACTGGTGGAGCTTGGGGAGGTCAAGGAGATCCTAGGTTCGATGCACCTCCTTGCAAGGAGGTGCATCGAACCTCTTGTTGATAGTAAAAGGGAGACTTGGAAGTTCGATCTAGTAACCACTGGTGGAGCTTGGAGGTCAAGGAGATCCTAGGTTCAAAAGTAAGGTAAGAATCCCATGTTGTCTATTTCAATATTAGCTTGAATGAGAGAGTTCTTGAAAGGGTAGAAATGGGCCATAACATTTTTAGTGCCAATATCAAGGAACTAATCTTGCTTCTTCCTTCTTCTTAGAGTGCTCAACTCCTTCCTTGCATGCTTAAAAATCTGTATTTTGAGTTTTGTTGAGGTTTTGTACAAACATGAGTGGTATGGTAGCTTTTTGATTTTTTATTGTTTTTTGTTGAAAGATTAGTTTGTGAATACTTGGGAAACCTGGAGGGAAGGAATCTTATCAAGTTTTATTTTATGTTTTGAGTTTGCAATTTTTCTTTTTCACGTGAAAAACCAGGGTGTTTTGTTTTTTACTTTTTTTTAAAAATCACAAAAAACATAAAAAAATATTATTGTTTGAGTCTTGTTGAAGATTTTATTATCTAGTAGACTCAAGTAGACTCAAAGTACACCTTATGAGTACGAAAAAACATCATTAACACCCCTAAAAATGAGATCAAAATATCATTAAGACCCCCAAAAATCAGATCAAAGACAGATGTTGGTTTTTTATGCTTGGAAATTTTTCACGACTATGAAAAACCATAGAAATTCATGTCAACAAAAAGACCCGAAAATCATGCCTTGATTTCAGGGATTGCATTGCCAAAAATAGAAAATCTTATCCTCTTACATTGAAAAAAAATTCAACGTGAAAAACTAGAGTTTTTTGAAAAACCTAAATTTTTCACGGGTCATGACTAAAGTTCTTCACATGACTATCCCCCATATGATATTCACGTCATAAGTTTCTTGAGAAAATCACGTCAAAAGTAATTTCATCAATTAAGGATATTAAGGTGACTACATGCTCAAGAATGATTGTCCAAGCTCATTGCAAATGAATTTGATATTAAAGAACAAAAAAGAATAGCGTGAAAAATAGAGTTTTTCACGATCTCTAGTTCTTCACAACCATGAATTACTTGATAAATTTACATCAGATTATTATTTTTTGTTTGAGTTGTTAGGTGACTAAAGATCATAACTTAACTGTTAATTACACTTAAAAATTGGCATGAAAAATCAAAGTTTTTCACAACTATGACTATCTCTTGTTATTCACATGTGACTATCTCCTAGATATTTACTCTATGACTATTTTTTGGAATAACTTAATTATGGTGGATAATACCAAGGAGGATATCAAAAGAATGGTGATTGATCCTAAGTTCCTCACATATATGCAATCAATGCTATTTTACGAGGATAGGAAAAGGTTCCCGCGCGAGGGAAGATGCACTGAATAGGGAAATCCCACCTTTTCCCATGACCTTGGCTAGAGAAGAACATCACCGAGACACCAACATAGAAAGGGGGAGGGAAAGAGCTCTACAGAGGAATAACACACTTCACCATACCATAATAGAATCTTCAAGAGGAACCATGGATGTTTTGGTTTTTTTTTAGCTTCAGATCCCATTTCGGTTTTATATTCCCATTCACTTTCATCCTCTTTTTGGCTCTTAGCTTTTTCAAGAGTACCCAATATGTACAATGGTACACTTGGTCCTCTAATAATTCTAACTGATTTCTATTTGGAAACTTGTGAATCCAAATAGTCATGTTCTATGTAGCTCTTTATGTCTTTGTACAACTTATGTTTAGCCTTTAAAGGTGTAAGGGTTGAAGCTATGCTAACTTCACCACCACAAGAGAAGAGCACTCCTCCAAATGAGGATTTGAGAGACTGCTTTAATTTCGTAAGGGATTCATCGAATCCCTCACATGCTTTTTCAACCGCATAATTCGTGCAATCTGCCTCTAATGACTCTTCTATAGAGAGTATGTATTCCTCTTGAAATGGAAAGTGATACTCCTCTGTTTTTTTTACCGATGGACCCCCTTTCACAACATGAACTAGCACAGTGCGGTTCTCAACGTGAAGTGGACTTCACGGATTTTATTTTATTTTATTTTATTTATTTATTTTGGGCATGATACCTCAACGTATGAAACGTCTGATTTTTTTAAATTAAATTAAATTTATTTTTATTTTTGGCACGGGGACTGTTTCATGACGTGAAACAGTAGTAGGTACGGCGTGCACTGGGTGGTTCATAGATTTTTATTTCTTATTTTTTGGGCTAGAGGGAAATTCAAATTTCCTTGTTTGGAGGGAATATTTTTTGAATTTTAAATTGGAGAGATATGGTCATTTTCCCAAGAAGGCAAGTGGGAATTAAAAAGTCAACACTTTTATGACACCCCCTTACACCCTTCATAAATGAGCCCCAAAATGGACAATTTGACAACTCATTGGCATCTTTTCATTCAATGCTCATTAACCTTAAAGAGTTACGTAAAAAAGTGCTTAGAAATTAATCAAAGATTAATCATTCCACTAATATTATCCTCTTTTAGACTAATTAAGAGCTCTAATTAACCACTAATCACTAATTAATTCACACCATTGAGCACATAATTGGATAAAGCATGAAATTGCTAAGCTATGTGCATTAACTAATGTGTAAATTAATATATAATTGGAGATTAATTAAACTCTTAATTTTAGTCTCTTTTCTTTATGCAAAATTAAGCAAAAGAGAGAGAAATTCCTCCCAATTGATGTAATTAGGTGTTTTGATGCATCTAAATTCTTTCAAAACACTCAAAAACACTAATTTCGACTTCTTACATGATCAATTTCGACCCTAGAAAACACATTTTCTAATCTTTTTGCCTCTTGAACTAGATTAATCATCCTTAATGATAAAAATTAGTTAATTAAAAAAGATTAGTTGATTTCAAGATTTTCTAATGGTTTTGAGAAATTTTTTAAAGGATTAAGCTACTCCTAATTCTTGCTAACACTCTAATGCATACAAATCAAACAAAAGACATACAAATCAAGTAAAAATTAATGATTCTAGCTCTATGTTTAACTCTAAAGAAAGCTAAGAGGACAATTGCAAACTCAAGCAAGAGGGATGTTATGAGAATATATTTTAAGTTCTCTTTAAGAATATTATTTTTTCCCTCTTGAGTAATTTGGGGACGCCTAGGTTACTCTTGCGTCATGCCGGCTAGGTTAATATTGTGGGTGACACCACTAAAAATATTAATACGTGCGATATATGACGTATGCTTGGGGCCATCTATGATTATTTCAGTTAGGTTTGTATTGGCAGGGTGATCCCTGGAAGTACTTATGCCTGGTAGTCATGAGTTGGTTATGGTTTGTGCCTGTTTAATATTTGTGGGATTAATTTAATATTTATGGGATTAATTTAATTATTAATTGGACTTATATATTCAGGTCAAGAAAATTACGAGGATTGATAAATAACATGTCGAGGAGAATGTTTCTTATGTGCATCACATTTATTTTTACAAGCATAGCTTGTAACCTTAGTAGTTGATTTTTCCATTTTGAACTTTAGAAAAGATACATTTATAATGTGGAATTTATTAAAGCCTATGGCTTTACCCTAGTCCCAATATTTGACACTCTATTTTTGTAAAAGAAGAGTGATGTGCTCTCTAAAAAGCACATTTTGTATATTTTGGGACTATGGCCTATTTTTGTATATTTTGGGGCTATGGCCTATTTTTGGTGAAAAGAAAGCTAATAAAGAAATACTCTTGTGTGGGGGAAGGCCACGCACAAGGGGGGGGGAAGATTGCACCCAGCATGGTGTTGATGGTGATGTTTTTTCTTTCTCTTGCCTCATGTTTTGTTATGTGCTTTAATTTTCAATTTAATTCAAGTAGTTCTTTTGATATTTGATATAATTTATGAGTTTTTGATTATTCCCTTCAAGAAGATTAAAGGGTCCGGTTGCAGTGGTATCAGAGCTTTGGTGTAATGTAATTTTCTTGAAGGGCCGTCAAAAGAGGTAAAAGAGACAAAAACAGAGGTGATTTTGATAATTTTCTTGAATTTAAATTGAAGAAGAACACGTTTAGGGTTTTTGTTTATGTATGGATGAAATAAAGCTTGCTTTTAACCATTGGGTAATCAATCTCCATCAATCTATTGCCCAAAGGGTAAAACTAGGTGGAAAACCATTAGTGGGTTTCTCAAAACCATTAGTAGGTTTCTCAAAACCATAAAACCACCTTCCTCTTCACTAATCCTCTTCTTAATCTTTCCGTATACGGATTGAAAGAGCAGGCAGAGGAGCATGGAGAGCCATAATCAGAATTGCTAAACCTTCCCTTTGCTCAGTTTCTATAATCAAGGGTGGGAGGTGATGGATTTTTCTTAATTTCTCTCAATTAGAAAAAGCGCACTAGTCTGTGTAAAAGCCATATATATATATATATATATATATATATATATATATATATATATATATATATATATATATATATATATATATATATATATATATATATATTCAATTAGTCTTTTTCTCTTTCTCTCTCCCTCCTTCGTACCCGGGCAGTAGCGCTTTTCTTCTCTGTCTTCATCCGGTCGGCGGTGCCGAGGGCTGCGAATTCAGGTTGGAGGGGGGAATTTTCAGACTCTAATTTAGTTAATTATGCTTAGTGAGGCTTAAAAGCTTTGATTATTACAAAGCTTATATTAGCTACAAGCTTTATAAGCTTCAAATGTTTATTTTTATTTTTATATTAGATGCCCTGAATTTTACTCTTGCGTTGAATTTTTACTGCGTGCTGCGCGAGTAGTGTCAAGAGGAGAGTATAAAGGCCTTGATTAAGCTTTAATAAAGCTTTATAAAACCAGCATAATATATATATATATATATATATATTAAAATTTTTTATTGTTGTAATTTTTATTTATTTATTTATTTATTTTTAAATCTCCCTCCTTCGGCGCTGTGTAGAATTAGCAAAGCTTTATAGAGATAAAGCTTTATAAATAATAATAATAATAATAATAATAATAAAAGCTTCATATTATTATTACTCTTATTATTTTTCATTCCTCTTCTCAAAATTTGGGTTAGCTGAGCTAATAGTTTCAGGCTGAAAAATGCTTGAAAAAGCTTTTATTATAAGGCTTTGTTAAGTTTTTTTTTTCTAAGCTTAAAGCTTTACAAATGAGATCAATAAAATGTTTTACAAAAGAAAATATTTTTTTTGACTATTTCCATCATATTTTATGGAAAAGGATCCCAGGTACATATAGTTAGTTTGGATGTCTTCTGCAGATTTTTAGAATTTACCTCAAGAGAAATTTTGAGACTTTAGTCAAATTCTTGTGAATAATTTTGTTTTCTAAATCCTCATGAAGTACGAATAATATAAATAGCTTGTTAGTGAAGATATCATTAAAATGTTGCTTTAACCTACGACTAGTTTTCTAATTTTACAAGTAAATGGATTATTTCTTGAAAAATTATGCATTTGTGTATTGAGCTAACTTGGTAGGACTCACATCTAGCTCGACATTCCATATGAGATAAGAAACCCTATCTTTTCTCTTGTTTTAAATTTTTCCTATTCCTTTTAATTGTCAAGAAATGGGTGAATATCCGCAGCACCATCGTACTATTCAAGAACAGCTTGATTCTCTGTATATTCTTTTGAATCAAGAACGAGAGCATTGGGACAACTTTCAAAGAAAGATTGAACGACATCTGTCTAGAATAAACAAATATATTAAGAAGAAAGTTAAAACTGTAGAAGCATCTGACATGCATAGCCCTACCAATGACATCGTATCCAAGCTGTCTATTGTCAAGTGTTTCAAGTGTAAGATGTTGGGACATTATGCTAAATCTTGCCCAACTAGAAAGAAGAACCAAATTGCACCGAAGGGCATGCACCGAAGAGGTTAACGCACTCGACACATTAACCAAAGGTGGAGGTATGTGTTAAAAAAATTATTTATTGTATACAATTTCTTGTTTGCTTTTGTCTTTGTTTCTGGAATATTCTTTCCTTCTAGACCTAGTTAGAAAACTTTAGCTCTTGAAAAGAATTCCAAATACCGTGACCTAATTAGAAAGATCGAGACAAGATTAGCAAAAGTTATCTTCAAGATCTAGTTGCCCAAATTCAAGTAAAAATGATTGCTAGACATTTCATAGAAGATTAAGACCAATTTGAAAATCCAAGAACCAAGCAAGTTTCTCCAGTCTTTGATTGAAGTTATTAATAGCTTCACCATCGAATTTAGTGATGATGAGAAAAGTAAAGAAATAGCTCTCAAGTGACTAGAAACCAAGCTTAAGTTGTATACCAATCACAATTACAAAGTTTATACCAATTCAAGTAAAGTTTTGTCTAAATTTTCAAGTGTTCTAGTTTAAGATCTATCCAAGTACAACATTCTTTCTAGAGACCAAGAATTGATCTAAGTCAAAGATATATTCAACCACAAGATTTAAACCCCTTAAGAACAAGATTTATTCAAGAATTGCCATTATGATTAATTAAAGACTAATCTCTCAATTTTCGTCCATTCAAGTATTTTTAATCTAAGCCAAGATTCTTTACTAGTATATCAAGTTCTTGCTATCAACTAGGGCGCAAGATGTCTATCTTTCTTCAAGTTCTAATTTCAAGTTTAAGATTAAGCTTAAGATCAAGATCCCCTTTAGATTTCATTGTTTACAAGTAAGATTCACAAATTCAAGAATTATAAACCTATTCAAAGATTATAATTTTTTGAATTTAGTTAGATAATTACAAGATTAAGAAAAACAAATCTCGAGAATTCATCAAGATTAAGATCAAAAACAAATCCCGAAAATTTAGTTAGACAATCATAAGAATAAGATCAAGAACAAATCCCCATATCTCATCAAGTTATTGTTGACAGTAATGTAAGTAATTATTTTTTCAATCTTAAGTTGATAAGAATTTCCATTTCGACCTAATTCATTTTTGGAATAAGACTTGTAGTCTAATTTTGATGATAGAGAAAAGTTATGTCAGAATGAAAGTTTCAGAGGAAATTAGCTACTCCGTCTCAAACTTCTGTTCTTAAGGTAGTGTCGTGTGGAATTAATCTATGGTATGGGACATTAGATTGGTTTTACATGGCTACACCAGATGTATCTATGTCTTCTATCTTTCACCAGTGAGTGTTTGTATGTGGAAGGTATCTCTGTGGGTATGGGACACTTAGATCCCTTTTACATGCGTTCACTTGTTTGGTTTTATTTTCAGAAATTGTTTGATGTGGTGATCTTGTCCTCCACTTGTGCCATGAAGCCATCCACTCATTGATTGCGCAACTAAGGATAGTTGATTCCCAATAGGGGGGACTGTTATGATGCATGTTAATCAAATGTCTTTTGACATTCAAAAACCATCCTCAAGAAGATGCAAAATAGATGCCGAGAAATTTTTCCGAGCTTATCCTGAGATCCTTCGTTCTTTTCAAACCCAGCAAACCTGCAATTGAGGACAATTGCAAACTCAAGCAAGAGGGATGTTATGAGAATATATTTTAAGTTCTCTTTAAGAATATTATTTTTTCCCTCTTGAGTAATTTGGGGATGCCTAGGTTACTCTTGCGTCATGCCGGCTAGGTTAATATCGTGGGTGACACCACTAAAAATATTAATACGTGCGGTATATGACGTATGCTTGGGGCTGTCTATGATTATTTCAGTTAGGTTTGTATTGGCAGGGTGATCCCTGGAAGTACTTACGCCTGGTAGTCATGAGTTGGTTATGGTTTGTGCCTGTTTAATATTTGTGGGATTAATTTAATTATTAATTGGGCTTATATTTTCAAGTCAATAAGATTACGAAGTTTGATAAATAATGTCGAGGAGAATGTTTCTTATGTGCATCACATTTATTTTTACAAGCATAGCTTGTAACCTTAGTAGTTGATTTTTCCATTTTGAACTTTAGGAAAGATACATTTATAATGTGGAATTTATTAAAGCCTATGGCTTTACCCTAGTCCCAATATTTGACACTCTATTTTTGTAAAAGAAGAGTGCCGTGTTCTCTAAAAAGCACATTTTGTATATTTTGGGGCTATGGCCTATTTTTGGTGAAAAGAAAGCTAATAAAGAAATACTCTTGTGTGGGGGAAGGCCACGCACAAGGGGGGGGAAGATTGCACCCAGCATGGTGTTTTGATGGTGATGTTTTTTCTTTCTCTTGCCTTATGTTTTGTTATGTGCTTTAATTTTCAACTTAATTCAAGTAGTTGTTTTGATATTTGATATAATTTATGAGTTTTTGATTATTCCCTTCAAGAAGATTAAAGGGTCCGGTTGCAGTGGTATCAGAGCTTTGGTGTAATGTAATTTTCTTGAAGGGCCGTCAAAAGAGGTAAAAGAGACAAAAACAGAGGTGATTTTGATAGTTTTCTTGAATTTAAATTGAAGAAGAACACGTTTAGGATTTTTGTTTATGTATGGATGAAATAAAGCTTGTTTTTAACCATTGGGTAATTAATCTCCATCAATCTATTGCCCAAAGGGTAAAACTAGGTGGAAAACCATTAGTGGGTTTCTCAAAACCATTAGTGGGTTTCTCAAAACCATAAAACCACCTTCCTCTTCACTAATCCTCTTCTTAATCTGTCCGTACGGATTGAAAGAGCAAGCAGAGGAGCATGGAGAGCCATAATCAGAATTGCTAAACCTTCCCTTTGCTCAGTTTCTATAATCAAGGGTGGGAGGTGATGGATTTTTCTTAATTTCTCTCAATTAGAAAAAGCGCACTAGTCTGTGTAAAAGCCATATATATATATATATATATATATATATATAAATTTCCAATTAGTCTTTTTCTCTTTCTCTCTCCCTCCTTCGTACCCGGGCAGTAGCGCTTTTCTTCTCTGTCTTCATCCGGTCGGCGGCGCCGAGGGCTGCGAATTCAGGTTAGAGGGGGAAATTTTCAGACTTCAATTTAGTTAATTGCGCTTAGTGAGGCTTAAAAGCTTTGATTATTACAAAGCTTATATTAGCTACAAGCTTTATAAGCTTCAAATGTTTATTTTTATTTTTATATTAGATGCGCTGAATTTTACTCTTGCGTTGAATTTTTACTGCGTGCTGCGTGGGTAGTGTCAAGAGGAGAGTATAAAGGCCTTGATTAAGCTTTAATAAAGCTTTATAAAACCAGCATAATATATAATATATATTTTTAAAAAAAATTATTGTTGTAATTTTTATTTATTTATTTATTTATTTTTAAATCTCCGTCCTTCATCACAGGCGCTGCGTAGATGAATAAATCATTAGCAAAGCTTTATAGAGATAAAGATTTATAAATATAAATAATAATAATATTAAAAAAAGCTTCATATTATTATTACTATTATTATTTTTCATTCCTCTTCTCAAAATTTGGGTTAGCTGAGCTAATAGTTTCAGGCTGAAAAATGCTTGAAAAAGCTTTTATTATACAGCTTTGTTAAGTTTTTTTTTCTAAGCTTAAAGCTTTACAAATGAGATCAATAAAATGTTTTACAAAAGAAAATATTTTTTTTGACTATTTCCATCATATTTTATGAAAAAGGATCCCACGTACATATAGTTAGTTTGGATGTCTTCTGCAGATTTTTAGAATTTACCTGAAGAGAAATTTTGAGACTTTAGTCAAATTCTTGTGAATAATGTTGTTTTCTAAATCCTCATGAAGTACGAATAATATAAATAGCTTGTTAGTGAAGATATCATTAAAATGTTGCTTTAACCTAGACTAGTTTTCTAATTTTAAAAGTACATGGATTATTTCTTGAAAAATTATGCATTTGTGTATTGAGCTAACTTGGTAGGACTCACATCTAGCTCGACATTCCATATGAGATAAGAAACCCTATCTTTTCTCTTGTTTTAAATTTTTCCTATTCCTTTTAATTGTCAGGAAATGGGTGAATATCCGCAGCACCATCGTACTATTCAGGAACAGCTTGATTCTCTCTATATTGTTTTGAATCAAGAACGAGAGCATCGGGACAACTTTCAAAGAAAGATTGAACGACATCTGTCTAGAATAAACAAATATATTAAGAAGAAAGTTAAAACTGTAGAAGCATCTGACATGCATAGCCCTACCAATGACATCGTATCCAAGCTGTCTATTGTCAAGTGTTTCAGGTGTAAGATGTTGGGACATTATGCTAAATCTTGCCCAGCTAGAAAGAAGAACCAAATTGCACCGAATAGCATGCTTGACACCGAAGAGGTTAACGCACTCGACACATTAACCAAAAGTGGAGGTATGTGTTTAAAAAATTTATTTATTGTATACAATTTCTTGTTTGCTTTTGTCTTTGTTTCTGGAATATTCTTTCCTTCTAGACCTAGTTAGAAAACTTTAGCTCTTGAAAAGAATTCCAGATACCGTGACCTAATTAGAAAGATCGAGACAAGATTAGCAAAAGTTATCTTCAAGATCTAGTTGCCCAAATTCAAGTAAAAATGATTGCTAGACATTTCATAGAAGATTAAGACCAATTTGAAAATCCAAGAACCAAGCAAGTTTCTCCAGTCTTTGATTCAAGTTATTAATAGCTTCACCATCGAATTTAGTGATGATGAGAAAAGTAAAGAAATAGCTCTCAAGTGACTAGAAACCAAGCTTAAGTTGTATACCAATCACAATTACAAAGTTTATACCAATTCAAGTAAAGTTTTGTCTAAATTTTCAAGTGTTCTAGTTTAAGATCTATCCAAGTATAAGATTCTTTCTAGAGACCAAGAATTGATCTACAAAGATATATTCAACCACAAGATTTAAACCCCTTAAGAACAAGATTTATTCAAGAATTGCCATTATGATTAATTAAAGACTAATCTCTCAATTTTCGTCCATTCAAGTATTTTTAATCTAAGCCAAGATTCATTACTAGTATATCAAGTTCTTGCTATCAACTAGGACGCAAGATGTCTATCTTTCTTCAAGTTCTGATTTCAAGTTTAAGATTAAGCTTAAGATCAAGATCCCCTTTAGATTTAATTGTTTACAAGTAAGATTCACAAATTTAAGAATTATAAACCTATTCAAAGATTATAATGTTTTGAATTTAGTTAGATAATTACAAGATTAAGAAAAAACAAATCTCAAGAATTCATCAAGATTAAGATTAAAAACAAATCCCGAGAATTAGTTAGACAATCATAAGAATAAGATCAAGAACAAATCCCCAGAATTCATCAAGTTATTGTTGACAGTAATGTAAGTAATTATTTTTTCAATCTTAAGTTGATAAGAATTTCCATTTCGACCTAATTCATTTTTGGAATAAGACTTGTAGTCTAATTTTGATAATAGAGAAAAGTTATGTCAGAATGAAAGTTTCAGAGGGAATTGGCTACTCCGTCTCAAACTTCTGTTCTTAAGGTAGTGTCGTGTGGAATTAATCTATGGTATGGGACATTAGATTGGTTTCACATGGCTACACCAGACATATCTATGTCTTCTATCTTTCACCAGCGAGTGTTTGTATGTGGAAAGGTACCTCTGTGGGTATGGGACACTTAGATCCCTTTTACATGCGTTCACTTGTTTGGTTTTATTTTCAGAAATTGTTTGATGTGATGATCTTGTCCTCCACTTGTGCCATGAAGCCATCCACTCATTGATTGCGCAACTGAGGATAGTTGATTCCCAATAGGGGGGACTGTTATGATCCATGTTAATCAAATATCTTTTGACATTCAAAAACCATCCTCAAGAAGATGCAAAATGGATGCCGAGAAATTTTTCCGAGCTTATCCTGAGATCCTTCGTTCTTTTCAAATCTAGCAAACCTGCAATTGAGGACAATTGCAAACTCAAGCAAGAGGGATGTTATGAGAATATATTTTAAGTTCTCTTTAAAAATATTAATTTTTTCCTCTTGAGTAATTTGGGGATGCCTAGGTTACTCTTGCGTCATGTCGGCTAGGTCAATATCGTGGGTGACACCACTAAAAATATTAATACGTGCGGTATATGACGTATGCTTGGGGCCGTCTATGATTATTTCAGTTAGGTTTGTATTGGCAGGGTGATCCCTGGAAGTACTTACGCCTGGTAGTCATGAGTTGGTTATGGTTTGTGCCTGTTTAATATTTGTGGGATTAATTTAATTATTAATTGGGCTTATATTTTCATTTTGAACTTTAGGAAAGATACATTTATAATGTGGAATTTATTAAAGCCTATGGCTTTACCATAGTCCCAATATTTGACACTCTATTTTTGTAAAAGAAGAGTGCCGTGCTCTCTAAAAAGCACATTTTGTATATTTTGGGGCTATGGCCTATTTTTGGTGAAAAGAAAGCTAATAAAGAAATACTCTTGTGTGGGGGAAGGCCACGCACAAGGGGGGGAAGGCCACACACAAGGGGGGGGGGAAGATTGCACCCACAGCATGGTGTTGATGGTGATGTTTTTTCTTTTTTTTGCATTAGGTTTTGTTATGTGCTTTAATTTTCAATTTAATTCAAGTAGTTGTTTTGATATTTGATATAATTTATGAGCTTTTGATTATTCCCTTCAAGAAGATTAAAGGGTCCGGTTGCAGTGGTATCAGAGCTTTGGTGTAATGTAATTTTCTTGAAGCGCCGTCAAAAGAGATAAAAGAGACAAAAACAGAGGTGATTTTGATAATTTCCTTGAATTTAAACTGAAGAAGAACACGTTTAGGGATTTTTGTTTATGTATGGATGAAATAAAGCTTGTTTTTGACCATTCGGTAATCAATCTCCATCAATCTATTGCCCAAAGGGTAAAACTAGGTGAAAAACCATTAGTGGGTTTCTCAAAACCATAAAACCACCTTCCTCTTCACTAATCCTCTTCTTAATCTGTCCGTACGGATTGAAAGAGCAAGCAGAGGAGCATGGAGAGCCATAATCAGAATTGCTAAACCTTCCCTTTGCTCAGTTTCTATAATCAAGGGTGGGAGGTGATGGTTAATTTCTCTCAATTAGAAAAGGCGCACTAGTCTATGTAAAAGCCATATATATATATATATATATATATATATGTATATGTATATATATATGTATATGTATATGTATATATATATGTATATGTATATGTATATATATATGTATATGTATATATATATATATATATGTATATGTATATATATATATATATATGTATATGTATATATATATATATATATGTATATGTATATATATATATATATATGTATATGTATATATATATATATATATGTATATATATATATATATATGTATATATGTATATATATATATATATATGTATATATATATATATATATATATATATATATGTATATATATATATATATATGTATATATGTATATATATATATATATATATGTATATATATATATATATATGTATATATATATATATATATATATATATATATATATATATGTATATATATATATATATATATGTATATATATATATATATATATATATATATGTATATATATATATATATGTGTATATATATATATATATATATATATGTATATATATATATATGTGTATATATATATATATATATATATATATATAAATTTCCAATTAGTCTTTTTCTCTTTCTCTCTCCCTCCTTCGTACCCGGGCAGCAGCGCTTTTCTTCTCTGTCTTCATCCGGTTGGCGGCGGCGCCAAGGGTTGCAAATTCAGGTTGGAGGGGGGAATTTTCAGACTCCAATTTAGTTAATTGCGTTTAGTGAGGCTTAAAAGCTTTGATTATTACAAAGCTTATATTAGCTACAAGCTTTATAAGCTTCAAATGTTTATTTTTATTTTTATATTAGATGCGCTGAATTTTACTCTTGCTTGCGTTGAATTTTTACTGTGTGCTACGCGGGTAGTGTCAAGAGGAGAGTATAAAGGCCTTGATTAAGCTTTAATAAAGCTTTATAAAACCAGCATTATATATATATATATATATATATATATATATATATATATATATAATTTATTATTATAATTTTAATTTATTTATTTATTTATTTTTAAATATCCCTCGTTCATCACGGGCGCTGCGCAGATGAATAAATCATTAGCAAAGCTTTATAGAGATAAAGCTTTATAAATAATAATATTAATATTAATATTAAAAAAAGCTTCATATTATTATTACTATTATTATTTTTCATTCCTCTTCTCAAAATTTGGGTTAGCTGAGCTAATAGTTTCAGGCTGAAAAATGCTTGAAAAAGCTTTTATTATAAAGCTTTGTTAAGTTTTTTTTTTCTAAGCTTAAAGCTTTACAAATGAGATCAATAAAATGTTTTACAAAAGAAAATATTTTTTTTGACTATTTCCATCATATTTTATGGAAAAGGATCCCACGTACATATAGTTAGTTTGGATGTCTTCTGCAGATTTTTAGAATTCACCTCAAGAGAAATTTTGAGACTTTAGTCAAATTCTTGTGAATAATGTTGTTTTCTAAATCCTCATGAAGTACAAATAATATAAATAGTTTGTTAGTGAAGATATCATTAAAATGTTGCTTTAACCTACGACTAGTTTTCTAATTTTAAAAGTACATGGATTATTTCTTGAAAAATTATGCATTTGTGTATTGAGCTAACTTGGTAGGACTCACATCTAGCTCGACATTCCATATGAGATAAGAAACCCTATCTTTTCTCTTGTTTTAAATTTTTCCTATTCCTTTTAATTGTCAGGAAATGGGTGAATATCCGCAGCACCATCGTACTATTCAGGAACAGCTTGATTCTCTGTATATTCTTTTGAATCAAGAATGAGAGCATCGGGACAACTTTAAAAGAAAGATTGAACGACATCTGTCTAGAATAACCAAATATATTAAGAAGAAAGTTAAAACTGTAGAAGCATCTGACATGCATAGCCCTACCAATGACATTGTATCCAAGCTGTCTATTGTCAAGTGTTTCAGGTGTAAGATGTTGGGACATTATGCTAAATCTTGCCCAACTAGAAAGAAGAACCAAATTGCACCGAAGGGCATGCTTGACACCGAAGAGGTTAACGCACTCGACACATTAACCAAAGGTGGAGGTATGTGTTAAAAAAATTTTATTTATGGTATACAATTTCTTGTTTGCTTTTGTCTTTGTTTCTGGAATATTCTTTCCTTCTAGACCTAGTTAGAAAACTTTAGCTCTGGAAAAGAATTCCAAATACCGTGACCTAATTAGAAAGATCGAGACAAGATTAGCAAAAGTTATCTTCAAGATCTAGTTGCCCAAATTCAAGTAAAAATGATTGCTAGACATTTCATAGAAGATTAAGACCAATTTGAAAATCCAAGAACCAAGCAAGTTTCTCCAGTCTTTGATTCAAGTTATCAATAACTTCACCATCGAATTTAGTGATGATGAGAAAAGTAAAGAAATAGCTCTCAAGTGACTAGAAACCAAGCTTAAGTTGTATACCAATCACAATTACGAAGTTTATACCAATTCAAGTAAAGTTTTGTCTAAATCTTCAAGTGTTCTAGTTTAAGATCTATCCAAGTACAAGATTCTTTCTAGACCAAGAATTGATCTAAGTCAAAGATATATTCAACCACAAGATTTAAACCCCTTAAGAACAAGATTTATTCAAGAATTACCATTATGATTAATTAAAGACTAATCTCTCAATTTTCGTCCATTCAAGTATTTTTAATCTAAGCCAAGATTCTTTACTAGTATATCAAGTTCTTGCTATCAACTAGGGCGCAAGATGTCTATGTAACCTTAGTAGTTGATTTTTCCATTTTTTGAACTTTAGGAAAGATACATTTATAATGTGGAATTTATTAAAGCCTATGGTTTTACCCTAGTCCCAATATTTGACACTCTATTTTTGTAAAAGAAGAGTGCCGTGCTCTCTAAAAAGCACATTTTGTATATTTTGGGGCTATGGCCTATTTTTGGTGAAAAGAAAGCTAATAAAGAAATACTCTTGTGTGGGGGAAGGCCACGCACAAGGGGGGGATGATTGCACCCAGCATGGTGTTGATGGTGATGTTTTTTCTTTCTCTTGCCTTATGTTTTGTTATGTGCTTTAATTTTCAATTTAATTCAAGTAGTTGTTTTGATATTTGATATAATTTATGAGTTTTTGATTATTCCCTTCAAGAAGATTAAAGGGTCCGGTTGCAGTGGTATCAGAGCTTTGGTGTAATGTAATTTTCTTGAAGCGCCGTCAAAAGAGATAAAAGAGACAAAAACAGAGGTGATTTTGATAATTTTCTTGAATTTAAATTGAAGAAGAACACGTTTAAGGATTTTTGTTTGTGTATGGATGAAATAAAGCTTGTTTTTAACCATTGGGTAATCAATCTCCATCAATCTATTGCCCAAAGGGTAAAACTAGGTGGAAAACCATTAGTGGGTTTCTCAAAACCATAAAACCACCTTCCTCTTCACTAATCCTCTTCTTAATCTATTCGTACGGATTGAAAGAGAAAGCAGAGGAGCATGGAGAGCCATAATCAGAATTGCTAAACCTTCCCTTTGCTCAGTTTCTATAATCAAGGGTGGGAGGTGATGGATTTTTCTTAATTTCTCTCAATTAGAAAAAGTGCACTAGTCTGTGTAAAAGCCATATATATATATATATATATATATATATATATATATATAAAGTTCCAATTAGTATTTTTCTCTTTCTCTCTCCCTCCTTCGTACCCGGGCAGCAGCGCTTTTCTTCTCTGTCTTCATCCGGCTGGTGGTGCCGAGGGCTGCGAATTCAGGTTGGAGGGGGGAATTTTCAGACTCTAATTTAGTTAATTACGCTTAGTGAGGCTTAAAAGCTTTGATTATTACAAAGCTTATATTAGCTACAAGCTTTATAAGCTTCAAATATTCAAATGTTTATTTTTATTTTTATATTGGATGCCCTGAATTTTACTCTTGCGTTGAATTTTTACTGCGTGCTGCGCGGGTAGTGTCAAGAGGAGAGTATAAAGGCCTTGATTAAGCTTTAATAAAGCTTTATAAAACCAGCATATATATATATATATATATATATATTAAAATTTCTTATTGTTGTAATTTTTATTTATTTATTTATTTCTTTTTAAATCTCCCTCCTTCATTCACGAGCGCTGCGTAGATGAATAAATCATAAGCAAAGCTTTATAGAGATAAAGCTTTATAAATAATAATAATATTATTAAAATTAAAAAAAGCTTCATATTATTATTACTATTATTATTTTTCATTCCTCTTCTCAAAATTTGGGTTAGCTGAGCTAATAGTTTCAGGCTGAAAAATGCTTGAAAAAGCTTTTATTATAAAGCTTTGTTAAGTTTTTCTTTTCTAAGCTTAAAGCTTTACAAATGAGATCAATAAAATGTTTTACAAAAGAAAATATTTTTTTTGACTATTTCCATCATATTTTATGGAAAAGGATCCCACGTACATATAGTTAGTTTGGATGTCTTCTGCAGATTTTTAGAATTTACCTCAAGAGAAATTTTGAGACTTTAGTCAAATTCTTGTGAATAATGTTGTTTTCTAAATCCTCATGAAGTACGAATAATATAAATAGTTTGTTAGTGAAGATATCATTAAAATGTTGCTTTAACCTACGACTAGTTTTCTAATTTTAAAAGTAAATGGATTATTTCTTGAAAAATTTATGCATTTGTGTATTGAGCTAACTTGGTAGGACTCACATCTAGCTCGACATTCCATATGAGATAAGAAACCCTATCTTTTCTCTTGTTTTAAATTTTTCCTATTCCTTTTAATTGTCAGGAAATGGGTGAATATCCGCAGCACCATCGTACTATTCAGGAACGGCTTGATTCTCTCTATATTCTTTTGAAGCAAGAACGAGAGCATCGAGACAACTTTCAAAGAAAGATTGAACGACATCTGTCTAGAATAAACAAATATATTAAGAAGAAAGTTAAAACTGTAGAAGCATCTGACATGCATAGCCCTACCAATGACATCGTATCCAAGCTGTCTATTGTCAAGTGTTTCAGGTGTAAGATGTTGGGACATTATGCTAAATCTTGCCCAGCTAGAAAGAAGAACCAAATTGCACCCAAGGACATGCTTGACACCGAAGAGGTTAACGCACTCGACACATTAACCAAAGGTGGAGGTATGTGTTAAAAAAAAATTTATTTATTGTATACAATTTCTTGTTTGCTTTTGTCTTTGTTTCTGGAATATTCTTTCCTTCTAGACCTAGTTAGAAAACTTTAGCTCTTGAAAAGAATTCCAGATACCGTGACCTAATTAGAAAGATCGAGACAAGATTAGCAAAAGTTATCTTCAAGATCTAGTTGCCCAAATTCAAGTAAAAATGATTGCTAGACATTTCATAGAAGATTAAGACCAATTTGAAAATCCAAGAACCAAGCAAGTTTCTCCAGTCTTTGATTCAAGTTATCAATAGCTTCACCATCGAATTTAGTGATGATGAGAAAAGTAAAGAAATAGCTCTCAACTGACTAGAAACCAAGCTTAAGTTGTATACTAATCACAATTACGAAGTTTATACCAATTCAAGTAAAGTTTTGTCTAAATTTTCAAGTGTTCTAGTTTAAGATCTATCTAAGTACAAGATTCTTTCTAGACCAAGAATTGATCTAAGTCAAAGATATATTCAACCACAAGATTTAAACCCCTTAAGAACAAGATTTATTCAAGAATTGCCATTATGATTAATTAAAGACTAATCTCTCAATTTTCGTCCATTCAAGTATTTTTAATCTAAGCCAAGATTCATTACTAGTATATCAAGTTCTTGCCGGCAACTAGGGGGCAAGATGTCTATCTTTCTTCAAGTTCTGATTTCAAGTTTAAGATTAAGCTTAAGTTCAAGATCCCCTTTAGATTTCATTGTTTACAAGTAAGATTCACAAATTCAAGAATTATAAACCTATTCAAAGATTATAATTTTTTGAATTTAGTTAGATAATTACAAGATTAAGAAAAAACAAATCTCGAGAATTCATCAAGATTAAGATCAAAAACAAATCCCGAGAATTTAGTTAGACAATTACAAGAATAAGATCAAGAACAAATCCCCAGAATTCATCAAGTTATTGACAGTAATGTAAGTAATTATTTTTTCAATCTTAAGTTGATAAGAATTTCCATTTCGACCTAATTCATTTTTGGAATAAGACTTGTAGTCTAATTTTGAGGATAGAGAAAAGTTATGTCAGAATGAAAGTTTCAGAGGGAATTAGCTACGCCGTCTCAAACTTCTGTTCTTAAGGTAGTGTCGTGTGGAATTAATCTATGGTATGGGACATTAGATTGGTTTCACATGGCTACACCAGACGTATCTATGTCTTCTATCTTTCACCAGCGAGTGTTTGTATGTGGAAGGTACCTCTGTGGTATGGGACACTTAGATCCCTTTTACATGCGTTCACTTGTTTGGTTTTATTTTAGAAATTGTTTGATGTGATTTCTATAATCAAGGGTGGGAGGTGATCGATTTTTCTTAATTTCTCTCAATTAGAAAAAGCGCACTAGTCTTTTTAAAAGCCATATATATATATATATATATATATATATATATATATATATATATATATATATATATATATATATATATATATATATATATATATATATATATCCAATTAGTCTTTTTCTCTTTCTCTCTCCCTCCTTCGTACCCGGGCAGCAGCGCTTTTCTTCTCTGTCTTCATCCGGCCGGCGGCGCTGAGGGCTACGAATTCAGGTTGGAGGGGGGAATTTTCAGACTCCAATTTAGTTAATTGCGCTTAGTGAGGCTTAAAAGCTTTGATTATTACAAACCTTATATTAGCTACAAGCTTTATAAGCTTCAAATGTTTATTTTTATTTTTATATTAGATGCGTTGAATTTTTACTCTTGCGTTGAATTTTTACTGCGTGCTGTGTGGGTAGTGTCAAGAGGAGAGTATAAAGGCCTTGATTAAGCTTTAATAAAGCTTTATAAAACCAGCATAATATATATATATATTTTTTAAAAAACTTTATTGTTGTAATTTTTATTTATTTATTTATTTATTTTTAAATCTCCCTCCTTCATCACGGGCGCTGCGTAGATGAATAAATCATTAGCAAAGCTTTATAGAGATAAAGCTTTATAAAAAATAATATTATTATTATTATTAAAAAAAAGCTTCATATTATTATTACTATTATTATTTTTCATTCCTCTTCTCAAAATTTGAGTTAGCTGAGCTAATAGTTTCAGGTTGAAAAATGCTTGAAAAAGCTTTTATTATAAAGCCTTGTTAAGTTTTTTTTTTTCTAAGCTTAAAGCTTTACAAATGAGATCAATAAAATATTTTACAAAAAAAATATTTTTTTTGACTATTTCCATCATATTTTTTTGACTATTTCCATCATATTTTATGGAAAAGGATCCCACGTACATATAGTTAGTTTGGATGTCTTCTGCAGATTTTTAGAATTTACCTCAAGAGAAATTTTGAGACTTTAGTCAAATTCTTGTGAATAATGTTGTTTTCTAAATCCTCATGAAGTACGAATAATATAAATAGCTTGTTAGTGAAGATATCATTAAAATGTTGCTTTAACCTACGACTAGTTTTCTAATTTTAAAAGTACATGGATTATTTCTTGAAAAATTATGCATTTGTGTATTGAGCTAACTTGGTAGGACTCACATCTAGCTCGACATTCCATATGAGATAAGAAACCCTATCTTTTCTCTTGTTTTAAATTTTTCCTATTCCTTTTAATTGTCAAGAAATGGGTGAATATCCGCAGCACCATCGTACTATTCAAGAACAGCTTGATTCTCTGTATATTCTTTTGAATCAAGAACGAGAGCATTGGGACAACTTTCAAAGAAAGATTGAACGACATCTGTCTAGAATAAACAAATATATTAAGAAGAAAGTTAAAACTGTAGAAGCATCTGACATGCATAGCCCTACCAATGACATCGTATCCAAGCTGTCTATTGTCAAGTGTTTCAAGTGTAAGATGTTGGGACATTATGCTAAATCTTGCCCAACTAGAAAGAAGAACCAAATTGCACCGAAGGGCATGCTTGACACCGAAGAGGTTAACGCACTCGACACATTAACCAAAGGTGGAGGTATGTGTTAAAAAAATTATTTATTGTATACAATTTCTTGTTTGCTTTTGTCTTTGTTTCTGGAATATTCTTTCCTTCTAGACCTAGTTAGAAAACTTTAGCTCTTGAAAAGAATTCCAAATACCGTGACCTAATTAGAAAGATCGAGACAAGATTAGCAAAAGTTATCTTCAAGATCTAGTTGCCCAAATTCAAGTAAAAATGATTGCTAGACATTTCATAGAAGATTAAGACCAATTTGAAAATCCAAGAACCAAGCAAGTTTCTCCAGTCTTTGATTCAAGTTATCAATAGCTTCACCATCGAATTTAGTGATGATGAGAAAAGTAAAGAAATAGCTCTCAAGTGACTAGAAACCAAGCTTAAGTTGTATACCAATCACAATTACGAAGTTTATACCAATTCAAGTAAAGTTTTGTCTAAATTTTCAAGTGTTCTAGTTTAAGATCTATCCAAGTACAAGATTCTCTTTAGACCAAGAATTGATCTAAGTCAAAGATATATTCAACCACAAGATTTAAACCCCTTAAGAACAAGATTTATTCAAGAATTGCCATTATGATTAATTAAAGACTAATCTCTCAATTTTCATCCATTCAAGTATTTTTAATCTAAGCCAAGATTCATTACTAGTATATCAAGTTCTTGCTATCAACTAGGGCGCAAGATGTCTATCTTTCTTCAAGTTCTAATTTCAAGTTTAAGATTAAGCTTAAGATCAAGATCCCCTTTAGATTTCATTGTTTACAAGTAAGATTCACAAATTCAAGAATTATAAACCTATTCAAAGATTATAATTTTTTGAATTTAGTTAGATAATTACAAGATTAAGAAAAAACAAATCTCGAGAATTCATCAAGATTAAGATCAAAAACAAATCCCGAGAATTTAGTTAAACAATTACAAGAATAAGATCAAGAACAAATCCCCAGAATTCATCAAGTTATTGACAGTAATGTAAGTAATTATTTTTTCAATCTTAAGTTGATAAGAATTTCCATTTCGACCTAATTCATTTTTGGAATAAGACTTGTAGTCTAATTTTGAGGATAGAGAAAAGTTATGTCAGAATGAAAGTTTCAGAGGGAATTAGCTACTCCGTCTCAAACTTCTGTTCTTAAGGTAATGTCGTGTGGAATTAATCTATGGTATGGGACATTAGATTGGTTTCACATGGCTACACCAGACGTATCTATGTCTTCTATCTTTCACCAGCGAGTGTTTGTATGTGGAAGGTACCTCTGTGGTATGGGACACTTAGATCCCTTTTACATGCATTCACTTGTTTGGTTTTATTTTAGAAATTGTTTGATGTGATGATCTTGTCCTCCACTTGTGCCATGAAGCCATCCACTCATTGATTGCGCAACTGAGGATAGTTGATTCCCAATAGGGGGGACTGTTATGATCCATGTTAATCAAATATCTTTTGACATTCAAAAACCATCCTCTGGATGCCGAGAAATTTTTCGGAGCTTATCCTAAGATCCTTCGTTCTTTTCAAACCCAGCAAACCTGCAATTGAGGACAATTGTAAACTCAAGCAAGAGGGATGTTATGAGAATATATTTTAAGTTCTCTTTAAGAATATTATGTTTTCTCTCTTGAGTACTTTGGGGATGCCTAGGTTACTCTTGCGTCATGCCGGCTAGGTTAATATCGTGGGTGACACCACTAAAAATATTAATACGTGCGGTATATGACGTATGCTTAGGGCCATCTATGATTGTTTCAGTTAGGTTTGTATTGGCAGGGTGATCCATGGAAGTACTTACGCCTGGTAGTCATGAGTTGGTTATGGTTTGTGCTTGTTTAATATTTATGGGATTAATTTAATTATTAATTGGGCTTATATTTTCAGGTCAAGAAGATTACGAGGATTGATAAATAATGTCGAGGAGAATGTTTCTTATGTGCATCACATTTATTTTTACAAGCATAGCTTGTAACCTTAGTAGTTGATTTTTCCATTTTGAACTTTAGGAAAGATACATTTATAATGTGGAATTTATTAAAGCCTATGGCTTTACCCTAGTCCCAATATTTGATACTCTATTTCTGTAAAAGAAGAGTGTCGTGCTCTCTAAAAAGCACATTTTGTATATTTTGGGGCTATGGCCTATTTTTGGTGAAAAGAAAGCTAATAAAGAAATACTCTTGTGTGGGGGAAGGCCACGCACAAGGGGGGCGAAGATTGCACCCAGCATGGTGTTGATGGTGATGTTTTTTCTTTCTCTTGCCTTATGTTTTGTTATGTGCTTTAATTTTCAATTTAATTCAAGTAGTTGTTTTGATATTTGATATAATTTATGAGTTTTTGATTATTCCCTTCAAGAAGATTAAAGGGTCCGATTGCAGTGGTATCAGAGCTTTGGTGTAATGTAAATTTCTTGAAGGGCCATCAAAAGAGTGATTTTGATAATTTTCTTGAATTTAAATTGAAGAAGAACACGTTTAGGGATTTTTGTTTATGTATGGATGAAATAAAGCTTGTTTTTAACCATTGGGTAATCAATCTCCATCAATCTATTGCCCAAAGGGTAAAACTAGGTGGAAAACCATTAGTGGGTTTCTCAAAACCATAAAACCACCTTTCTCTTCACTAATCCACTTCTTAATCTGTCCGTACGGATTGAAAGAGCAAGCAGAGGAGCATGGAGAGCCATAATCAGAATTGCTAAACCTTCCCTTTGCTCAGTTTCTATAATCAAGGGTGGGAGGTGATGGATTTTTCTTAATTTCTCTCAATTAGAAAAAGCGCACTAGTCTGTGTAAAAGCCATATATATATATATATATTTATATTTATATTTATATTTATATTTATATTTATATTTATATATTTCCAATTAGTCTTTTTCTCTTTCTCTCTCCCTCCTTCGTACCCGCCGGGCAGTAGCGCTTTTCTTCTCTGTCTTCATCCGGCCGGCGGCGTCGTCGAGGGTTGCGAATTCAGGTTGGAGGGGGGAATTTTCAGACTCCAATTTAGTTAATTGTGCTTAGTGAGGCTTAAAAGCTTTGATTATTACAAAGCTTATATTAGCTACAAGCTTTATAAGCTTCAAATGATTATTTTAATCTTATATTAGATGCGCTGAATTTTACTCTTCCGTTGAATTTTTACTGCATGCTGCGCGGGTAGTGTCAAGAGGAGAGTATAAAGGCCTTGATTAAGCTTTAATAAAGCTTTATAAAACCAGCATAATATATATATATATATATATATATATATATATATATATATTTGTTGTAATTTTTATTTATTTTTTTATTTTTAAATCTCCCTCCTTCATCACACGGGCGCTGCGTAGATGAATAAATCATTAGCAAATCTTTATAGAGATAAAGCTTTATAAATAATAATAATAATAACAATATTAAAAAAAGCTTCATATTATTATTTTTCATTCCTCTTCTCAAAATTTGGGTTAGCTGAGCTAATAGTTTCAAGCTGAAAAATGCTTGAAAAAGCTTTTATTATAAAGCTTTGTTAAGTTTTTTTTTTCTAAGCTTAAAGCTTTACAAATGAGATCAATAAAATGTTTTACAAAAGAAAATATTTTTTTTGACTATTTCCATCATATTTTATGGAAAAGGATCCCACGTACATATAGTTAGTTTGGATGTCTTCTGCAAATTTTTAGAATTTACCTCAAGAGAAATTTTGAGACTTTAGTCAAATTCTTGTGAATAATGTTGTTTTCTAAATCCTCATGAAGTACGAATAATATAAATAGCTTGTTAGTGAAGATATCATTAAAATGTTGCTTTAACCTACGACTAGTTTTCTAATTTTAAAAGTACATGGATTATTTCTTGAAAAATTATGCATTTGTGTATTGAGATAACTTGGTAGGACTCACATCTAGTTTGACATTCCATATGAGATAAGAAACCCTATCTTTTCTCTTGTTTTAAATTTTTCCTATTCCTTTTAATTGTCAGAAAATGGGTGAATATTTGCAGCACCATCGTACTATTCAGGAACAACTTGATTCTCTCTATATTCTTTTGAATCAAGAACGAGAGCATCGGGACAACTTTCAAAGAAAGATTGAACGACATCTGTCTAGAATAAACAAATATATTAAGAAGAATGTTAAAACTGTAGAAGCATCTGACATGCATAGCCCTGCCAATGACATCGTATCCAAGCTGTCTATTGTCAAGTGTTTCAGGTGCAAGATGTTGGGACATTATGCTAAATCTTGCCCAACTAGAAAGAAGAACCAAATTGCACCGAAGGACATGCTTGACACCGAAGAGGTTAACGCACTCGACACATTAACCAAAGGTGGAGGTATGTGTTAAAAAAAATTATTTATTGTATACAATTTCTTGTTTGCTTTTGTCTTTGTTTCTGGAATATTATTTCCTTCTAGACCTAGTTAGAAAACTTTAGCTCTTGAAAAGAATTCAGGATACCGTGACCTAATTAGAAAGATCGAGACAAGATTAGCAAAAGTTATCTTCAAGATCTAGTTGTCCAAATTCAAGTAAAAATGATTGCTAGACATTTCATAGAAGATTAAGACCAATTTGAAAATCCAAGAACCAAGCAAGTTTCTCCAGTCTCTGATTCAAGTTATCAATAGCTTCACCATCGAATTTAGTGATGATGAGAAAAGTAAAGAAATAGCTCTCAAGTGACTAGAAACCAAGCTTAAGTTGTATACCAATCACAATTACGAAGTTTATACCAATTCAAGTAAAGTTTTGTCTAAATTTTCAAGTGTTCTAGTTTAAGATCTTTCCAAGTACAAGATTCTTTCTAGACCAAGAATTGATCTAAGTCAAAGATATATTCTTAGACCAAGAATTGATCTAAGTCAAAGATATATTCAACCATAAGATTTAAACCCCTTAAGAACAAGATTTATTCAAGAATTGCCATTATGATTAATTAAAGAGTAATCTATCAATTTTCGTCCATTCAAGTATTTTTAATCTAAGCCAAGATTCATTACTAGTATATCAAGTTCTTGCTATCAACTAGGGCGCAAGATGTCTATCTTTCTTCAAGTTCTGATTTCAAGTTTAAGATTAAGCTTAAGATAAAGATCTCCTTTAGATTTCATTGTTTACAAGTAAGATTCACAAATTCAAGAATTATAAACCTTTTCAAAGATTATAGTTTTTTGAATTTAGTTAGATAATTACAAGATTAAGAAAAAATAAATCTCGAGAATTCATCAAGATTAAGATCAAAAACAAATCCCGAGAATTTAGTTAGATAATTACAAGAATAAGATCAAGAACAAATCCCCACAATTCATCAAGTTATTGACATTAATGTAAGTAATTATTTTTTCAATCTTAAGTTGATAAGAATTTCCATTTCGACCTAATTCATTTTTGGAATAAGACTTGTAGTCTAATTTTGAGGATAGAGAAAAGTTATGTCAGAATGAAAGTTTCAGAGGGAATTAGCTACTCCGTCTCAAACTTCTGTTCTTAAGGTAGTATCGTGTGGAATTAATCTATGGTATGGGACATTAGATTGGTTTCACATGGCTACACCAGACGTATCTATGTCTTCTATCTTTCACCAGCGAGTGTTTGTATGTGGAAGGTACCTCTGTGGTATGGGACACTTAGATCCCTTTTACATGCGTTCACTTGTTTGGTTTTATTTTAGAAATTGTTTGATGTGATAATCTTGTCCTCCACTTGTGCCATGAAGCCTTCCACTCATTGCTTGCGCAACTGAGGATAGTTGATTCCCAATAGGGGGACTGTTATGATCCATGTTAATCAAATATCTTTTGACATTCAAAAACCATCCTCAAGAAGATGCAAAATGGATGCCGAGAAATTTTTTCGAGCTTATCCTGAGATCCTTCGTTCTTTTCAAACCCAGCAAACCTGCAATTGAGGACAATTGCAAATTCAAGCAAGAGGGATGTTATGAGAATATATTTTAAGTTCTCTTTAAGAATATTATTTTTTCCCTTTTGAGTAATTTGGGGACGCCTAGGTTACTCTTGCGTCATGCCGACTAGGTTAATATCGTGGGTGATACCACTAAAAATATTAATACGTGCAGTATATGACATATGCTTGGGGCCGTCTATGATTATTTCAGTTAGGTTTATATTGGCAGGGTGATCCCTGGAAGTACTTACACCTGGTAGTCATGAGTTGGTTATGGTTTGTGCCTGTTTAATATTTGTGGTATTAATTTAATTATTAATTGGGCTTATATTTTCAGGTCAAGAAGATTACGAGGATTCATAAATAATATCGAGGAGAATGTTTCTTATGTGCATCACATTTATTTTTACAAGCATAGCTTGTAACCTTAGTAGTTGATTTTTCCATTTTGAACTTTAGGAAAGATACATTTATAATGTGGAATTTATTAAAGCCTATGGCTTTACCCTAGTCCCAATATTTGACACTCTATTTTTGTAAAAGAAGAGTGCCGTGCTCTCTAAAAAGCACATTTTGTATATTTTAGGGCTATGGCCTATTTTTGGTGAAAAGAAAGCTAATAAAGAAATACTCTTGTGTGGGGGAAGGCCACGCACAAGGGGGGGAAGATTGCACCCAGCATGGTGTTGATGGTGATGTTTTTTCTTTCTCTTGCCTTATGTTTTGTTATGTGCTTTAATTTTCAATTTAATTCAAGTAGTTGTTTTGATATTTGATATAATTTATGAGCTTTTGATTATTCCCTTCAAGAAGATTAAAGGGTCCGGTTGCAGTGGTATCAGAGATTTGGTGTAATGTAATTTTCTTGAAGGGCCGTCAAAAGAGGTAAAAGAGACAAAAACAGAGGTGATTTTGATAATTTTCTTGAATTTAAATTGAAGAAGAACACGTTTAAGGATTTTTGTTTGTGTATGGATGAAATAAAGCTTGTTTTTAACCATTGGGTAATCAATCTCCATCAATCTATTGCCCAAAGGGTAAAACTAGGTGGAAAACCATTAGTGGGTTTCTCAAAACCATAAAACCACCTTCCTCTTCACTAATCCTCTTCTTAATCTATTCGTACGGATTGAAAGAGAAAGCAGAGGAGCATGGAGAGCCATAATCAGAATTGCTAAACCTTCCCTTTGCTCAGTTTCTATAATCAAGGGTGGGAGGTGATGGATTTTTCTTAATTTCTCTCAATTAGAAAAAGTGCACTAGTCTGTGTAAAAGCCATATATATATATATATATATATATATATATATATATATATATATATATATATATATATATATATATACATATATGGCTTTTAGTCTTTTTCGCTTTCTCTCTCCCTCCTTCGTACTCGGGCAGCAGCGCTTTTCTTCTCTGTCTTCATCCGGCCGATGGCGCCGAGGGCTGTGAATTCAGGTTGGAGGGGGGAATTTTCAGACTCCAATTTAGTTAATTGCGCTTAGTGAGGCTTAAAAGCTTTGATTATTACAAAGCTTATATTAGCTACAAGCTTTATAAGCTTCAAATGTTTATTTTTATTTTTATATTAGATGCGCTGAATTTTACTCTTGCGTTGAATTTTTACTGCGTGCTGCGCGGGTAGTGTCAAGAGGAGAGTATAAAGGCCTTGATTAAGCTTTAATAAAGCTTTATAAAACCAACATAATATATATATATATATATATAAATTCTTTATTGTTATAATTTTTATTTTTTTTATTTTTTTATTTTTAAATCTCCCTCCTTCATCAAACGGGCGCTGCGTAGATGAATAAATCATTAGCAAAGCTTTATAGAGATAAAGCTTTATAAAAAATAATATTATTATTATTATTAAAAAAAGCTTCATATTATTATTACTATTATTATTTTTCATTCCTCTTCTCAAAATTTGGGTTAGCTGAGCTAATAGTTTCAGGCTGAAAAATGCTTGAAAAAGCTTTTATTATAAAGCTTTGTTAAGTTTTTTTTTTCTAAGCTTAAAGCTTTACAAATGAGATCAATAAAATGTTTTACAAAAGAAAATATTTTTTTTGACTTTTTCCATCATATTTTATGGAAAAGGATCCCACGTACATATAGTTAGTTTGGATGTCTTCTGCAGATTTTTAGAATTTACCTCAAGAGAAATTTTGAGACTTTAGTCAAATTCTTGTGAATAATGTTGTTTTCTAAATCCTCATGAAGTACGAATAATATAAATAGTTTGTTAGTGAAGATATCATTAAAATGTTGCTTTAACCTACGACTAGTTTTCTAATTTTAAAAGTACATGGATTATTTCTTGAAAAATTATGCATTTGTGTATTGAGCTAACTTGGCAGGACTCACATCTAGCTCGACATTCCATATGAGATAAGAAACCCTATCTTTTCTCTTGTTTTAAATTTTTCCTATTCCTTTTAATTGTCAGGAAATGGGTGAATATCCGCAGCACCATCGTACTATTCAGGAACGGCTTGATTCTCTCTATATTCTTTTGAAGCAAGAACGAGAGCATCGGGACAACTTTCAAAGAAAGATTGAACGACATCTGTCTAGAATAAACAAATATATTAAGAAGAAAGTTAAAACTGTAGAAGCATCTGACATGCATAGCCCTACCAATGACATCGTATCCAAGCTGTCTATTGTCAAGTGTTTCAGGTGTAAGATGTTGGGACATTATGCTAAATCTTGCCCAACTAGAAAGAAGAACCAAATTGCACCGAAGGACATGCTTGACACCGAAGAGGTTAACACACTCGACACACTAACCAAAGGTGGAGGTATGTGTTAAAAAAATTTATTTATTGTATACAATTTCTTGTTTGCTTTTGTCTTTGTTTCTGGAATATTCTTTCCTTCTAGACCTAGTTAGAAAACTTTAGCTCCTGAAAAGAATTCCAGATACCATGACCTAATTAGAAAGATCGAGACAAGATTAGCAAAAGTTATCTTCAAGATCTAGTTGCCCAAATTCAAGTAAAAATGATTGCTAGACATTTAGAAGATTAAGACCAATTTGAAAATCCAAGAACCAAGCAAGTTTCTCCGGTCTTTGATTCAAGTTATGAATAGCTTCACCATCGAATTTAGTGATGATGAGAAAAGTAAAGAAATAGCTCTCAAGTGACTAGAAACCAAGCTTAAGTTGTATACCAATCACAATTACGAAGTTTATACCAATTCAAGTAAAGTTTTGTCTAAATTTTCAAGTGTTCTAGTTTAAGATCTATCCAAGTACAAGATTCTTTCTAGACCAAGAATTGATCTAAGTCAAAGATATATTCAACCACAAGATTTAAACCCCTTAAGAACAAGATTTATTCAATAATTGCCATTATGATTAATTAAAGACTAATCTCTCAATTTTCGTCCATTCAAGTATTTTTAATCTAAGCCAAGATTCATTACTAGTATATCAAGTTCTTGCTATCAACTAGGGCGCAAGATGTCTATCTTTCTTCAAGTTCTGATTTCAAGCTTAAGATTAAGCTTAAGTTCAAGATCCCCTTTAGATTTCATTGTTTACAAGTAAGATTCACAAATTCAAGAATTATAAACCTATTCAAAGATTATAATTTTTTGAGATTAGTTAGATAATTACAAGATTAAGAAAAAACAAATCTCGAGAATTCATCAAGATTAAGATCAAAAACAAATCCCGAGAATTTAGTTAGACAATTACAAGAATAAGATCAAGAACAAATCCCCAGAATTCATCAAGTTATTGACAGTAATGTAAGTAATTATTTCTTCAATCTTAAGTTGATAAGAATTTCCATTTCGACCTAATTCATTTTTGGAATAAGACTTGTAGTCTAATTTTGAGGATAGAGAAAAGTTATGTCAGAATGAAAGTTTCAGAGGGAGTTAGCTACTCCGTCTCAAACTTCTGTTCTTAAGGTAGTGTCGTGTGAAATTAATCTATGGTATGGGACATTAGATTGGTTTCACATGGCTACACCAGACGTATCTATGTCTTCTATCCTTCACCAGCGAGTGTTTGTTTGTGGAAGGTACCTCTGTGGTATGGGACACTTAGATCCCTTTTACATGCGTTCACTTGTTTGGTTTTATTTTAGAAATTGTTTGATGTGATGATCTTGTCCTCCACTTGTGCCATGAAGCCATCCACTCATTGATTGCGCAACTGAGGATAGTTGATTACCAATAGGGGGGACTGTTATGATCCATGTTAATCAAATATCTTTTGACATTCAAAAACCATCCTCAAGAAGATGCAAAATGGATGCCGAGAAATTTTTTCGATCTTATCCTGAGATCCTTCGTTCTTTTCAAACCCAGCAAACCTGCAATTGAGGACAATTGTAAACTCAAGCAAGAGGGATGTTATGAGAATATATTTTAAGTTCTCTTTAAGAATATTATTTTTTCCCTCTTGAGTACTTTGGGGACGCCTAGGTTACTCTTGCGTCATTCCGGCTAGGTTAATATCGTGGGTGACACCACTAAAAATATTAATACGTGCGGTATATGACGTATGCTTGGGGCCGTCTATGATTATTTCAGTTAGGTTTATATTGGCAGGGTGATCCCTGGAAGTACTTACGCATGGTAGTCATGAGTTGGTTATGGTTTGTGCCTGTTTAATATTTGTGGGATTAATTTAATTATTAATTGGGCTTATATTTTCAGGTCAAGAAGATTATGAGGATTGATAAATAATGTCGAGGAGAATGTTTCTTATGTGCATCACATTTATTTTTACAAGCATAGCTTGTAACCTTAGTAGTTGATTTTTCCATTTTGAACTTTAGGAAAGATACATTTATAATGTGGAATTTATTAAAGCCTATGGCTTTACCCTAGTCCCAATATTTGACACTCTATTTTTGTAAAAGAAGAGTGCCGTGCTCTCTAAAAAGCACATTTTGTATATTTTGGGGCTATGGCCTATTTTTGGTGAAAAGAAAGCTAATAAAGAAATACTCTTGTGTGGGGGAAGGCCACGCACAAGGAGGGGAAGATTGATGGTGATGTTTTTTCTTTCTCTTGCCTTATGTTTTGTTATGTGCTTTAATTTTCAATTTAATTCAAGTAGTTGTTTTGATATTTAATATAATTTATGAGTTTTTGATTATTCCCTTCAAGAAGATTAAAGGGTCCGGTTGCAGTGGTATCAGAGCTTTGGTGTAATGTAATTTTCTTGAAGGGCCGTCAAAAGAGGTAAAAGAGACAAAAACAGAGGTGATTTTGATAATTTTCTTGAATTTAAATTGAAGAAGAACACGTTTAGGGATTTTTGTTTATGTATGGATGAAATAAAGCTTGTTTTTAACCATTGGGTAATCAATCTCCATCAATCTATTGCCCAAAGGGTAAAACTAGGTGAAAAACCATTAGTGGGTTTCTCAAAACCATAAAACCACCTTCTTCTTCACTAATCCTCTTCTTAATCTGTCCGTACGGATTGAAAGAGCAAGCAGAGGAGCATGGAGAGCCATAATCAGAATTGCTAAACCTTCCCTTTGCTCAGTTTCTATAATCAAGGGTGGGAGGTGATGGATTTTTCTTAATTTCTCTCAATTAGAAAAAGCGCACTAGTCTGTGTAAAAGCCATATATATATATATATATATATATATATATATATATATATATATATATATATATATATATATATATATATATATATTTCCAATTAGTCTTTTTCTCTTTCTCTCTCCCTCCTTCGTACCCGGGCAGCAGCGCTTTTCTTCTCTGTCTTCATCCGTCAGCGGCACCGCCGACGGCTGCGAATTCAGGTTGGAGGGGAGAATTTTCAGACTCCAATTTAGTTAATTGCACTTAGTGAGGCTTAAAAGCTTTGATTATTACAAAGCTTATATTAGCTACAAGCTTTATAAGCTTCAAATGTTTATTTTTATTTTTATATTAGATGCGCTGAATTTTACTTTTGCGTTGAATTTTTACTGCATGCTGCGCGGGTAGTGTCAAGAGGAGAGTATAAAGGCCTTGATTAAGCTTAAAGCTTTATAAAACCAGCATAATATATATATATATATATATATTAAAATTTTTTATTGTTGTAATTTTTATTTATTTATTTATTTTCTAATCTCCCTCCTTCATCACGGGCGCTGCGTAGATGAATAAATCATTAGCAAAGCTTTATAGAGATAAAGCTTTATTTTTAATAATAATATTATTATTATTAAAAAAAGATTCATATTATTATTACTATTATTATTTTTCATTCCTCTTCTCAAAATTTGGGTTAGCTGAGCTAATAGTTTCAGGCTGAAAAATGCTTGAAAAAGCTTTTATTATAAAGCTTTGTTCAGTTTTTTTTTTCTAAGCTTAAAGCTTTACAAATGAGATCAATAAAATGTTTTACAAAAGAAAATGTTTTTTTTTTACTATTTCCATCATATTTTATGGAAAAGGATCCCATGTACATATAGTTAGTTTGGATGTCTTCTGCAAATTTTTAGAATTTACCTCAAGAGAAATTTTGAGACTTTAGTCAAATTCTTGTGAATAATGTTTTCTAAATCCTCATGAAGTACGAATAATATAAATAGCTTGTTAGTGAAGATATCATTAAAATGTTGCTTTAACCTACGACTAGTTTTCTAATTTTAAAAGTACATGGATTATTTCTTGAAAAATTATGCATTTGTGTATTGAGCTAACTTGGTAGCACTCACATCTAGCTCGACATTCCATATGAGATAAGAAACCCTATCTTTTCTCTTGTTTTAAATTTTTCCTATTCCTTTTAATTGTCAGGAAATGGGTGAATATCCGCAGCACCATCGTACTATTCAGGAATAGCTTGATTCTCTCTATATTCTTTTGAATCAAGAACGAGAGCATCGGGACAACTTTAAAAAAAAGATTGAACAACATCTGTCTAGAATAAACAAATATATTAAGAAGAAAGTTAAAACTGTAGAAGCATCTGACATGCATAGCCCTACCAATGACATGCATAGCCCTACCAATGACATCGTATCCAAGCTGTCTATTGTCAAGTGTTTCAGGTGTAAGATGTTGGGACATTATGCTAAATCTTGCCCAACTAGAAAGAAGAACCAAATTGCACCCAAGGACATGCTTGACACCGAAGAGGTTAACGCACTCGACACATTAACCAAAGGTGGAGGTATGTGTTAAAAAAAATTTATTTATTGTATACAATTTCTTGTTTGCTTTTATCTTTGTTTCTGGAATATTCTTTCCTTCTAGACCTAGTTAGAAAACTTTAGCTCTTGAAAAGAATTCCAGATACCATGACCTAATTAGAAAGATCGAGACAAGATTAGCAAAAGTTATCTTCAAGATCTAGTTGCCCAAATTCACGTAAAAATGATTGCTAGACATTTTATAGAAGATTGAGACCAATTGGAAAATCCAAGAACCAAGCAAGTTTCTCCAGTCTTTGATTCAAGTTATCAATAGCTTCACCATCGAATTTAGTGATGATGAGAAAAGTAAAGAAATAGCTCTCAAGTGACTAGAAACCAAGCTTAAGTTATATACCAATCACAATTACGAAGTTTATACCAATTCAAGTAAAGTTTTGTCTAAATTTTCAAGTGTTCTAGTTTAAGATCTATCCAAGTACAAGATTCTTTCTAGACCAAGAATTGATCTAAGTCAAAGATATATTCAACCACAAGATTTAAACCCCTTAAGAACAAGATTTATTCAAGAATTGCCATTATGATTAATTAAAGACTAATCTCTCAATTTTCGTCCATTCAAGTATTTTTAATCTAAGCCAAGTTTCATTACTAGTATATCAAGTTCTTGCTATCAACTAGGACGCAAGATGTCTATCTTTCTTCAAGTTCTGATTTCAAGTTTAAGATTAAGCTTAAGATCAAGATCCCCTTTAGATTTCATTGTTTACAAGTAAGATTCACAAATTCAAGAATTATAAACCTATTCAAAGATTATAATTTTTTGAATTTAGTTAGATAATTACAAGATTAAGAAAAAATAAATCTCGAGAATTCATCAAGATTAAGATCAAAAACAAATCCCGAGAATTTAGTTAGACAATTACAAGAATAAGATCAAGAACAAATCCCCAGAATTCATCAAGTTATTGACAGTAATGTAAGTAATTATTTTTTCAATCTTAAGTTGATAAGAATTTCCATTTCAACCTAATTCATTTTTGGAATAAGACTTGTAGTCTAATTTTGAGGATAGAGAAAAGTTATGTCAGAATGAAAGTTTCAGAGGGAATTAGCTACTCCGTCTCAAACTTCTGTTCTTAAGGTAGTGTCGTGTGGAATTAATCTATGGTATGGGACATTAGATTGGTTTCACATGGCTACACCAGACGTATCTATGTCTTCTGTCTTTCACCAGCGAGCGACGAGTGTTTGTATGTGGAAGGTACCTTTGTGGTATGGGACACTTAGATCCCTTTTACATGCGTTCACTTGTTTGGTTTTATTTGAGAAATTGTTTGATGTGATGATCTTGTCCTCCACTTGTGCCATGAAGCCATCCACTCATTGTTGAGGATAGTTTGATTCCCAATAGGGGGGGACTGTTATGATCCATGTTAATCAAATATCTTTTGACATTCAAAAACCATCCTCAAGAAGATGCAAAATGGATGCCGAGAAATTTTTTCGAGCTTATCCTGAGATCCTTCGTTCACAGGTTAACTCAAAAATCTCCATGTGCTGGATTGGGCCCCCATCTCCTGAGAACTTTTGCACAAGCTTCGAAATGATGTGTGGCTTCATCTGAGATGGTCTAGATTCGAGGGCAGCACCTAGTTTCCTAGCCATGCCTCTGACCATTTCTGCATCCATATTCAATAGATCCACCCTTGTGACCGCATTTAGATTTCTATTAGGATCCACCATTGGCCTTCACGGAGCTACCCCCTGCTTAGACTTCGTCCTCTTCCTGCATAGGTTCTTTAATTCAAATCGGGTCTATGGCTGGGTCCGAGCACATCCTCATCACCTAGCTTATCATTAGTAGCCTCCACCCACCTTTGTTGAATTTGAAGTTCCATGCTCTACAAGAATGTGGGATCATTGATCATTTTATGTATATCCTCCCTCGTGTAAAGCCAATCCTCTGCTCTGCAGATGCCCTAGGTAGATTGTCCACTTCTTCTTGTGTTTAGAGGACTTCCTCAGCCTTGGGTTTCTCGTTTATGGGTTCTAAGGCTGGTATTCCTCCTTCTGTCATTCCCATCCACATGTTATTAGTGGCATTTCTAGATGTTTCTGGTTCCTTGCCATGTGGTTGAAATATATTCAAATTATCAATTTCCCTCTGTTCTGCCACCGTTCTTTGTGTATCGAACTCTTTCCTTTTTATGTCCAGTAGTCGCAACAATTGGCTCTCAGCTTCAGCTAGTTTCATGTGAATGTCCACTTCTTCTAGTGTGGGAAAGAAGATTTGGTCCATTTGGGCATCATTTTCCTCGTCCCTCCTAACCCTAGAAGTCATTTCACTAATTCTCACTGTGTTAGCATTCTTGGGGCTAGAAGTTAGGGTTGTTTGGGTTGTAAGTCTAGTCTTAGACCGTGTCGTGTGCTTGTTGATGTGCCCGTACCCCAGATTGCACTTCATCTTCTGTGCCATGTTGGAGACCAAAAAATCCCCTGCCATATCAAAGATTCCACTCGACTTATAGGAGAAGCTGGTTTTTCTTCTCAAAAGCCAGAGAATCTTAGTCCTTCTTCCATGGATTCTTCACCGGATTCTATGGTGGTCAGATTTCTCCAAGCTGCAACACTCAATTGAGTGCTCACCCAGCTGCCTGAACCAACACTTCTTTGGTAGGAAGAACTTGGGTGATTTGATGCATTGTCATTGGGGGTAAGGTAGTCTCCAATGAGTTTCCCTAACCTCAAGTGCATGAGAATATGATTCAACAAGCTAAATTAGCACTTCAACCATTACGCTTATTTTCCTATCAAGCTGACAGATCTCGCTGAAATAGCAGACTACAGTTCACGTTATGAACTAGCAGTCCGCGTTTCATGTGTAGAAGTGTGTTTCATGTCGTGAACTATTTTTGTTTCACACTTTGAAATTTCAGTTTAAAATTGCCCATTAATCCGAGTCATAGAGACTCCTATAGTGTAAATATGGTCCTCTCTTAGCTCTGGTCTGACAATCCTTAATTCGTGAACTAGTAGGTATCCGTGAAATAGCAGGCTACAGTTCACGTCATGAAGTAGTAGTCTGTGTTTCACATCGTGAACCAGAATATGGTTCACACCATGAACTATTTCCCTGCTCTTTCACAAGATAAGATTCTTCGTTTCTTTGTGTCAGACGTGTCAGGATAAGGTGCCCTAACTTTAGTAAGGTAATCTTGAATTTTTTGGTGTGCTGATGGCGGATAGTGTTTCACGCCATGAATTGTGTTTCATTCCATGAACTGCATTCCTGCACTTTCATGTGTTTAACCGTCGAATCAACAGAATGACGTTTTGATTGAATTAGAGTGTGATTGCCTTGCCCAAAAGATCCAAAAAGACTGTGCCTAGCAATTGGAATGCAATGCAAGTAAATGACACAACCAATTGGAATGCAATGCAAGTAAATGACACAACCAATGGCTCCTTGTTTTTATTATTTTTCTGATTTTTTGGAAAAAAAAAACAGTGTGTCACCACTGCTAGCTCACGGTAGTGAAATTGGTGAATGAAAATAGTAAAATTGAAAGGAAATCCCAGCGTGGCTTTCTTCTAAGAAATACCAAGTACTCACACACACTTCCAAACACACAATTCTCCTCAACCAGTCTAATTTCTTCTCTTCTACACAAACCTTATTTACACAGTTTTTCACAATACACCTTTAGAATGCAAAGGCAATAGTGAATCTTGCATAATGGGAGTTAGAGCTCTAAGAGAATGGAAGAAACAATGGTTGTTTCCCCGGGAGCAGTGCCAAAAATGTTGGGGGCTATCGCACCTCCCAAGAGGGAGCTCCACACATCCACAGTTTGGAAGAAGCAATAGACAACAACTATCACTTACCAATGCTTTGAGCTCACGTCCCTGCTTGAGGCTCTCCAAGCTCGCTTTTGGAAGCTCCACTCCTCTAATCTCCACTTCCACGCTGTCACCACGGAGTCACTCACACCACAATACAAGGCAATCTCTCTCTCACTCTCCCATACACATGCATAGAAGAGGAACATGCACCAGAGTACACACACACACACACACACACACTCTCTCTCTCTCTCTCTCTCTCTCTCTCTCTCTCTCTCTCTCTCTCTCTCTCTCTCTCTCACACACACACACACACACACACACAAGACAAAGCAAGAGATCTCATAGCACAAAGGGGGATTGTGTGTTTCCATTATGCGAAAATGCCTTTTATACAGCTGGCCCTTATTCATACTTGGGTGCCCAAAACTTACTAACTAAAGCCTTGGCTGGCTAGTATCTCATAGTGTACAACCTTTATACAGCTGGCCCTTATTCATACTTAGGTGCCCAAAACTTACTAACTAAAGCCTTGGCTGGCTAGTATCTCATAGTGTACAACCTTTATAGTACATTTACATAACACTTATTAATGTCCTCAAATGGAGGAGCATGTTTGTTAATCCAAAATGGGATTAACATCTGTCATACATCAGAAAAGAGAGGGCTAGTGGGAGTGCTACTATTAGTTGGAGCAATAAGAAGCAGCTTACAACTGCATTTTTATTGAGTATAGAGGTTGAGTACAAAGGCTAGTGGGAGTGCTACTATTAGATGGAGCAGTAAGAAGTAGGTGACAGTTGCATTTTTATGGAGTATAGAGGCTGAGTACAAAGGCACTGCTATAGCGACATATGAGGTAGCTTGGCTGCAGCAAAAACTACTTGTAGATATGGGTATGGGTGAGCCTATGGATAGGGCGATTATCATTTATTGTGTGACAACATGAGCAACATTAACCCAATGTATCCTGCTAGAATGAAGTACATTGAGGTGCATTGTCATTTTGAAGGTTTTAGTAGGTAATATGGATTTGGTTTACGTCAACACACAGAGGATCAGGTGGCTGACATCTTCATAAAGGTATTTAGTACAAAGAAGGTTCACCGGTTTAGAAGTTTACTTGGATTACAAGGTATGGAGTTGAGCTCAAGGGGAGTGTTGAGATAGTAAGCCAACTAATGTAGATATGGATGGTTGGTGATATTATGGTTGATATGTTTGCTTGTGTTTTACATAATGTATGACAAAAACTTTAGTATCATTATGGCATAGTTATTGTTCCACCTCTAAGGCCTATTTTGAATGCTCAAGCAATAGCAAGCCAACACACATGTGAGTGCTAACATAACAATACCCTATAAAAAACAACACCTTGTCCACATCAATCGTCACTTTGACCAATAGTAAGAAGAAACTTCTCCCTCACTCTTCTATAGCTTGTAAGATGATATAATGTGTGCAAGTCATCTTATTGAACAAACCTCTTTAATGCTCATGTCATCAAATCACCTGATCACAGGGACACAATAGCGTTTTTTAAGCAGTGTTTTGTAGTGAGGGATGTTAGGGCCTTTTTCACCATTATCTTTGTTGTTGAGCATCAAAAAATCACCACCCAATAGCGAAAAATTGTTGTTTAGTTTAGCGAGAAAAAGAATGCTGCTGAGCAATGAAATTTCCTTGTCTAGAGCGACTTGCAAAAATAGCAATGAAATTTCAGTATCCAGCAGCTTGTGAAAAGTGTACTTCCACCTTTTTTGTGGCCCCCAAAAGACAATGTTATTCAAAATGTCATTTTGAAATATAATGTCATTAGAAATGTCTTTCACCTCTTTGGGATTTTGTACAGACATGTATCTATTCCATCTCTTCCACCTCTTGGGATTTTGTATACAGACATGTATCTATTCCACCTCTCCCACCTCTTTGGGATTTTGTACAGACATGTATCTATTCCATATTTTCCACCTCTCCTATCCTATGATCAAGAAAGGTATGTGCTCTTCGTCTCCCTCTCCTATGTATACAAGCTATCTATAAAAAGGTTCATCTTCATCTCCATCGTTCTCTCTTACTCAAACTAGCTTTCCATGAAAGCTTCTCTTTCTCCTCTCTTGTAAGTTATTCCCCTCTTTCTTAAAGTTTAATCCTAACCCTAGCTCCTACATTGAAACCCTAATATAGAGCTTTGATGGAAAGCTCTCTATTAGGATTTCTATTTAGAAGCTAGGTTAGGGTTCTACATAAGCCATAAGCTTTCTATTAAGGTTAGGGTTAGAGAGACTTCTTCTCTTCTTCTCTTCTCCTCTGTTACCCTTGTCCTCTTCCACTGCTCATGTAATAAAATGTTGTTTACTACTAATTTAATAATATATACTCAATTTTTTAAATCTTGGTTTGATTTTGTAGGGTCTCCTTTTAAAGACTTACAAGTCTCATAAGGTAAGATCTCTCTCTCTCTCTCTCTCTCTCTCTCTCTCTTATCTTATGTTTTTTTCTTTTATTTTAAGATTTTGAGGGCTTATGCATAAGGCTTAGCCTTATGCATGAGGCTCATGTATTAATCTAATGCATGTGGCTTAAGATAATGCATGAGGCTTGAGCTTATGTATTAGCCTCATGCATGAGGCTCATGTATTTTCCTAATGCATGAGGCTCATGCATAAGCATTAAGCCTCATGCATGTATAAGCATCATGTATTAGGCTAATGCATGAGGCTTAGCCTTATGCATCAGGCTCATGTATAAGCATTAAGCCTCATGCATGTATAAGCATCATGTATTAGGCATGCGAGACTCCTGCACAGGAGCTCATGAGGCATTATGCATAGAAACTCATGAGGCTCTATGCATAAGCTTCTAAGCATAGAAGCTCATGCATAGAGGCTTGTGCATAGAGCCTCATGAGTTTCTATGTATAGAGGCTTATGTATGAGCTTCTATGCATAAAGGCTATACATAGCACTTATGCATAAAGGCTATGCATAGCCTTTATGCATGAGGCTTATGCATAATGTATGAGTCTAATGCTTGCATAAGCCTCATGCATTAGGTTAATGCATAAGGCTTAGGTTATAGTCTCATGCATTATGCATAAGCCCAATGCATAAAGGCTTAGGCTATAGCCTCATTTATTATGCATATGCCTCTATGCCTAGAAACTCATGAGACTCTATGCATGAGCTTCTATGCATAGAGGCGCATGAGTTCCTATACATAGAAGCTCATGCAAATGCTTCCTGAGCTTCTATGCATGCTTCCATGTATAGAAGCTCATGTAAATGCCTCTATGCATACAGGCCTTAGTGCATAGAGGCCTATGCATATGCATAGAGGCTTATGTATGACCTTCTATGCATATCGGCAAGCATTACCCTCATGCATTATGTATTATGCATAAGCCTTATGCATACATGAGTCTCATGCCTAATGCATGAGGCTTATGCATTATGTGCCTCATGCATTATGCATGAGCCTAATGCATATATGGTCTCATGCATTAGCCTAAATGCATGAGGTTAATGCATAAGCCTCATGCATGAGAATTATGCAAAAGCCTTATACTTGGGCTAATGCCCTCGATGCGTTGTAGTGTCTTTACTAATAAAAGTAGGACATATGTAAGTTTGTAGGTCTTCATGTGTTTGTAAGTCTTTTTTTTTTTGGGTCCAACACCTTGCCCTTGCTATTTATTTAGGGTGAAGATCTAAACCCTAAACCCTTTCTATGAATTGTACACCCTTAGTTGTAAGGGAGTTTTTTTTTTCATGTGTTACTAGTATGCATAAAGAGACATCTATGCATAAAGAGGCCTCTATGCATAGAGATATTATGTATAAGAGGCCTATACGCATGTATATTAGAGCATACACAGATCTAATATGCATGCATAGAGTATGCATAAAGCATATATATGCATGCATAGAGAATACATATGTTCTATGTATGCATATTAGACCTACGCATGCATAGAAAATACATATGTTCTATGCATGCCATATTAGAGCTATGCATGCTCTATCTATGCTCTAATATGCATGCACGTATAAGAATGCTTTGTGCATGCTCTATGTATTCTTTAATATGCATACATACAACATGTAGAGCTCTAATAATATGCATGCGCTTAGAGAATACATAAGAGGCTTCTATGCTTATGCATTGCCTCTACTCTATGATTGTAGGTTTTCTTTATTTTGGTCCATCTGTATGCTTTATGTATGCTCTAATATGCATACATACAACATGCAAAGCTCTAATAATATGCATGCTTAGAGAATGCATAAGATGCTTCTATGCCTATGCATTGCCTCTACTCTACGATTGTAGGTCTTCTTTGTTTTGGCCCAGATGTATGCTTTATGCATGCTTTAATATGCATACATACAACATGCAAAGCTACAATAATATGCATGCTTCGAGAATGAATAAGAGGATTCTATGCCTATGACTTGATTGTTTATTTTGATCCAACACCCTGGTGCATAGCTCTAATATGCATACATAGAACATATGTATGCATATTAGAGCTATGCATGGAACATATGTATGCATATTAGAGCTATGCATGCATAGAGGATACATATGTATTCTTTATGTATGCATATATATGCTATGCATGCTCTATATGTGTACTCTAATATATATGCATGTATATGTATGCTCTATATTGGCTATGCATAGGAGTTTTAAGTATTTATGTTTATGCATGGATAAATAGGCAAACAACTTATAGTGTGATGTTGCACGTGAAGGAAGAGTAGATATCCCAACAACTATTGTATCTTATCTTTTAAGAAAAAAAAGGTTACCTTATAATAACATAAAATCAATATTCATTTGTTTGTATGCCTCCTGTAGCTTGAAGCGATGGACCACCTCCTACGTGTAGGAAGCTTTGTATACTGAAAATAGATTTTTGGAAATCCGTGGTACATATAAAACTTCATGTAAGGTGGTAGAGGAACCCAAAGAAACATTACCAACAGCGGTAACGAGAAGTGAGGAGTTGTCGCCTGATGCAAATTGAAGGAGAGAACTCGTCTAATGGTTGTGCATGCGTTTGACTTGGGTGTTGACAAGATGAAAATGATTCCCAAAAGAAAGCTCAAAAATTATTTTTTTTCCTTGCTTAATTTGTGGCATACATCGATACTCTCCCTCGATGTATCTTCTTGAAAACCTTAGCTAAGTGTTTTTTTGCCGAGAAATAAGAAAGAAGTGACCTAGACTTTTGACATATCTGTCGTGGAAACCTTAACTAAGTGTTCTTTTGATTATCTTGCTTCTGTTTTCATGGCTTAAAAGAGTCCAGAGAAACAAGGAAAAGTGACCTAATTTATGGAAATATTTACCTAGAGCTACCATGTTACACTTACATTTATTCTCCAAATCTATGAGTGTGATTTAAGTGACCTAATTTATGGAAATATTAATCCTAGAGTTACCATGTTATACTTACATTTATTCACCAAATCTATGAGTGAGCTGCACCAATCCATCCGTGAACATGTAAAAACTGGATTTTTGTTTTTGCTTGGAGCCTCCAAAAAGAAATTGATTATCTATAGATTTCAGATACAAAATAAGGTAAAAGATAAAAATAAGTAAAAAGATACACGGCGCTATATGAGGCCTACTTGAGACAAATTCATTGGAGGACCCCCAAAAAAACAACAACAAAAAGCACATAAATTATAACAGTGCCGAAACTGAATGTTCAAGTTAAATCGAATTCTTCTATCAATGGAAAGAGTAAATTGGAAAGAAACGCTAAATTGCGAGAAATCATACATCAAATACAGAAGAACTCCTCCTGCATAATAATATTGGTGCACGCGATAACCTAATGTTTGCTGTATGATCATTTGTATCCAGGCCCGTATCTGCTGCTCAAGAGCCCCGCATGCAAAAACATGAGATAGAAGAGCTGGAATGCAGCTACAATTATCACAAACGCTTCCAGTGTTTTCTGCAAATAATAGGCTTAATAATCAAATAAATGCGGCATTTTAAAAAAAAAAAAAGGGGGAATTCATCGGCTGATTTGACTGTTTTTAAAATAACCTATCTATATATGTATATTTTTTTTTTCTCAATACCAGTCTAGCTCCACGCACATCTGAGGTGTGAATTTCTTTGCAAGCGAGCCTGTGAGACGAAGGGGAAAACCTCTTAATTTTAAATAAATTAGAAGCACCACAATGAAAATTAAGCCTATTCTAAACTAGCGAAGCTTTTAATTAAGTGTTTGAATGCATGTAAATTAAGAGGGGATTACCCGAATGCAAGGAGGGTTAGGAGCCAAGCGATGAGGGCTGAGGAGGCAGCAGCTGCCCCACTCTCACTTCTCCATGCTTTGAGGTGGTGAAGGCCAGCCAGCACAGAGGCAATGCCCACCACCCCAGCTATGAGGGAAAGCACAAGAAAGGTGTATGTGGCTGAATTGGCTCCATAGGGGGCTACATCAAAACCAATTAATAGCACCATATCGAGTGTTAAAACAAGTTCAGAACACACACACACACTCCCTCTCTCTCTCTCTCTCTCATTCAGTAAACACACACACACACACACTTCCCCTCTCTCTCTGCTTGTTAGTAAACACACACACACACACACACACACGCTCTCTCTCTCTCTCTCTGTGTGCTTTTTCAGTAAACACGCGCGCGCGCGCGCACACACACGCTCTCTCTCTCTCTCTCTCTTATTACAGCACTATCAAGACAACTAAATCTCTGTTTATTACCTCCTCCATCTAGGAATCTGTTGAGTGCCCATCCTGCAATACCAAGCACAATCATGTACATGCAGAAGTTCAAAACCAGCAAAGGAGCTGCCACAGACCTTCCGATAGCCATTATTGCTTGGATTAAATAACGCTCCGCAATCAATAATTGCCAAAGCAGATCTACTATACAAACAGAAGACCTAAATCGCTCTTACAAGCTAAGCTGGCAAACTCTTAAACAAAGTGTTTATCTAAAGTTTCAACGAGGTTAAGGCACTTGTTATAGGGAGCGAAGGTGCAATATGCGCTTCACACGTGCGCCAATATATTCTCTACAACTCATGGGTTGATCGGGCCGTCTCGTTGACACGTGTGTTGTGAGCTCTCATTGGCTGCCAGCTCTTCATGGGCACAGCTAAGCTAACAACGTTTATTTAAACTCTTTTTTATCATCTAGCAAAATCTCCTTTAGCAACGTGGAGCAAGCATGGCGTATGCCAAGCAACCTAGACTTCAAGGTTGTGAACAAAAGCAAAAGGTTCAAACCGCCAAATGCTTTGGTGGCTAGTAGCTACCTGAGCTCATTTCCATGCGAGAATGTTTGGCTTGGCATAACAAAGTTGGGAGTTCTTAGTGTAGTTGGTTGAAGCTTGATGGAATGATGCCGTTTCAAGGATTGATTTCAAATATTACTAGTAGACAAGCTAGGAGAAACTTATGCGGCAATGCCAACGGTCTCTAGCTTGAGCGGTAGCACTCAGACCTCACAAAGAGCGGCGGACTTGGGTTCAAATCTACTCAAGGCATCTGATTCAGTACCCACTCATGCATCAAAATAATAATAATTGATGTGGCAATCTATGCTTGCTCTCCTCTACACCTTTGCACACCACTTTTCATGTTTCACCTTTTTTTCAATTTAGTTTTCTTTTCTTCCTAGTGGTGACCAACTACATTTAGCATGAGAACATGCATTTTCGAGTTCTCAACCAATTATAACCAAGCCTTACGGATTAGAGTTGCATGTTTCCTTCATCATTTTTGCAGGTCTCCACCACTAGCCGCCTTAGTTTTTACTTAACCTTCATCATAGGTCTCCACCAATTGACCATGCCCATGGACCACACTTATGGTAGTGTAAAAAGGGGGGGTCTTGTATATAGGCCACATACACCATATTTTGGTACCTTTTTTATAAAAAGATTACACAAGTCCTTTGCTTTCTCTTCTTGTTTTCTACTCCTAGGCTAATCTCTAATGATTTCCTTAATCCTAGGCTAATGAGGCTGAATCTAGGTTGCCAACTTTCTTTCATTTGGTATCAGAGCCATGTCTTTGATCTAATTTTTTGATTTTTTAAAAATTTCTTCCATTTTCTTGGTTTTTTAGAACTTTCTTGATTTTCTTAGACTTTCTTGATTTTCTTGATTTCTTGATCAAGAAATGGGCATGGTGATTGTGGGATAATGGAGATTTCTTTGATTTTTGGTTGCTCTAAGCTTCTTTTTGGGGGGGGGGGGTGCTATGGGTCACTGTGGACCAAAATCTAGGGTAGTCGCTGCAAATTTGAATGGGAACCAAAATTGCGGGAAAATTTTGCTAATCAAGATTAGTGAGTAATCCAAAACGTAATCTTCTTCTCCCTTCTTACTTGATCTTGAAGGAGAAACATAGGGTTTCAATGGGGTTAATCAGAGGCATTGTTTGAGGGATTCTCTTAGGCACATCAAGATCTTCACAACGAGAGCTTCAATTCGTGTTTGAGGCCTGAATTGTGCACATGCACAAAACGCAAGTATGCAAGCCGCCATTCGCCATTCTCCTCCATTGTGGAGTTATTAAGCCATAAAAAGCTTTGATTAAGCTTGGAACTAAGCTTTACAACTTGTGAGCCTGGCTGTGGGATGATTGGATTCGCCGTTCGCTGCCTGTGTACATGATGCTGATTGCTGCGCGCGATTTTGCCAGCGCTTCTTGGAGATTAAAGCTTGAAAGCTAAGCTTAAGCCAAGCTTAGAGGCCATTTATTAGCATTGTGGATGGGCAGATTAACAGCTTCTTCATGGTGCATTTTTCTTCCATAAAAGGACGGCCCGCCGACTACAATAAATGATGACCATTGAAGATCTCCATAGCTACATCAAGTGTATGGCATTGCTGTGTGAATAGTTCCTCAAATTCTTCACTCTTCCTTCATCTCCATGGTGGATTGATATCAACATTGGTGAGTCTTCATCTCCATGGTGGATTGATACATTGGTGAGTGCTCATTGATTGCCTATGGTTGTTTCCTTGCTTCTACCATTGATTGTCATCAATGGTAGAAGCAAGGAAACAACATTGGTGAGTCTTCATCTCCATGGTGGATTGATACATTGGTGAGTGCTCATTGATTGCCTATGGTTGTTTCCTTGCTTCTACCATTGATTGTCATCAAAGAGATCAAGAAAGGCAAAGTTCTTGTTACCATAAGCTTGAAGGTTAATCATAATGGCAAGATTGGCTTTATCCTTTACCTTGGTTGATTAAGAAATCATTTCAATGGAGCTTTATTGCTTGATTTCTTGAATCTTGAGGGTTTTGGTTAACTTCCCTGTTGAGATATCGAGCTCATCTAGTGAGGCAGTGGACACTAATGACCCGCCTGGGGGATAGGCCCCACACTTATACCACTGGCATGGTTGGTGAGATCATGGGTGATATGCGGCTAGTGGGATAACAGGCTGTGTGACAGCCATTCTAGAGACTGCTGTTGGCATAGTTATAGCGTCAGCTCATTCAGTTGGGTTCACACTATAGAGAACCCTAGTATGTATTTGGTTGAGTACCTTTTCATATTGTGTGTACTCTTATCTTTGTATATGGTGTGTTGAGTATTGTGTGAAGAAGAATAAGATTTTTAGCCTCTCACCTTGTGTGTTCTCTTTTAGGGTTTTGTGAGTGTGTGTGTGCTTTGCAAGAGCTCAAGCTCTCTTCTCCCCTGCATTTTTTCATGGTATCAGAGCAGCCTGGTTCATGCTAAGGGCTGAGCTGCAAGCAAGAGAAGCACAGGAAGGTAAGAGCTTCATGTACTCTTCCCTATTTGTGTTGGCGACTACACCCTTGTCGGGAGCTCTACGGGAGGCACCGACAAACGATCTCTGATTGAGGAGCTTTCTTCGCAGGAGTAAAGCTATAGGGCAACTATACTGTCCTATCGGACACCATAGTTCGGGCTATAGCTTTCTTCGCGCAGGAGTAAAGCTACAGGGCAACTATGTTGTCCGATATCCTATCGGACAATATAGTTTGGGCCGAAAATGCATTTCGGGTGCGTTAGGACAGAAAGCATGCGATTTTGAGCACTCCGGGGTAAGTCATCGATTCTATGCAGAACTCTGTTTTAAGAACTGCAGGAAGACATATTGGTTGTGCAGACATTGTGTGTGCTGCAAAAGGAGGTCAACAGTTTTGCCATTAGGTATATGTATGCACATTGAGGTCACTGGTTGTGACATTTGAGTGTAGTACAGTACCGCTCTATAGAAAATACAGCAGTTTGTGCAGAACAAACCAGAGTGCTGTTTCTGGTAAATTTATGTATCTGGCAAGATGTCAAATGATGGCATAAACCATATTGTTGATGTGAGAAGCTTGACAAGAACAACTTCCATGCTTGGAGGTTTAGGTTGACAAATTTCCTGATGGGAAAGGGTTACTGGGACTACATAGAAGGTGAGCATGAAGAGGCACCGAAAATACCGAAGATCAATCCGACTGCTGCAAATGTGAAAGAGTTCAAGGATTGGAACCAAGGAGCCAGAAAAGTTATGTATTGGCTCTCTATCAGTATACAGGACACCATGATTGGGCACATACACAGGATGCCAAGTCCCCCAAGGAGGCGTGGGACACCTTGGTAAAACTCTATGAAACTAATACCAAGGCACGAAAGATACAGTTGAAGAATGAACTTCATATTGTGGAGAAAAAGAGTATGTCTATGAATGACTATGTATTGAAGATCAAGGGTATTGTGGAATCCCTTGCATCTATCGGCATTTCAGTAGATGATGATGATAAGGTGGAAGTCTGTCTATGTGGTCTCATGCCACAATACAAGGTGTTCAAGACGTCTATTCAGACTCGAGAAAACATTCCCAATTTCACAGATTTGGTGTCTATGTTGATTATAGAAGAGAAGAGCTTAGGTGAAGACCAACAGTCTTCACAAAACAAAAACAGTTCAGAGCAACAGGCCTTCTACACAAGTTCAGGAAGAGGACGAGGTAGAGGAGGCCGTGGACGCGGCCAAGGAGGTGGCCGAATAGGTAATCAGAATTATGGCCAGCAGCAGCAACAACAATAACAGTCCCAGAATTCACAACAACAACAACACGTAGGTGGAAGAGGCCAATTCAGAGGCAGGGGGAGTCAAAGAGGTTGTGAAAATTGGCAAAGGCAGTATAATGATACACGTGGATGCTTTTATTGTAGTAAGCCTGGACATATGCAGGCAGATTGTCATAAGAAGAAGCAGGCTGACATGCAAAATGGGAAATTATAGCAAAACAACTATGCATCCTCGAGCAGAAAACGATGAGGATAGTGAAAGGTTGTTTGTTATGCAGCATGTCATTAATGCCATGTCTGAAAATGTTGAAGCAACACATAAAGATAATGTATGGTACGTTGATTCAGGTGCTTCAAACCACATGACAGGTCATGGGGAGTGGTTCAAGGAGATGAAAAACCTTGAAAGACCAGGTTTTGTGGAAACACGGGATGACACTGCTCATCCAAGATGTGCCATTGTCTATGCAGGATGGCAAAGTGAAGTACCTTGCAGATGTACTTCATGTTCTGAACATAACAAAGAATCTCGTTTCAGTTGGCCAGATGATTGAGCAGGGTTGGCAGGTTTGGTTTAACCCTGATGGTTGTTATGTTGAAGACTTTAAAGACAAGTGTAGGTTGGTTGCAAAAGGCAACAGAGAGGGCAGAATGTTTACATTGAATGTAAACATGCCTGAAGTGAGTGCTGCGATGTTTGTAAATGGTTCAGGAATTGTTGTAGGCACAGACATTTGGCATAAAAGAATCGGACATGTGAATGTGCAGAGAATGAAGTCTATGCAGACTAAAGGAATTGTGACAGAGCTACCAAAGTTTAAAGTTGAAGGTATGCAGAAAATATGTGAACCATGCTAATTTGGAAAGCAAACAAAGCATGTATTTCCACGTGACAGAAATGTGAGCAGAAATGCACTAGATGTTGTGCATTCAGATGTATGGGGTCCTACGAAGACCCATGTCTATGGGAGACTGTAGGTATTATGTGACATTTATTGATGACCACACAAGGAAAGTGTGGGTATACTTCATGAAGGAGAAGGGTGAGGTGTTCACTCATTTTCAGAATTTCAGAGTTATGGTTGAAAAGCAAACAAGGAAACATGTAAAGTGCCTAAGGTCAGATGGAGGGGGAGAGTACTTCTCCGATGAGTTCTCTGAATTTTTGAAGAAGAATGGTATTCAGAGACAGTTTACATGCAGATACACTCTGCAGCAAAATGGAGTTGCTGAGCGAAAAAACAGGCACATTGCTAAGATTGCGCGAGCATTGATGGGAGAGAAGAATATGCCGCATAGCTATTGGGCTGAGGCTGTTTCTACAGCAGTTTATATCATGAACAGGACTCCAACTATAGCCATACATGATGTAACTCCAGAGGAGAGGTTTACTGGTGGCAGAAAACCTGATTTGTCTCATCTCTGAAAGTCTTTGGATGCATTGCATATGTGCATGTGCCAGATGAGCTGAGAACTAAGCTGGATCAAAAAGCTAAAAAATGTGTGTTTATTGGGTATTCCCTTGAGCAAAAGGGATACAGGTGTTATAACCCTACTACACGTGAGTTGAGGGTAACAGGGATGTTGTTTTTGATGAGATGATCAGCTGGTATGCTACTGAAAAAGAAGCTGTTGGGGCTGATGTGAGTGGAAATGTGGTTGCACAGAATGCAAGTCAGCAATCATCACAATCTTTGAGTGGACCAGGAGAGTCCTCATCTAGTGATTCAGTTGATAGACCATGGAGTGGCAGGCTGCATCATAATACCAGTCCTGCAAATGTGATTAGTACATCACACAAAGGCAAAGAGAAAGTGGTTGAGCCCCTTAGTATGCCTGACATTTCTGCAGGGCATTCTCATGTTGATGGAGAGTCTAGTGGCTCAGAGATGAGCCTTGATGAGGATCTTGGGATACCAGCTATGAGAACACCTAGTGTAAAGAAGGCTATGGAAGCCATGAATGCAAAGCTGCGAAGATCTGGGAGAGTGAAGAATCCTGTGCAGAGGTTTACCTACTATGATGGTTATGTGGCACATCACTATGCATACATGGCAAAAGTTGTACAGGTTGTAGAGCCTACATGCATTGATGAGGCTATTGGAAATGTGTGTTGGGAGAAAGCTATGGATGAGGAGATGGATGCACTATATGGAAATGAGACTTGGGATTTAGTGCAATTGCCTGAAGGCAAGAAAGCCATTGGATGCAAGTGGGTGTACAAAGTAAAACATAACAGTGATGGAAGCATAAGCGCGTACAAGGCTAGATTGGTATGCGCAGACATATGGCATTGATTATGAGGAAACTTTCAGCCCAGTTGCCAAGATGGCAACAGTGAGAGTTGTGATAGTAGTGGCTGCATCAAAGCAATGGTCTTTACATCAGATGGATGTAAAGAATGCATTCTTGCATGGGGATTTGCAAGAAGAGGTGTATATGTTGCAACCACCTGGTTATAAGGATGTGAGTCACCCCGAGCATGTTTGCATGTTGAAGAAAGCCTTGTATGGCTTAAAACAAGCACCAAGAGCATGGTCTGACAAGATTTCTGAATATCTTGTCACTATTGGCTTTCATATAGCCAATGCAGATTTCTCGCTATATGTGAGACACAGTGATAGAGGGGTTGTGCTTGTTGTCATCTATGTAGATGACCTGATCATTACGGGGGACCATGATGCAGAGATATTTGATGTAAAGATCTTGCTTAGACAGAAGTTTGAGATGAAGGATTTGGGGGAGCTTAGATATTTCTTGGGCATTGAGGTGATTAGGTCACCATATGTATTGGATTACTACAGAGACAATATGGCTTGGACATGTTGTCCAAGTATGGTATGACAGGTTGTAAGCCTATCTCAGTGCCATTGGATCAAAATGGTAAGTTGAGTGTAGATTCTCAGGAGAGATTTTGGAGGATCCTACTATGTATAGACGCATAGTAGGAAGCTTGATCTACATGACGATCACCAGGCCAGATTTGAGCTATGCTGTTGGGTTGGTGAGTTAGTTTATGCAGGTTCCTCGAAAGCCACATTTGGATGCATTGAGACGCATACTGAGGTATGTGAGGTCTACTTTGCATTGTGGACTATTTTATGAAACTGGGACAGAGATATGTGTACATGGGTACACAGATGCTGATTGGGCTGGTAGTATCTCAGATAGAAGATCTACTAGTGGCTTCATGTTTTCTTTCGGGAGTGCTGCTGTGACTTGGAGCAGCAAGAAGCAGCCTACGGTTGCTCTATCCAGTACAGAGGTGCTGCCTATAGTAGCACCTCTGTATGGAGCAGCAAGAAGCAACCTACGGTTGCTCTATCCAGTACAAAGGTGCTGCCTATAGCAGCATGTGAGGTAGCTTGGTTGAGAAAGCTACTTACAGATTTGGGTCTATCAGTGGATAGACAAGTTGTCATTTTTTGTGACAACATTAGCAGTATACAGTTGGCCAGGAACCCAGTTTTTCATGCTCGCGCACGAAGCATATATAGGTCCACTACCATTTTGTCAGAGAGAAGGTTTTGGCAGGAGACGTTGACCTTATTTATGTCAGCACACAGGATCAAGTCGCTGACATCTTCACCAAAGCATTGGGTACAGAGAAGCTCCGCAGATTCAGGGCTTCGCTTGGTGTACATGAGATGGAGTTGAGCTCGAGGGGGTGTGTTGAGATATCGAGCTCATCTAGTGAGGCGGTGGACATTGATGACTCGCCCAGGGGATAGGCCCCACACTTACACCACTGGCATGGTTGGTGAGATCATGGGTGATATTATGTGGCCAGTGGGATGACAGGCTGTGTGACAGCCATTCTAGAGACTAGCATAGTTATAGCGCCAGCTCATTTAGTTGGGTTCACACTATAGAGAACCCTAGTATGTATTTGGTTGAGTACATTTTCATATTGTGTGTACTCTTATCTTTGTATATGGTGTGTTAAGTGTTGTGTGAAGAAGAAGAAGATTTTTAGCCTTTGACCTTGTGTGTTCTCTTTTAGGGTTTTGTGAGTGTGTGTGTGCTTTGCAAGAGCTCAAGCTCTCTTCTCCCCTGCATCTTTTCATTCCCATGGCCATGGAAGCCACATACATGCTTATATTGCCTTGATGAATTGCACTTGAATCTACATCATATTGGTGAATTGTTTGGGCAATATTGGTCTCACATGGTCAAGATTGAGTGCATTGTGGTGACATTGGAGTTGATTATGGCACATTGCATGCATAATGGTGCATGGAGATATGCTATGATTCACATGGTTGGCTTTCATATGTTTCCTTAAGCTTTTGATGAAGGATTTGGTATCGGATACATTGAGAGCTTATGCCTATGAATTGTAATGATGGGGCATGCAACTATAAGTGCCAATTGTAAGTGAAATTCATATACACTTTCAAGTTCATGCTATACAACTCACACACACTTGTATTCACATTTCAATTCCTAGTAAAAGCAAGTGATGTGTGAGGGTACCTCGGCATTTGGAGGAGAAGCCGAGGAGAGTATGCATTGAATCCGCCTTGCCGTGAGTGCCTTGGAAAAGTGGTAAGGTGGAGGATTAGGTACTGGTGGTGAAGAAATGGCCCCAACTTGTGCCTAGTTTTGACCTAGGTGTACGAGGGTAGGAAGAGATTGGCTGGGAGATCGGCAAGCTTCAACGCTCTACATCAACTTCTGAGTGCCTATTCTAGATGCATTTTATTGGGCAAGGATTTGGCAAGAATGGGATTTAGAATTGCAATTGATTTCAATTGATTTGATATTGAGAGTTGGTTGCAAAAACAAAGGAGGTGTTGCCAAAAATTTTGCAAAGCACTTATGCAAGGCACTTGATGTTACATGTGGATGCCAAGTTACAAATTAATAAGATTCATGCCTTCAAATAAGGTCCAAGACATTGCCAATGCAAAAGGGAAGTGCGGATTGAATTGGAGAGAAGTTTGATAGTTTTCTGCTGTGGCACTAAAACCTAATTCAGTTTGAGAGGGTTAGGGCTACTTTTAAGGTGTTTGCATAGTCTCATTCTACTCTCCAAGGGCTACGTTTGGAGCCCTCAAGTGTTCAATTCGGACTCTGTTTACTTCTCCAATTGGCAAGTATACCCACAAGACAAGAAGGCTGCCCAGTCAAAAACAACACTTCATTTTGGCAAAGTGAGCATAGTGCTAGGTTCCCCATACCCCAAGCTTCCCATCTAGCCTTAGACCTCACCATTAGGACACCGAAGCTATCCGCTACATCCATTTTTCCACTGGATACCTTGTTTCTACAGAAATTAGGGTTTTTGATGAACCTATTTTGACATCATAGCTGGATAGTAGGCTCTTCCCTCATTCCGGCAAGCTAAAAACTTCAAGATTTGGACCTTGTTTGTTGGTCAAAGTGACAAATTACTCATCGGTTGACTTTTCAAAGAAGTTAAAACAGAGAGTACTTATGCATTGACCGCGGTCAAAGTGATCATACATGGGTGTTCTACACATCAGTACCTCTCCATAGAGCTAAAGAACTCGTAAATCGGAGTTCGGGAACATATCCAACTTGAAATTCGTCATTCTCTAATGGTGGCAAGCTAAGGCTAATTTCAAGGAAGCATGAGGGTGGTGTTCCGAAAACAAGGCAAGATATTCAAGAGCATATGCAAGGTAATGTTGACTTGCATCAAGGGTCAAACTTACCACAAGGTTCCATTGAGAATCTAGGGATGATGCAATGGATGGAGAAGATGTTCCTTGAGCAACAAAGGACCAACCTTGAGCAACAAAGAACTATGAGCAAATTGGTACAGCTTATGGAGAACTTAGGCCAAAAATCTCAAGATGATGCAAGTGAGAATAAATTCTTTAATTGCTTGGATCAAAGATTTGAAGCCATGGATCAAAATTTCAAAAACGTAAATGACGCCTTGCATAATGGGTTTGTTGAGATCAAGGAAGGGTTCACTAGCTTAAGGCAAGAATTGGGCAAGGGAGAGGAAGTTCTCAATGATCCAATGGGATCTCGAGCATTGGGACCCTAACCTCTTAGATCTACCGTGGGTACTTTGAATGCAAATGCTACACAACTATCTCAAGTTAGTCCTCATCAACTTGAATCAAGCCACGAGCCTCCTAAGATGTACCAAGGTGGAACAAGCACATTTGGAATGCCGATGTAACAAGGTGGTTATGGGATGCAACAAAGTGGTTATGAGAAGCCTATGCAATCAAGTGGAAATAATG
>NC_141072.1:8470015-8637515 GCF_041138505.1 Cibotium barometz | reverse complement strand
TAAACACCAACATCCCCATACCATTCAAACTCTGAATTTTCTCTGAATAGTCTGTGTAATGCAAGAAGCAGTTCCCCTTAGTCACAACCCCACAGCCATTTGAATCCCCACATAGCCCATGTCCAAGGTCTCAGTAGCATCTGTAGCAACATCAACATCCAAGTTTTCAAACTGCTTCCAACAGGCTGCATTATGCAGTCCACAACCTTCTTCAACCACATCATCACAACCATTTGGCTAAATACCCATACAGTCCACATTCAAGGGTTCAGCATCAACATCATCCAGAGAGGCACCAAAAAATGGAAGAGCATCATTCAGCTCACCCCCTAGTCATATCCATCTTCCACTTTCACTGAGTTCCCTTTGTCATCTTGAGTACACTACCAAGATTTTTCTCCCCAATACTATTATCCTCTAGACTTGTACCAGCTTTCTCAGAAAGTATCTCAACATTCAGCTTAACAGCTCGATTAGTACGAGTGCATGGGTATCCCACTTCTGCTTCCAACAAACTTTGGTCCAGATTTGTTTCATCATCTAATCTATTTGAACACCCTATCACACAAGCATCAAAGTTTATCTTCCCACTTATCTGACTAGTAGCTTCACTTTTCTCTTCAGTGAGTTGCTTCCAGCAGCGTACTTACATTACCGATCTGACCTTGGGGTAGCTGCTATCCTGGCACTTGATTCTCTCTAACTTCATCCCAATAATCAACAGCCCTACTAACCTCTTGTGTTTGAATGACAGGGTAGACTTCACTTGGTTCTCTCCTTGGTTGCAGACATTAAAGTGCAACATGACCCCTTACCCCATAGTTAAAGCATTGAACCTCATTCCCTGGTTGCCTCTCTCCTGGTGGTCTCCTCACTTGATCTTGAATATCTAACATAGAAAGATTCAAACTTTCAATCTATTGAGTCAACCTCTAAACCTCTTGATGATGCATCTCATTTTGCCCTCTATTGACAACTCTTGGGACCTCCACATGAACTTCCCTTTATACATGCATATCCATATGCAAGGTAGCCTCCACAATTCTGCTTACTTCCTTGTCTTTCCTAACCAACTTGTGCTTCCTTATCTTCTTTTTCCATTGGTCAGAACTGCCTTATCAAATGTGTCAAGATCTTTCTGCTCCACTTTCTCCTTGATGCTCTCATGTCACACACCAATGAATCTATTTTTTCTCATAAAATTAGGTGGCATCTAATTCTATCCCAAAGCTTTCAAAATCTTTCTCCAAATAGCTTCAAACCTACCAAAAAAACTAACATTTCTTCATCCTCTCCTTGGTTCAACCTGCGACGCTCTCTCCACAAGTCATCTAGGCTATCAGCTTTCCCATATCTTCTCTTCAGAGCTCCCTTCAATCTGTCCCTAGCTTCCTCTTTCATCTTCTAAAGCTATATCTTCAAACCATTGTCTAGCTACTCCTTCTAATAGTAAATCCACCATCCTTGACTTGTAGGCATCATCATCCCTATTATTATTCATCATCATCATCATCATCCCTGTTATTACTCAAAGGCATCAATTCAATCCTCCTCAAAAATTGAGTGACATTCTCACCCTTCTCACCTCTAAAAACTTCATATCTAAATCCATCCCATTGGCCCTGAGTTAATCAGCAAGTGGATTCCAACGTGTTGATCAAAGCCTTAAACAAGAACCTTCTGATCCTTTGTGGAGGCACCAAAACATGTGAGGATGCTGGGTGATGGCCTCTATAACACCACCAACAGGCACATAAGAAGAAAATGTAAAGGGATCAGAATTACAGGACACTAAGGTCCCAACTCCAAGGATACCAATCAACTCTGCTCCTAATGCCTCAATGCCTCAAATCAACTATGCTCCTAATGCCTCGATGCCTCAAATCCTAAACCATCTCCCTCAATGCCCCTTACACACCCTCTCCCTTAACGCCTCTCTTTGTTCCTCATTTGAATCTCCCTTAATGCCTCCATCTCTCTCACTCTTGATTTCTAAAACCTCCATGTCCCCAAAGAAAATGCCTCCCCGGATGCATTTACAATCCAAGGGCTTTATCGAAAATCTAGACGAGATCGTAGTATCATATAGGAAGTGGGCATGTCATAAGTTGCCACGTCAAGCAAGGTAACCAATACATTTGGATTACAATAGTTGGATGCAACGCTTGCTCCTGCAACTCCCCTCAAAAATTGTGTTGCTAGAAGTAGTGCCACAATTGTCAAAGAAGAGGAGTCTATAAAGGAGATTTTCGGCCAAGTGGTTGATCGACACATCTCCATGAATTGGGTGGAGGACCACTTGGTTGATAATCATCATCTCCATGAATTGGGTGGAGGACCACTTGGTTGATAATCATCATCGCCTTTATAGAGTCCCTCTTTGTTGCCTCCTTGAAAACCTGGCAATCCATATGAATGAGGATTCCATTGAAGGGTTAATTAAAAGCATGGAATAGAGCACATACCACTTGACAATGGGGTGACATTCATTGTCTTTGAGGGTTTTGGTGGCCAAGAGCCCCTTCCATTCGATCATTGTTGAAGTGTAGCCAAGGTCACGACCTATCATTGTCAGTAGAGTTTGACATGATACTAGAGAAAAGTAACCACCCAAGTTGGAAGAGAGAAGGTTCCCAAGGTGATTTGTAGAGTGGTCCATTTCCTTGAAGAGGAGGATGTTGAGTTCTTGTTGGGATTGTGCATGATAAACAAGTAAGTGGATTGTATCTTGTTTTTTTTGTGATTGAAATGAGCAAACATCATATATTTTATCATATACCTTATTTATTATGCATGCTAAATTGCCAGGGTCACTACCATTCATGTGCCGAACACAACGGCACATTATATATTAATGATGTAGCATGTGGGCCTTGCCGATCCACAATCGTTGTTGTCAAAGTTCAGTGACGCGAATCGTGTATGCGCCAAGAAAGCTCTTACTCATTGAGGGCCTAATAGATCGAAGTGGTTGAAGCTTCCCATGGCACTCCTCTCACAATTGCTTTTCAAGATATGTGCACGCCTCGTTGTCAGACCACAATAAAGCCATGTTTTGATTTTGAAATATGTTTCTAAAATATAAATGCATTACAGTCAAAGTTCGATGCCACATACCAAGCCAAGGTCAGTGGCTTGCTTGAGCAAGGGAGTAGAGAATACATTTTGAAATGTAGAAATGTTCAACAAGAATTATAAAGATGCCCTGAAGGAGACCGAGGTGCTATTTACAAAGAGGGGACGACATGAGCTGGCATAAATTGCCAACCCCGACTATGGTAAAGAGTTTTTCAAGAAAGTGATCTCCTACCAGTTTGCTGGGGTGAAAAGGCTAGCACATTCACTACTCTCCCAAGCTAGCAGAGATCACTCGGGAACATATTCTAAATTCAAAGTAAGGTCTTTAACTCTCTCAATGCATTAAAACTTTTTTTATATGTAGGTAGAAACATAACCCTGGTTCACAATGTAGGAAATGTAGGCTCGTTTTGACATATTGGCAGGTGGTGAGTTTGCAATGAGGGACGCCCAAAGCATTCTTTGTGTGGATACATCAGCATGTGTACTGGTTCCAATTGACCGAGTACACGCTACAACTGTATGTGAAGTTGAAGACGAGCTTACCTGCTGGGCCAGCATGCATAAGAGACCCACACTAGACTCTGAGGTAGGTACCACATAGATGCCCTCAAAGCTTTCAAGAAGACTCACTTTGAAAAGGCAATTGTAAGGTGGAAAGGGCAAATGCGTGCCAGCTTGGATCCTGACCAGCACTTGTCATTCACGGCACACGATGCCCCTTGTACATGTATGTAGTAGTATGCCACAATACTATTATTGTTACTTTATCATATTAGGTGGTGGATAAGTTGTTATTGTTATTTTATCATTTTGTTAGAGAATTATAATGATTCTGTATTAGGCGGTGTGAAGTTGTGTGTGTAATCAGATATATTCTCGAGCACCCTTCAGATGCGTGGGTGCAACTTGAGAGAGAGGAGACACGATTATACCCCGAGGAGTGGATTGATGAGCTACAGGGGGGGGTAAGGACACTTGGATATTGTGCCCATGGTGGATAGACTACCCTGAGGGGGAGTTTCCTCCAGAGAAGGCTGAGCAGTTTCAGAGTACATTTTATTGTATAGGGTAGCACATTTGTATGAACTCTTTTTTTTGGGGGGGGGTTAAAGTTGCTATGTTGGTTGAATGCAAGACCAAAGAAGGGCAAGAAGCCTATCACGGAGCAACAATCATCCCTCGAGGAGAATAAGGGTAAGAAATCATTAAATGAGGAGTGACCCAAGGACAAGGGCAAGAAGCCAAATGAACACGCACCTCCATCATCCCCAATCGTGACATCAACGGCCAAAAAGAGGTCATGGTGGCTAGAGTGGGAAGGGGATGACATTGATGAGGATATTGAGGATATCGACTCTGAGGATGATGAGCGTAAGTCCCATGCATGGGGTGATGAGCAAGTGAGCCCGCATGGTGAGAGAAAAGAGCAAGGGGGTCAGGGAGTTCAAAAGAAAACAATGTAGACCTGTTGGGATCCAGTTATTAAACTTAACATGTTTGGCTTTTAACATTAGTTCATTATTTGAACAACAGTAATAACATGTGATTGTTGGTATTGTCTAAATGAAGACTTCCATTCATAAGTGGTGGGACACTCTCCACTTAGTTCTCAACTCCAACATTGATCACCTCCCCATCTCGCACTTTTGGAAAAGTAAAAACATAGGTATGATATCTAACCCATGCCAATGACTCTATCCATTCATTATATAGTTTGCAATCCACTTATATGCTTTATTGTTCTAGGAATCTTGCAGCATTGCAATGATTCATGGGATCACTAACAAGGTGGGGAAGAATGGATGCGTTCCATAGCCTTGGAGGCGTGCTCTTGGTGTGGCCAAATTTTTCAACAAATCTTGTGCTCTCCAAGACCAAGGTTGTGGTTCCCCGATGGAATGTATTTAGGGAGGTACTTGTGGAGTTTGCTTTTGTATTTACTGTAGAGTTCCTACATGTCGATAACACTATGGTTTGTACACTACATGTAGAGCACTTGGGGAGTGTTGTGCGAGGTAGGGACTTGGACCTTCACATTATACAGGACTTTGTTCTTGCACTTCCGTGATACTTATATGTCATGTCAAAAGATAGACAAGAAGAGGTGAGTGAACGAGTGGTTTTCATCAAAGTGCTGTCTTGGTGATGATGAATGAGGGTGGAGAGGGTCGCGATCCGGAGATAGTAGATGCTGAAGTAAAACTCTCATGCGTTCTGAGTTTTCGGGATTCATAGACCATTGCATGACCTTCCTGCATGAGTGCATCTCCCAGGGAAAAACCACTGGCATCAGTTACTACCTCAAAGGGTAGAGAGAAATCTGGTAGCTTTAGAACAAGATTGGTTACTAAGGCGATCTTCACTTTATCAAAAGCGTTCCATCTTTCTTTTTCTGAAAGAGAACTGGCGCACCCCAAGGTGAAACACTGGGTCTTACAAACCCTTGTTCTAACAGCTATCTAAGTTGTTCCTTGAGTTTGATGGCTTCAGGAACTGGCATTTTGTACGTGCGTAGGGCTACTGGCTGAGCTCCAGGGTCAATTCTATCACATGATCTACTTCGCGAATTGGAGGCATCGCTGCTGTTAATTCTGCTGGGAATAAATCATCATAATCACTTAACCATTCAAGTTCTTTAGCTTTTAACTTTGAGTCTACTGGATTCATTTTGACAACATAAATGAGCTGCTTCTTTCTAAGTCCTTTTAGTAACTTAGAAGCCTTTACTAACTACAGACTTGGGGATCCTGAGATTCCGGTTCCTTGAACTTTATTTCCGTGAAGGTCATGGAAGGAAATGGTTCCATTATGATAGTGAATGTCAGCTTGATTTTTGTGGAGCCAATCCATTCCAAGGATCCCGTCGAAAACTACCAAAGGTATAACTCTGAACTGACAGTCAGTTAAATTCCCATCTATTTTGAACTGAATACGATCTGTCTCAAGGTGAGTGAAAAGAATCTTCCCACTTGCCAATTCAACTTGCATAGGTTTTCCTGATTTCTGAGCTAAGACTAGCTTACGCAAGCATCCAGAGGAAATGAAAGAATGAGTACTGCGTGAATCAATCAAAAGTTTAAAAGGCTTACCTTGATACTCAGCTAGAGTATGGATGATGACGGAGAATTGACGGTTTGGCCCTTGGTTTTCAATTGCTGCATAAATCTGTCCTCTTTCTTCTTCCACTCCTTCTACTAGTGTGACTGCTCTGGCTGCTGCAGTCTAAGACGGAACTCTTTCTCTTTGGTTGCCCCAGTTCTGGGAAGGAGTTCTGAGGCTACTCTGGACAGAGGCAGACGGTTGAGCTGGAGTTCTCCTGGGATTTCCTTGATTTGGGCGAGATGGACCCTGATTTAACTGATAGGAAGGGGTTGGTCTCTGCACTCTCAGTCCTTGACTTCCTTGTTCCCTTGACATGGCAGGAGTTGGGCAGTCTTTCAGCTGGTGACCAAAACCCTGACATCCAAAACACCAGTTCTCACTTCTGAGCTCATCCCTCTGAATCCTTGAAAGAGGTGGGGCTCCTAATAAAGTGTTCTAGGGGAAGGGTCTTCCTTCACTTTTGAATCTTCCCGCATCCTGATTCTGATTTGGGCCTTGCTGCCTCTTTGGGGGAGGAAAGTTTGAAGTACTTCCCGGGCTTTGGAATCTTTTAAAGAGGGTGCAGGCTTTGGCGGGACCTTAACACAACAAAGGCTTTGGCAACGTCCTTTGCCATTCTTACTGCTTCGGCCATTGAAATAGGTTTGGCATTCTTTACTAAGGTGTCCAATGGCTCGTTCATTCCTCGAATGAATGTGGCCATCAGCTGCTCTTCATCCAATTACGGGGAATATTTGAGAAGAAGGGCAAAAGCTTGATGGTACTCTTCAATTGTCCGGCTATCCTGCTTTAGTTCCAAGAACTCATTCATTTTAGTTTCAAAGAAGCTCGGAGGACAAAACCTCTTTTTGAGGTGAGCTTTAAGATCGGTCCAGGTCTGGGTGTTCTGGTCTCGAGATGGTTAGTCTCGCATAGTGATTCCTTCAAGCGACCCTGGCCGTTTCCACAATCTTTAACCTGGCGAGAGCCATCTTGCTTCTCTCATTATAGCCAGTTACATCAAAGGATTCCTCCATTGCCTCAATCCACTTTTCCACTACTTCACCTAACTGCTCCCCTTCACCCTTGAAGGGACCAGGTTTAGATCTGTGCATGGCTTTTCGAATATCCGGATCTAACTCTTCGTCACTCATCGGTTAGAGGATCCGGTTGCCTTGCACGGGCCGCGCGCCTCATGACTCTCACAAAACGAGATTTTTGTCAAGTAACTTTGACAATAGATTTATGTTTATTTAATTTTTACGATTTATTCTTTAAACAGATAATTATTTCATCATACATCATGAAACAAGATTTACTCTGATAATTTTATTAACCATTCACAATTATGAAAACAATTTGGAATTTTTTTGTAAAACATCGTTTATTATCAAAAGTTTTTGATATATACATAGAGCATTACGGCTCCCAAAATCACTGCCTTAATCATATACGCATAAAGAAGCGAAACTGCGAAGGAGTCATGCCATGGTACACATGATTCATTACAGAAAGAGGTGTTGTAATTCTATTTCTAGGGATAAAGCGGTTAAGAAGCCTAAAAACTCGGCATGAAATTCTGAAGTTCCTGGGTGAATGATCAAAGAGTTGTACATGCTGAACAAGCCCTAGCCTTATCAGAATCATGGCTAAGGAAATATTTTGTCTGAGCCTCTGACGCTGACTGGTACTGACATTAATACATCGTCCTCCATAGAACCACATATACCGATGTCGCTCAAGAGGATCAGGAAAGTAAAGATTCTTAAAATGACGTGCGAGTCTCACTCTGCTTACTCGGGTCGTAGCAGAGTTGATGAGGTGCTCGAATGCAAAGGCTATCATATCCTAACTCTGGGAGAGTTTAGGAATGCCAGATAGATTCAGGGTATCCATCTATAAATTTCCAATTCAATTTATGAGTTTCAATTTTTGAAGTTCATTCAACATAATCTTAACAAGTGAAAACATTATTTCCCAGATTTACTTTAAAATTTTAAGCAATTTGTTGCTTTTATGTAAATTTACAACAGCGCTTTGATACCAAGTATGGGATCCCACTGTCCCCTCTACGCACGGATTCCCGAATGGTAGCAGCGGAAGTAGCTTCCTCATGCGCGAGGCAGGGTTTCCCACTCGGGGCCTCACCCTCGAATGTCCGGGCACGAGACTAAGCTGGTGGTCATTCCAAAAACCGAAATCGGGAGAATTTCCCATGCCCAAAAAACGGGAACGATTCCACCATTTTCAATTTCTTAACGAATTTTTCTAAAGAAGTCAAGACTGAACTAACCTTCATCTGAATAAACCAGATAGAAGGGAAACTATAACAGACTTAACTTGAAGGAATCAATGCTTTTTTCCTAATTGAATCAGGCACAGCTGTTGATCTATTCATTTGAGAAGTCTTCAGGTTATTATTTAACTATTCGAGTTCTAAGCGTATTCCTATTGATCAATTTTATTATTAAAACTCTACTGATTCCAGCCCATGGGTTACCAACCACTGGAATTGGTAGAACCAGACAAGTACTCACCCACCCATAAGTGAATGCCTTTCTTAACTTTTGCTTTAGAATACAGATACGCACACACTCCTTTTTAAACTTTAACTTTTAAAACAATCCATTGATAAACAATTATTGGTTACAGATGTCATAACTCAAAATTTCCATTCAATCCTTGTTTCTCACAAAACAATATTACTTTGGACTCTCCGTTGAGACTAGCAGGTCAGCAACGAGATCCAATAACAGATTACAATAATTTTCTTACCATCAAACATATATATATCTTCCACAACATACGCATGGGTGTCCTAAGCACCCCGAGCCTGTGCATCGCCTGGTCAAAACCCTCCAGGATCCTCCTTAGGTGTCCTGGCACTTCACTCAGGGATCGCTTCGTCGGCCCTCGCCCATCATATTGGAAGCACACCATTTTACACTATACCCAGGCGGTCAAGACCTGGGCAGGTTTTTGCTGCGTGAGCCATCCTTTGAACACTCCCCGCCAACTGTTGCAACCGAACTTCCCTTAGAAAAACACATATACCAAATGCTCCCTCCAACATTCTGGCGTAAGACACTCCTTTTAGAAAACAGGGTTTCTATGCAAGTTTTCAGTTTTGATTTCTTTTGAATACAATGAGTATATCTTAATTCTGTATCCCAAGACTTCTAGATCACAGGTCTGGATTCCCAAGCAGAATTCATCGAATTCTGTAATCTTGATCCTCAGATCAAAATCAAAGGTCTCAATTTAATTTCAAATTCGGTGGGTGATTTGATTGAATTTTCCTGAACTGGTCACATCGTCTTTTCTTGAAACTGACGAAGGAGATTAAGTCGAGGTCATAGTCTGATTCAGGGTTCGAGTATAGAAAGGTTCTCCCTGAACTATCTTTCTCGAAGGGTAATATTTCAATTATTACTTTACTGAATTTCATTCATTAAGTATTTTGCTTAACTGAATTCAAAACTAAACATGTATTCCTATGAGGAATAAATTAATCATTTATCTAAAAATCTGACTTCGATAGATCTTCTGAATTTTCTCATTACCATCTTAGAGAATATGAAACAGTAGAATTTTCCTTCACAGAGTATTTACTTATTCATTTACCAATATTCATGGGATTTAAACAATGATTAAAGAGAACTCTCATTTTGATATAAAAAAATTATGTATGCATCTATTTATGCATAAAATCCAACTTCTATGGAAATAACACTTTTATATAAAAGAAAATCCTTTTATGCATCTATTTATGCATAAAAATCAATTTTGATGAAACTAACACTTTTATAATAAAAAATTTCTTTTATGCATCTATTTATGCATAAAAATCAATATTGATGAAAGTAACACTTTTATAATAAAAAAATTCTTTTATGCATCTATTTATGCATAAAAATCAATATTGATGAAAGTAACACTTTTATAATTAAAAAACTTCTTTTATGCATCATTTTATGCATAAAAATCAATATTGATGAAAGTAACACTTTTATAATAAAAAAAATCTTTTATGCATCATTTTATGCATAAAAATCAATATTGATAAAAGTAACACTTTTATAATTAAAAAAATTCTTTTATGCATCTATTTATGCATAAAAATCAATATTGATGAAAGTAACACTTTTATAATTAAAAAAATTCTTTTATGCATCATTTTATGCATAAAAATCATTATTGATGAAAGTAACACTTTTATAATAAAAAAATTATCCAATGTGCATCTTTCTATGCATCAAATTTAAATATAATAAAATCACTCTTTTATAATTAAAAAAAATCAATATGCATCCTTCTATGCATAGGATTTAAATCTAATAGAAATAAAAAATATTTCTACTATGCATTTTTCTATGCATAGAATGAAAATAACACTTTTAGAATACACAAACGATGGGGATTACTCTTTTTGAATAATAAAAGATAATACTTATTTCACAAAATTTAAGAAAATTTTGCCATAACCTCCTTTGTATGGCTAATCATTTTTAAATTTTTCCTATTCTCAATTTACTTAAAAATTATCCCCAATTGGTTTGAAGCATCCTAAGCTAATCAAATTCCACTTGTTAAAAGAGAAACAATATGAAAAGTTTAATTCAAACAATTTGATTACTTAACCAGGATAAAGAAGGGCTGAATTTAAGAATAAGAGAGGGGGAAAGCCTTTCCAGCAAGGCATAGCATCAGATTATCATTTTAAAGATAACAAAAAATTAAAAAACCATTAAAAGAATAAGAAAAAGTAGGATTTCTAACTTACATGAAAATTTGGGAGCTTTCCTTTGGCTTGATGGTTTGAGGGATCTACTCTTGTTTGCAACAAGAGTGGCCACCAATTCTTTAGAAGAGGGAATGGTCAAAAACTAATGAATTATTAAGAAATTCACAGTTTTTGGCTCTGGGGGAGGAGTAGAGTAACAGTGCATAAAACACTATTAAGCTTCAACAAAGGGGGAGGCTTCTATTTATAGGAAAAAGTGAGCTTCTAACCAAGCAAGCTGATTCTAGAATTTTCCAGATCAGTTTGGTCAAATTTTGACCATTTTTGGGTCAGTTTAGCTTACTTTTTGGAACTAGACTTGAATTAGGAGAGAGGAGAGATGAAATATCTCAATTTTTGGGAATTTAAAACTCCACCACACATGTGAAATAGGCGCCTACTTCATGAGGGGGAATCCCCACATCTAAGGTGTCAAAAATTCATTTTTTTAGTATTTCCTTTGGTCCTTAGTCCACTCTTCATCTTATGTGAGTATTTACTCATTTTTGGGAGGATTTTCTTTATTTCTTCTATTTATCTCCTCCACACATTTGGATGAATCTGATTGCCCCTCAAAACCTTAATTTAAAATTTTCGAAAAATCTGGACCCCTAGGATAAGGCCTTTTGAACAGATTATAATTGATTTCTAATGCACCTTGTGAACATCTTTTTGAACTTCTGTTTCGAGGGAATTTATTTTAATAAGAAGAGATATTTTTCCATCCAAAAATATCTAAAATCTGAATAATCTCTCTCTAGAATATTTTCTCTCTCTAAGCCAAAATAGGTAAAAACAAGATCTTTTATATATCTGAAGAGGGATTTGATTATAGGGGAAGATACTGGACATCTTGAGGGGCTGGGGAGGAATCTTACAGAGTAAAAGTGAGAAAGTTTGAGCGAGACCTTAAAATAGTTTTTTTATGCTTAAAATAGTTATTTCTATGCTTAAAGTATTTATTTTTATTTCTGAGGCCTTATAAATAGAGTAGGGATTGCCATGTTCCACTACTCTTCTTATAGGGATACATCATATCTTCATATTGACAATAGGCTAGACATAAACTCAATTATCATAGGTTCATCTGCCAATCCCTCTAATACTACGATGTTGCAAGCATCTTAAGTAAAGCTATTTAATCTTTCAAGCACCTTAAAGAAAAAGAACCTAGATCGGATGCCCTTATGGAAGCAGCATGGACAACAATGTCTAAAGTGCAGGAGCTCTACAAGAAGCTCACAAATAGAGAAAGTGGTAGACCTTATAGACAAGAACATGCTAGAAGTGAAAGCAGCAAATAGCCATTGCGATGTGGAGAGTTTTTAACATCATTAAAGAGGCAAAAGAGGCTCCTCTTCAAGGACAAGTTGCCACGTTCATTGCAAATTTAGGGTAAATGGAGAAGGCCAAGATGATAGTTGAGGTCCAAAATGCTTTCATGTATTGCTGCTTATGTTCAACATCTTGTAGGTGTTTGTCATAATATGCTACAATATTACAAATTTTCTTTAAAATATAACAGAAGTTACATCTCTCTATGGTGCCTTTGTGAAGAAGTAGCAATGATAGTGGCCCATGCTAGTAAAGAACATTGTGAACACACATGCTTTCATGTATTGTTGCGTGTTGTTAAGGCTCACCCTAACCCCCCTTGAAACACGTCCAACAAGAGATTACCTGGTGAACCGCAACTATCATGTGTGGATCTTTCCAATGGCCAAGATCATAACCCTTGAGGTCTCCAAGATCTACAACTCCTTGAGAAGCAATTCCACTGCATCTCCCGTGAGCGTTTGTCACATCGCCACGTTGCACTACGTGTACTCGTCCCTCCTATCACCTCACTTCACTCACACACACTCACTAGCATGCATTAGAGAGAGAGAGATATTAGCAAGAGGGTTAGCAAGATCAAGACTCTATTGCACAATGGGAGAGTCCTTTGTATTATGAGAGATATTCACTTATATACATGGCCATAAGTGTTCACACTCACTTAAACTGTGGTCGACCGAGCACTTTAGGCTCAAAAGAGGCCTAATGCTATTACAATGACTACTCTCATAATATATCCATGAAGTACATCACTTTGGACATCATCATAACTTACTACCACACACGCTTGAAGAGGGAATCACCACATAAATATTCCGTTGAACCATTACGGGCGCCCGTCCAAGTTTTATATGGGGTTGAGTGGTTTTCTTGGTGTTTCTTGGGCCTCCATTCTTGTCGAATCTTAGGTGAAGCTATTGGGGTTGAAGTGGCGAGGTTATCTTCACTTTATTCGATTTTGGCAACCATGACGGAATTACCATCATAGTATCCTTGTTGTTAAGCATGTGCACAGGCACCCATCTTTGATGAACATTATAAATTGGTGGGCTGATGCTTTTGTTTTGCTGAGGTTTCTTTCTTTGTGCAGGATTAGGGGATTTTTTGATGCGCTTGGGAATCCAAACTTTGGTATTTCCTTGGTAGTACCCTTGTACTTGCATTAATCTTTTTGGTACCCAACACTTGTTGATATGTTAGAGTTCTTTGAGGAACTCGCATAGACTTTTATGGATAGTGTTGTGGAGTACTTATATTTTTCCTTGGCCTATGAGTGCTACGTTGAGGAAGAGGCTTTGATGATCGAGGCACCCAAATTGGATTGGTGTCTTCGTAGTAGCCTTGGGCTACAAGTAGCTGCTTCTCCACCCACATTTTGATACCATGAAGATACCTTGATTTTGGTTGTCTTGGTGGAGTTTTCTTTTTGGTGGAAGTGGAAGGTTGTGGGCCCTCCTTTACATTGGTTGGTGCTGAGGTTATGGGTTTGAGACTCATGGGCGTTGTTGACAATGAGGCTAGAGTCTCTTATGGAGTGGTTGTTGATGATGTGGTTTTTGAGTATGCAGTCATCTCATATGGTGAGGGTGGTGAACGAGGAGTTGTTAAGGTCAAGGCTTTTTCTTTGAGTTCCTTTTTAGAGATAGATGGTTGCGCTTGGGGAACTTTTTTAGAAATAGCTGCTAATTGTAGGTTGTGGTATTGGAATTTGTTGGTGAGGATGGAGCTAAAGGGGTAGATGCTTTATTAGAGTCGGTCATTGATGCAGATGGTAGATCATTGTGTAGAGGGGCTTTCGTGGAAGAGGCTTATAACTTTTTTGTGTTTAGCATTGTAGAAATCCATTAGGGTTGGCTCCTCTTTCATGCAGTATGGTATTGTCAACTTTGTGTCATTGACCATTATGATCCTATCGCGAGACGAGCAAAAAGCATAATGGTGCTTGGATAGCAATAGTCCATTTATGCCCCAAGATCAAATCTTCTTCCAACACATAATCACAAAAAACTTGCAAGTAAGGGGGTTAGTTGCAATATACATTGTATATTAAAGTACCCCAAACATGGCATGTTTAAGTCTTGTGTGAATGGAATTCTATTAGGATGAGTCGTGAGTGTTAGTTGACCTAACAAATCCCATAACTCGAGGGTCATGAGATTGTACTCTTTTTGTGGATAAAGTTGTGCTTGAATCATGGTGAGTTTAGAGGAAAGGCCCCCTTCCCTTACCAATGATGTCATAACCAGTTCTTTGGTTGGCTACACACATTTGCACCCTTCTTGGACCGACATTCCTATCAACACTAACCACTTTTTCCACCATTTCTCTTGTAGTGTCCAATAATTTCTTCGATGTTCCTGCTTGCACAGTAGTGTGTGAATGATTGACCATGTGTATCATTAACCAAGTGAGGGTCTCATCACTAGACATGACATAATACACATAATAACAACCACATGATCTCTTACATGTAGCTGGCTTCTTGCAATAGTGGCAAATGATCTTCCCATTATGTATGGCTAGGAGGCCCGCTATGCGAGTCCTCTTCATGCATCCTTTGAAACAACTATCATTGCTAATTCCAGTGTTTAAATACCAGGGACAAGTTGTATTTAGGCACTCCATTATACCAATACAATGGCTAATGTTGCACAATCCTTGAAAGGAAACATTTGAAGTAGCTGGCTTTGTCCACATATGACCATCTAACTTGTGGTCCACCCCTGCCATTGCTGAACCAGATCCCTTTATGTTTAGAAACTCGAATATCACATCTCCATCATCAAACCTTGGAAGCTCTTCAACTTGTACAACTCATTGAATTCGCCACACAAGCTTTGTCAAAGTGTTGTCCTTCTTCATTGTAAGCAAGAAATCCATAGTACTCTTACTATTGTGACGAGAAAGTGATCCTATCTAAGGAACCTCTGTCCATAAGGGAATTGCATATCAACAAACTGTGAGGGCCTTTCAATATCCACAAACACCCAACTACACATAGGTGTATGACATTCTGAAGTGAATGTCACCTCATACAAGAGAGAAAGTGACCCCTCAAGGATATAGAGGTCATTACCTTCCATATCTTGATGCGGAATAAGGCTCACATGCTTTTCCTCATCTTCTCTATGAATGATGGCATCTTCTCTATGAATGATGGCATCTAAGGACTTGAACTCCTTGGGATGAGATTTTTTAGTCAAAAATTCCTTGCTAACAATACCTTTTCCATTGCACAATGGAACACACATGTCAGCATCAGCAAGATGGGAATAGTAGCTTGGCCTCCATGAAGAGAGAGAGAGAGAGAGAGAGAGAGAGAGAGAGAGAGAGAGAGGAAGGAGGGGAGGGCAAGGGAGAGATAATCTAAGAAACTTAAATATTTAAATTAAAAAATTTAGGGTTAGGTTTAGGTTGAGGGTTATGATTAGGGATTAAAATGTGCTTAAATATATAATTAATAAATTAATTATTGGGTGGCACAAAAAATAATTGTATCATTATGTATTTATACAACCTACAATTCTCATCTCATGGCACATCACTTCAATCAAGTATGAATGTAGACACCCATATGTCTTTGTGAGGAAACACATCTAAATTAGGAAGGCCTTGTTGAACAACAATTGGAAAATTAGGGTATTGGTCATCTCTCTGAGTTCTTCTAGTAGTTTCCATTAGGTGAAACACTCTAGGCCTTTACCTTTGTCTGGAGACATAGCTCCTTCTCCAGTGGTTAGCTAGATTGGTCCATTCAAATCTATGTGGACCAATGCCTACACCATCTTTAACACGATCCATTTATTTCTTTCTGTTTTATAGATGACTATACAAAGTAAACCAGCCACTTATGTTATCATTAGAACATACTCCAAGGTTGGATATTGTCTAACCTTGAATGCATTTGTGAAGCCTTACGATGATGTTATTTCTTATTTGAAGTTGGAGATGTATATATTGGTATTGTGTTACTTTTAACCTAGGGATATTATTCTCTTTAAAAATATGTATATTCAATGAAAATTTTTATAAATAAAAAAACTTGAAATTGAAAATCTGTGGGTTTCAAGAAAGGAGAACTAGTGCTATTGCATAGTGCCAAATATAGGGGCCTTCAACTATTGAAAATCATTTAGATAACTTGATAAGGTTTTATCAATATCAACAATTTCAAAGAGTTGAGAGCTCAATGGATACATCAATGGTAGCAAAGTCAAAAGGTTCTACTAGAGTACCCCTAATTTGAGTGTAGATCAGTGTCTATTTTATAATAGCTTGATATTGAGGGCTTGTTGTAACAATAACCAAGGCCTTCTACAATTTGTGGCATCTATGAGTTATTAGGAAATGGCTACAAGCAACTAGTAAGCAAATCATCCCCAAGCCCTTGCAAATCCTTATCTTTCAACATTAGGCTTCTTAACACCACTTCATCACCCATATTGTGTCAATGGCTATCTGCTACTTACTTGTATGTGGCTTAATAGGGCATACACTAATAGGTAACTTGGAAATGATCACTAGCACAATGGGTTAATGCACATGAATGATGGGCAAGAAGGCTATGTGTGAGCGATATCCAGGAAGGCTATGCATGACCAATGCCTTACTTAGCTACAAGAATGGGTGAATGGTTTGAGAGTAAGCCCTCTTGGCGTGGCCACCTTAGCACAACAAGATAGAGACCTAAGAACTCAATGGGTACAACCTAATAGGAATAGCGATATATGACGACGATGAAAAACTAGCAATTTCACACTCTCTTGATAGGACTTAGCATCCCTCATGAGAAGAATCAAATCCAACAAGGAAGGATCGATGCTTATGTAAATTTGTATCATCTAGGCTATGGAAAATACACTTGGGGATCTTCACTTCTCAAAGCCATAAACCAAACTATTGTATAAGTGAATCTTGAGTGTCTACAAATATTAACATATATAGGCAATGGGATTTGGGTTCTATTTCTATGGTGGGTATTTAAGAGCTCCACAATTACCAACCGAGAAATTGAGACCCATGGTTAAAGTACGACCATGTTAATATGGGAAAGATTTTGGGTGACATGCTTGTGTTTCACCATGCTTTCATTAAGCATTTCTTCATGCTTGCGTTTCGCCATGCTTTCATTAAGCATTTCTTCATGCTTGCGTTTTGCCATGCTTTAGTGGAAAGCATTCAAGGGTAGACTATCCTACATCTTGCTTATCTTCTTCACTTGGCTCGTAGTTCTCTCCGTCTCTCCGGCTGCAGCGCCGACTTTGCATGGTCCATCGTACAACTTGCTCACTTTGGTTCAAGCTCAAAGCATATCAGGTTTAGGCCCTCTCTTAAGCTTCATCGGCGGTTTCAGGCTCAAGGATGATATGGCCATAAGCTACCACATCAGATTGCCGAGCATTGACAATATGATGTGGCAAATGTAAGAGTAATATGTGCTCTCATCTCATATGAGTAAGGCTGAAAACGCGCTCGTAGCCTCCTCCGCGAAGAGTTTTTCGTCACCTCCATGTCCGAAAGGGGAGCGCTTGCCCACGTCCTCCGCATCATTGCATGAGCTTGTAGTGTCATGCTAGATTGCCGACCGTCAGTAATCTAACGTGGTATATATGCCAAACACGAGCATCCTCCAAGCTCTAAGAAGCCAATAGATAAACAGATTGGCCCAGTCGGGAGACATTTCTACATGCCTTCTAATAGTGCAACTATAAGAACTGATGAGTTAAAAACCCTATAGTTATTGTCTGGGGAGAGTGTAGTTGAACTTATGGCATGCTCACCATAGTGCTCATGGCTTGCCTATCCAACAACTCCAGTGATTTTATGGTGGGCCATTGGATGTTACAAGCATTGTTGCCCAGGTCCACATAAGAGAAAATCCAAGAAAGCCAAAGGCCAGCCAACACTTTGTTGGAATTCCAGGAGCTGACCCCCTAGCTTACGAATGCACGCCTAATGTTTGAGAGCAACACAGAGTCTACTTCAACCGCCTACCTAGACGACCAAATTGCCCAAATTGCCCTCAAATATTGGAGGATGCCATATCTGACGTGCATGGCTTCACAATGCATGCAACACAACACTTAATGCATGGCTATAGTGCATGGCTTCAATGCATGGAACCAACACTCAATGCATGGCTTCAATGCATGGATCAAGACAATTTGTTCAATTCATTTACTTCTTTTAACCAATTGAGGTTAAATTTTTGTAGCTACTACAGGCACATCCCAAAGGGCTCGAGGTTTTAGCGTAAAGGAAAGATTACTTGGAAGTTCAGTAAAACATTACGTGATTTCATCATTTCATTTTATATATATTCAAGACAAAGCTTTGATCTAGATAAGCATTCAATTTAATTAACAAGAGTAATAAGCATGTATTGTTAAAGCCCTCTCTAGGTGGAGTTAAGTTCTATGCACCTATACATCACTGTCACATCTAGTAAGTTACTAAAACTTTGGAGTCTATTTACAATTTTTGGGAACATTGCTTTGATGAAATGAGGTGCTATCAACTTGACCCTTGCGTGTGCTTAGTTGCTTATCTTCGCAAGGAAGATTCACAAGAGTGTGTGTTTGGCATTGTTGCTGGTTAGAATGGTCTTAGTTTTGGGTAGAGTAATTTGTTATTTCAGAAAATTCCTACTTACCTTAGAGTTTTTGTCACTTGCCACCCAATTATTGTTTTGGATCTACTGCCTATTTTGGGGATGTTTTATGGGCCATTTTAGGATCCCAACAAGTGCCCAAGGAACCCAAGACATGCACCCATGGTGGGTGGGACACCTATTGGGAACTATATGAAAGTGTTAAAGCCTATCCTTAGGTTGAAAAGGCAAAGTCGATTTTAACCTCAATTGGTTAAAAGAAGTAAATGAATTGATCAAGACACTTAATGCATGGCTTCAATGCATGGAACACAACACTTAATGCATGGCTTGAATGCATGGATCGAGACACTTAATGCATGGCTTGTGTAAGGGCCTTCACAAACATCTCCCCACCAAATAAGGCCTTTTTTATGGGCCTTAGTGAAATGGGCATTTGTTCTTAATTTTTCAAAATGTGCCCATTTACTTTTCAAGTATCTTTACCAATTTGTAAAGATATTAAATTATGTAGCGATGCTCATTGTTGACCACTACAAGTTATATGTAATGAGTAGATTTGCAATACCACTTAAATTTTGTTTTGTTCTAGTACTTGAGGGTAATTTATTATCATGTTTGGAGGTTCTGTGGTCAACAATTACTTCATTGTTTCAGATATATTATGCCTCGTGTGTGACCATAGTTTAAGTAACCGTGGTTAAATTAAGTTTTATTAATCCTTGTTACTTTTACTAATTGAGATTATTATTCTTTATAAATATAGAGCAAACCCATTATTCTTTATTCCGCCTCCTTTCCAAACATTCCCCTTACTAGGTTCTCCCTCTCCCTCTCTCTCTCTCTCTCTCTCTCTCTCTCTCTCTCTCTCTCTCTCTCTCTCTCTCTCTCTCTCTCTCTCTCTCTCTCTCTCTCTCTCTCTCTCTTCTTTCGTGTTTATTTTTTTGATCATCATGGTGTCTGTCTTTTAAGATCCTAACAAAAGATGTGCCTTCTTTGCCAGATGAGTTTGGATGGTTGGTGACTACAAAACTATTGCAAGATTGGTTGTCCAAGCATTTTGCGGAGAAGGAAGAAAGGCTTCTAGGGGTACCATTGTGTAGGATTTTGGGTGAACCCAACCATAAGGACCACATATGGTCATCTAAGAAAGCTCGAGGAGAGTTTTAATCAACATGGGTATGTGCCTACACAGGGTGAATTTATTGTGTCAGAGAGTTTTCTAGGAGAACAACCAGTGGAATTTAACCCTCGAGAAGCAAATCAGTCCCATCATTTCAATGTGGCGGTATGCATATCTCCTTAGCTTTATTTTATTGATGCTCTTTTATTTTATGATTTTTACACATGACGATTGTGTTATGTGTTTCTATAATTTGCAAACAATGGATTTACAGAGTTGGAAACACCTTCATAACAAGAAACTTATCATATGGGATGGAAACCACAGGGTGGTTGCATGGACCAATGCAATATTTAAAAGTAAGGACAACTTATCTCAATGCTTTACTCTTCTGTTTCCATTACCTATGTTTGTTTAATCTTGCCTTTAATTGTAGAGCGGGATAATCTCCCCGAAAGATATCCGTTAGTTTGTTGTCGTGTCATCGCCTTCACCAAGGAAAAGGAGGCTGAGATATTAATGTATCAGGTGAACCTAATCAAGTGACTTCGTGAGTTGACCTAAATTTATTGCATATATTTTATAGTGCAGCATGCCCTTGACCTTGTATGAGGTACTTTAAGTAGAGTGACATGCATGCGTGTGCCTCAAACGATGGCCCATGATGTTTTTTTAATGAAAAGGTTTGGGCTTGCCAACCCAACCACCTTACTCGATAAGCTCACAGCCTTGACATTTCATGATTGTTTGTAGAAGGGCCACACATATGGCAAGGTTTATTGGGGGTCCCAACAAGTATGAGAGTATTGTTCATTCGACCTTGGCAGTTCAGGGATGCTCTTTAGTGTGGGCGGATTTCCCGACATCATTAATTGTGCATCCGGATTATTCCATTGTGCCCAGATGGAATGCTTGGACGAAGGAGCTTGTGGTTACAACATGTGTGTTAGCCAATGAGTTTTTAAATGATAATGGGGCATTTGTCACAGCAAACAATCCTAATCATCTTCCAACCATTGTGGAGGTCGCAAAATCTCACAATCTCTCTCTCGGACGGATAGTGTATCTAGAGATGTAAGGAGCTTATCATCATCAGATTGATGATGATGGAACTGAGGAGGTGACATACACAAACTATGTTTACATATAAGTATATAATAGTTTTATCAATGGTTTGAACAAAAATGTCTAACTTGTAATTGTGGGGTAGGTGCCCATTATACTTATTTTGGAGTGTTTGTACGCAATCCACCAAGTAGATATAGCCCAACATATATCCGAGAGAGAATGGAAATGATGCAGTGGATGGGAAAGGTTTTGGGCCACATTCCATTGTTGTTTCAGAGTGTGAGTACTGTAACAGGAAAGAACCCAATCTGATAATGGGCAGGAACCGTAAGCCTCTACGAGGTCCAGCTAAGAGACCAGTGGTTACTGCAAGGTATAAAACAAGAAAGATCTTTTTTATAATTTGAATTTGTGAAATCATGTTCAAAATGGTAGGGAATGCATCTATTTTTTTCACTTTGCAAGTGGTTGCTTGGAACTTTCACCATGGAGGGGGACCTAGTTCTTGATTGCTTTGCAGGGACAAGTAGTACATGCAAAAGGCATGCAAGCAGATGCGCCGACATTGTACAAGCATTGAGGATGATTTGCTATGCCATGAAATTGAGTTGGGAGGGCTTGAAGACATGCTTGAAGACCTCGGTGACAATAAATTCATTGGCCACGAGACAGAGGCATTGCAAAGGGCACAAGTGGAACCTATGATGTCAACTCCGCAACCTTTGCCACCATGGAATCAAGTTCTTAGGCCATATGCACATCCATGCCCATCTATTCCACCTCTATTTTATCCACTTCCATCTAATGCACCATTTCCTTACCATCTTCCTCCACCTTTTATGCCAATCCCGACATATCCTCCAAATTGGATAGCACCATCACAGCCCCTTCCTTCTCAAGGGCCACATAATAGAATCATGAGGTTGAGTATGCCTCTAGATACTTGAATGACTCTAGGAATGGAGGTTTTGTTTTGCACTACAATTCTCATGACATCTTCTTCTGTTATTTATGAATGACTCTAGGAATGGAAGTTTTATTTTGTTATTTTGAACTATATTCTCATGGCATCTACTTTTGAACTACGATTCTCATGGCATATTCTTTTGACATTGTATGAATGAGACTCTAGTAATGGAGGGTTTATATTGATATTTTGAATCATCAATTGTAGTTTGCATGACATTATCTATTGTAATTGTTTTATATTGAGGGTTTAAATTGATATTTTGAATCATCAATTGTAATTTGCATGACATAATCTATTGAAATTGTTTTGTGCATAGAGAGAGGGAGAGAGAGAGAGAGGGGGGGGAGGGGTGTATCATGTACCTTATATAGTAATTTTGAGTTGCATCAAGAGTTAAGGAGTTAGCATAAGGGTGTAAAGAGATAGAAAATAAGACAGGGGGGTTTAAAGAGAGAGGGAGAGTATGAATGTAAGAGTGAGATCGAGAGAGAGAATGAAAGAGGGTCCTAGGGAGAGAGTGCAAGAGTGAGGAAGTGAGTAGGGAGAGAAAAAAGCGCTCAGCATTTTGGAGGAATCGCGCTGGAAAATGCTCGCCAAAAAATCCCCCCCTTGCTTTGTAGCAATCTTACCTTGTGGAGGGCTGTTAAATAATGGGTTGAGGGAACTTCAAAATGGCAGCTTAAACCAGAATATGAACCTGAGGTTGATACCTCACATTATTTAAGGGAAGATAGTAATGCTCCTAAATTGATCCAAATGCCAGTTAATCGGTTGGGATATTAGTATAGGAATGATGACACAAATGTTACCATTCCTATCTACCATAATGGATATCAGGCAACTGTGATCCTAGATGGTGGAGCAAGGGTGAGTATCATTAAAATGAACAATGACTAGAAAAATGGGATATTGCTATAGGAATGATGACACAAATGTTACCATTCCTATCTACCATAATGGATATCAGGAAACTGTGATCCTAGATGGTGGAGCAAGGGTGAGTATCATTAAAATGAACAATGACTGGAAAAATGGGATAATTCTATCTTAGAGCGAATGGATTTTGTCATAGAAATGGCCGATGGAACATCTGTAAGACCCATAGGAGTCTTGCTGTAGATCAAATTGAAAATCTTTTCGTTTGGCAAATTTGTGGTGATGAGTTTCCTGCACCAACAAGATTCATATGATGTCATATTTGGCAGACCTTTCTCATGAGGGAGGCCTTTGACTTCTATCTTTATGATAAGAGCTAGGACCATTGCTAAGGTTTTTGAAGCAAAGTTATCAACAAATTCTAAAAAGTTCTATAAAAAGGAAGCCCATTAGAAAATGGTTGAGGTGGAAATGTTATCACGCCAGATGCAACAACATATTATGGGGGAAATGAAAAGATACACAGTGGCTAAGAAAGTTGAGGCTATAAAGGTGCATGACGAGTTTTCAAAGAAAATTTGGGTCAAGAAATTGGAAAAAATCACTACCCTTGGTAAAACATAAGAGAAACCCCCATCTCCAGGGAAGATTAAGCCATAAATTTCTAGATCAGAAAGGCATAAGAGAAACAAAGCCTTGGCACCAGAAGAAGCTGAACAAGAAGAAAATAAGATTTTGGCCCCAGACTGAGGCAAAAGAAGATGATATAATGGACTTAAGACTAGTTTGTGGTGCACTATAAATTGTATATACAATGGGTGACCAAACAATTATTCGCCCCAGAGCTCAACAATCTAAGGAGGGGCAAGAGGGACTTTTATATGATAGACCCATGAAAAGGTACAAGAAGGACCAGCTATGAAATCATACGAGTCAATTGGTGCATGGCAAAACTATGACCTTACATGTGGCTTGGTCTTCTATAACGATAAGATCTCATATCCCTTACACTCATCCACCACTCACATGCACTAATATTTTGCAACATACCCTTTGTACCACAAGCTATTCTCCAAACCATTGAGGTGAGCAATGTGGTGGGTACTTTGCTAAGATCTCATATCCCTTAAACTCATCCACCACCACTCACATGCACTAATATTTTGCAACATACCCCTTGTATCACAAGCTATTCTTGTGAAGCGAGTCAAGGGGAGGTGCATCAAAAGCTTACTAGTGGGATTGAAGCTACAACCTCAGTTGTAAGCCAGGATAAAACATGTCAATCATGATGGCAACACCATCGAGTAAATCCTTAAAAAAATTGGTTAAATGTTTTTGACTTCATTAAGCATTCCAACACATAAGGTACGCTAGGTATTGACCGGGTAGAAAGGGTTACAATCTAGAGTGAGTAGTGAGTCTAGTGAAAGTTGCACTTCCCACCACAAACTGCAATAACTATTATTGTGCAGCTTAGAATGCTTTAGAACTTACACCAATGGAAAGCTTGTTTTCTATAAATAAATTTTAACTATTTGATCACCCTGATCCAAGTTATGGTTCAAAAGTTACAAGTGTCATAAGGAGACTCTATCTAGAGAAGTTGTCAATGTGTGGTAAACAGTTATCCATGTTTGGCATTTTCTTCCACCTCAGCTGCTCTTTTCGGCTTTTAACTTTTACTTGTTGCTAAGGAACATTTGTTCTAGCCCTTGTGTTACGTATGACCCCAAACTACTAAATTTGAAATTGCCCAAATTGGTAACTTTGCTCTTACACCTGGGTAAAAATAGTAGGGGATCACTCAGAATTTAAACCTGAGGTACCAAGATCGAAGATCAGTAGTTGTATTATATACCACATATTAAACCTTATCTTATTATGACAAGTCTTGATCCATTTGTTGTAGACTACCCCAAAAGTGAAATTAGCAAAGGCTTATGGCTAAATTTGGCCCTAACTTTCGAACGGTGAACCAAAATTTCTTAAAGATTTATAGGTGTGAGGTACACAAATTGTACTTCCCTAGAACTAGACCATGCAGAGTGTACTCACTATTTTTAGTAGTTCTATAGACCTAAGAACCTGAGCAAGTCAATTATTCATGCCTGGCTTTAATTAGCGACACTTTTTTCCATTTAAGACAAGGCACGTACATGGTGGTAGTCCTTGCCTAGGTCTACAACCCCATCGAGTCATATTTTAGTTCTAACCACTTGTCAAAAACGACAGCAGCACAGCTGGGGTGTAAGCAAAGATTCTTCCTACTTGTCCATGCTTGGCTCTAATTTTCCATCTAGGAGCCAGTAGCAAAACTGAGCATACACAGTCATCATAGGTGGTACTTGGACTATCCCCATACAAAATTTGGAGCCAATAGTTGAACTGAACATACACAGTCATAGGTGATACTTGTATTATCCGCATACAAAATTTGGTCTAGTTTCAATACTGTGGAATTACTAGCTATTTTTAGTAGTTTTTAACTAAGATTTGCACAAGTTCTTCGAACCTAGGATCTAAAGCACCCACATTGAGTTAGTAGAGCTCCAAAACCCCAACAATGCAAACTTGAAGAAAAATCTAGCCAAACATGATTAATTTCACTCTTCTTAGAAGGCTTACAGAATGAAAGGTTGCACGATATGCTTTATGCTCGAAGGCACATGACCTTTAATGTGCATTGGGATGCCATTGATTACAATGATAACTTCATGGGACCTCCCAAAGAAATTCATGGCTTCGAAACATCTTTTAAAATCGGATCTGAAAGTGATAGATCAAGTGGAAGCAGAAATGAAGAGAAGAAAGAAGATCCTAATCTTATTGGAAAATTGTTAAAACAATTGAAAAAAATACATGAAGAGATCCTAATCTTATTGGAAAACTGTTAAAACAGTTGAAAAATGAGTTTAAGATAATTCCAAAAGAGCCGAGAAATCCCTACCTCTATTATCTGAGAAGAGACATGGTTTGGTGTTCATAGTGTAAATCCAAACATTTAACAATAGAATTTCTTCACCTAAAGCCAAGGCCAAAACTATAGTGTGGCTACTATGGTTGCAAGGGCAACCATGACACCAATCGTTGATATAGGTTTAACCCAACAACTAAGGCTTATCAAGCAACATGAGTCTTAACTATGCATGTCCCCCACAAAAGCCACTACTAATGGCCTTAATAGCACCACCTACTGGAATGCACCCTGACCAATTGGCATGCCTCCACTTGTTTTGCCTCTTAAGCCAGCTCCACCTATAGTAACACCTATTCATCAAGTGGGAGCTGAAGAAGAAAGTAGTTTAGAGGGTTTGGTACCATAATTTGTCAATGAATTGCCTATGGAAAGTACAGATACTCTTTAGTATTTTGTTACTCCTCCAGACTATACATGGTGTCTTCTTCTGATGAGTACACATCTTTGATGAGAATTGTGGCGTCAACACGCAAAAAGGACATAAATTCCTTGATGAGAAGAGCTCCACTCTCTCATTATGCATGTGGAGGACCCCACATAAATGCTAAAAGTCCAAATCGAGTTTTCAAGGATGCACCAGTGGTGGTGGAAACTAACCATATCCCATTGGAAAGATGGTGCAGGGGGATGATTTCTAGCTTCTTTTGGTCTTGCCCTTCCAATGGGGTATCCTCTGAAGAGTGTGCATTTTATGAATTTTGGCATGTCCTTCGACTACTATCAAGGTTTTTTTATGGAGGAGGAGATCTTGGTACATTGCTTCCCTAGTAGCTACTTTGTTCTTCACTGTGAGGTTGTACTCCTCTTAGAACTTGTGAGAGCTTTGGTGGCCTCATGTATTGTGGGCGAGGGTAGTGTCACACTCCTTGGAAATTTGGCTAGCTACACACAAGCCACTTGGGCCTCTTCAACTTTTGCTTGCTTGAGCTTGGGTAGAAGTTAGTCTCTTTGGTCTTCATATGCCTAGGTTGTTGCCACAACCTTGGTGGTCTCAAGGGCCACCCTCTCAGAGAGGATTACAAGGGGACCCCCGTGGTTTAGACATGGGTGGCACACCTCTTGCACTCCTAGGAGGGTGACGATATGGATGTGGCATCATCTACTGCCACCATGATGTATGCATAAAGTCCCTTATACACAATGGATTAAGTCCTTAGTTTTTGGTAACTTCACATTCATTATGTGTGTAGTGATGTGTTTCAATGCCATGTGTATGTGACATGGCATGGTGAGTTGACGTGTTCGAAATGGGTTGTGGACTATTTGGGTGGAAGCTTCCAAATAAACCCAACTATACCAACTCTACCCTTCATGGGGAGGGAGCACTCTACCCACTCAGTGGGAGATCCAAAATAAGCAATAAAAGGAGGGTGAAGTGTTAACTTGCACTTACTGGTTTGTCGAGAAGAACATAGACTTTGCCATGCCATTACTTATCGAAATGCCGGTAGCACAACTGGATGCGATATTGATTCCTTGCAATGTTGGTGTACCATGTGATTTTTTTTTTTGTGGCGATTGCTTGAGCTCATTTCAAGTTTGGAGTTGGTGTGCCGATGTCATAAGTGTGCTGATGTCTTGAAGTTGCTGGTACGATGGTGCTTGGTGCCTTGTGGGTGTGCCACCGATGTAGTTGGGTTCAAGGTTTATGTGCCAATGTCATAGGTGTGTTGATACCTTGAAGTTACTGGTAGAATGGTGCTTTGTTAGTGCCTTGTGGGTATGCCACCGATGTAGTTGGGCTATCATTTGATTGACTTGAAGTGACAGGTGGTTGTTGGAGTAGCTGAGGGTGGCTTGGTGGTGTGGCCCCATCGGTGTTGCCAAGTGGTGGTGCTAGTATGCCGACAGAGGTTTTGGAGAGGCTGGTTGCTTGGCTTTGGTATGTCAGTGTGATGATGTTGTAGTAGGAGGTCAAGAAAAGTGTTGGCGATGGGCTGATTCTTATTAGTGAAGCGGTGTGGCCAAGGGTTTTGTTGGTGAGAAGAGTTTAAAGCTATGTGGCCGATTATAAAGTTGAAAGGGTCAGTGTCTATTCTCTTGCTATTCTGTCGTCTCACAGGGCATTGAGATTCAATCTCTCTTTCCCTCAAGATTTCTCTCTGCTTTTCCTTGCAAACTCTCAAACTCATGCTCATCTCTACATACACCCTTTCTAACAAATTCATGCACTTGCAAGATCTTTCAAGCTTTCTTCTCTCTTAACATCTCTCTCCCCATCTTCTCTTAAATCTTTCACATCGTCTTCTCTCACTCTTGTTAACCACACTGGTTAACATCATTTTTCAAGCATGGTTACGCTTCTTGTAATCCATTGTTATGTAACCATGCTAAGTGCTTAATGAAAAAGATATATGGGATGACTGAGCTTACAGTTTATCTAATGCCGGTTACAGGAATGAGCCTAGATGTACAAATTGCTACCAAGCAAAGAGCTGCTCAAGCTCAAGCCCTACCTCAAGCCTTACCAGCAAACCTCGCGCAACCATTGGCCTTGCTAGCAAACCCTAGGCAACCGTTGTCCTTGCCAACAAAACCCAGGCAACGCTGGCCTTGCTAGCACCTGCACTTCATAATGCACCTCAACCATGAAGTGGCCAAAAGAGGAATTCTTAGGGTACCAAAAATGCCCTTACCACGTACTTCCTCCACAACCCCCATTACCTTGAATCACTCTTGTTTGTCAGTTAACCTTGATTGAAATCTTCAAAGAAGGTGATGAGGGGGAAGCCACTGAAGGTACCACCTTCAAGCCCCTTGAATCAAACAGTCCACCCTACCATATTCTAAGCCACTATGTGATGGAGTGCGACCAGATTTACTTGTATACTTAGCCACCCCAAACCCGTGACCTGTGAGACGGGACTTGAACAACGTGGCTAAGCGACAACCCATGCTATCATTGTGCAAGATTTCACAAAGTAGCTAAGTGTCCGATTAAAAAAGGAATGGCAAGTACCTCAGTGAGTGCTTCCACCTTAACCCCTTTATGCATAGGGTGCGAAATTAACCATATGTACAAGGATTGTCCGCTAAAAGCAAGGCACAACAGAAAAAGTCCACGAAGCTAATCCTAGAACCATTATTAACCTACTAAGTGTAAGAGATGGCTTCATCCACACGGTCCCTCTTAACGCAGTGACTAGATTGTAAAATAGAAGAAGGGCTATAGCTCACGCTGCAAAGCCGAGACATCGACCTCACAAAATCAGGGACACCCAGGTCACGCAAAAGTTCTATCCCAGAGAAATGTCATGGAACAAGCACACGCAACAAGGTGCTCGCGTGAAAGAAGGCCATAAAGATAGGTAAAGGGGATAGCTGCATAGTCATAAAATGTGGGTCTAAAGACGAAACGACCACCAATGCATCAAGCTCTTTATCTCGAGAGGAGAAACTTCTACCTCCAACCCCCCTAGCCAGAGAATCGATTGAGCTTAACCAGCTACCCAGGAAGTTAGCCGAATACCTCAACCCCATAGAAGAAAAGGAAAGGCTAAAGGTAGCTCAAGAGTTGGTGAGCGACTATCAAGCTCAACTAGAGTATGAGCCTCCGACATCATACCTCGAACCATGCCCTTCAATTTCCAACATGTGAGCTATTGAGAAAGCTCAAGAGCATACCAGAGATTTCCAAGACCAAGCACCCCTCAAAGACTCCCTCGAGGAGCAGCACCCACTATTGTAGATACCCCCACCACTGTAGATACGTCCCACCAGGGAAACCCAGTGGTAAAATATCTCAAAGACCTAGGAAGTGACCGACTGAAAAAGGACAGATACAAAAGTCCATATCCCAATACCCTATATTTATAAGAGCCTCAAAACAAACATAGATGATCAAAACCAGGAAACTACATCCGTTCATAGTAGGGACATTGCAGGTCTCTCCTCCTTCCTCTCTTCTCAAATTCAAATCCCCATTGGCACCTTACTCCAAGGTAGCCCGAGCTTATGGAAGGATTTAAAAGATTGGATGGAAGGATACATAGGGGTAGGAATGCAAGAGCTTGACAGCTCTAATGAAGCTGATGAAGATGATTTATAGAGCCCCGTGGCACCCCCACTATTCGAGTTAACAAACTCAGGCAATATTTTGAAGGAGATGAACTCGACACAGCACTACCCATAGCCTTCGATAGCCTTCAGGTCATCACCATCCTAGATGGAGGGGCTAGAGTAAGCATTGTCACTAAAACAATGCTGGGGGAAATGGGGAGCACCTACAATGGATGACACATCCTTATTGGTGAAACTTGCTGATGGAGCCACCGCAAGACCCACAGGCCTCCTAAGGGACTTGAAGATCAAGATCCTCGGGACCAACTTCCACCACACTTTGTGTGATGAGTTTTGGCCAAAAACCTATTTCCTATGATTGCATCCTAGGACGTCCCTTTATGAAAGAAACGAAAATGATCCACAATTGTTGGGACACAGATCACATCTATATCCAGAAAAAAGACCAAACATTCAAGATCAACCTGCGCACTTAGAAGGTCCATCCCATGAGTGACCAACCCTTCACAGAGGATTCGGTAACAACCTGGTCCACTACTGCAGTCCACTTATGTCAAACATGCCACAAAACAATTGAAGAAGAAAGGGATAGCTTGGAATATATACCCCTCCAAAGCTGTAAGACTCTGAGAATTGGATGCATATCCTTGCTACACTAGACATACTTCCAAGACACACAGGAACCCGGTTTGCGAGACAACCAACGGGCAAGAGATCACATCCCTCTACATGCTAAGCACTGCATGTCTGCCCGAAATCACTAATCATGAGCCTAAAAATGGCAACAATGAGGAACCATTACGGGGGAGTCATCAACATAGAACTCATAAACCCAACGGCGGGTTCCCCGAGGGGAGGCATACGTCTTTCCTACTGACTCAAATATGCATTTGGCTAAAATATGTAGGGACAGTTGAAGCACATGAGCACTTCAGCCAAGTTTAGCAAAAGGAGCTCATTGTCGCCATTGATCCAAAGGATCAACACAAGATAGCTGAAGGGGGTACATATACCTATCATGTCAAGCCCTTCGGGCTAACCAATGCCCCATGCACCTTCCAGCATCTACTGTGGATAGCCTACAAGGAGTATCTACATAAATTCCTTGAAGTCTTCATGGATGACCTTTGTGTCAATTCCACTTGGAAAGCACACCTAGAATGTTTATGGAAGGTGCTAAAGAGATGTCAGCTCTACCGCATCTCCCTGAACCCTCTCAAATGCCAATTCTAGGTTTGGCATGGAGTCATCTCTTCTTAGGACACATTGTCTCAAAACAAGCAATCTTCACATATGACAGCAAGGTGCGACTCATCCTTGAGTTGCCACCACACCGACTAACTTCAAAGGAGTCCAGTGCTTTCATGGGACATGTTGGGTACTATATCGACGTTTCATCTTCATGTACGCCGATAGTGCTTGCCCCCTTTATGGACTTCTAATCATCTTTGAGTGGATAGAGGAATGCCAACATGCATATAACACCCTAAAGAAAGCCTTGGCAAAAGTGCTCCCATCTTGAGGTCCCCCAATTGGGACATCATATTTCTCGTGCACATCGATGCCTCTGCCTATGCAATTGGGTGTGTACTGGCTCAACCCGGTGAATATAATAGGGATTTCCCTATAAATTTTTCCAGTCGCCAACTCAACGAGGCAGAACGTAACCATACCACCACTGATGAAAGAGAGGGGTTAGCAATGGTCTACACAGTCAAAAAATTTTGCCATTACCTTCTGGAAACTCAATTCATCTTCTTTGTAGACCATCAAGCTCTCCTTTATCTTGTGAACAAACCCTACACGACCGGTAAGATCACTAGACGGTTGCTAATCTTGCTTGAGTTTGACCATCACGGTGCGAAAGGGCTCACAACATGTTTTAGGTTGACCACATGTCACGCATCCCCAATGGAGAGCCGCCAGATGAGACTTGCCAGATGCACTTTGTTTCAATTGTGCTTAATTCCTGAATGGGGAGAGAAGATTGCACATGCACACTTCCTTGCCAACGGCCTACCCATTAACCCACTCCTCTCAACAAAGATTAAGCAAGTATGAGGTCCTTCCCCATACCCCCCAGAAGAAGAAGTGCTCGGGGGGCCGTCTTGAGGAATATGGGAAGCACCCCACTCAGCTATCACACTTGAGTGAGAATCTGATGTGCCAGGTTAGTGGCCACACAGTCCACATCCTTATAAAGAATAATCATAAGGTGGAGCACAAGCTCCTTTACTATACAGGGTCATTGCAAACTCGACAACAATCATGGCCCTCCTAGAGCAAATCGGGCTCGGCGGCCTACCCACACATTGGAACCCTAGGGCCCAGACTTACTGAACTGCCTCTTTTTTACCGAGACCTATGATGCTAACGCCGCCACAAGACAGGTGATGGATAACAAGGGCCACCCCCATACAATCCATTTCAATCTTGACCTCGTTTGGGAGGCACTCCATCTCTCGCACATGGAGCAGCCTTATATTCGCCTCGCCAATGCCATGTGCCACGTTCATGGCATTACCAGGGTTCCACCACCAAGGATGGGCTCGAGTGGCACAATATCACCTAGCAGGAGCTGGTGCCCTTTCTTTTCTTCTCACCACCTGTTGGACCAACCATTTCAGTCAGTGCCACCTATCTACCCTCACCCAAGTCCAAGGAGTGCCCGTGAATTGGGCTAAGTACCTTCACAAAGAGCTCCACACAGTTTGTGCAAACCCACAGGGGAAGCTCGAAGCGGCCTCACTCCTCATCACTCACAAAGGTCCTCTATCATGCTGTAGGGTGGACTAACCTCCCCAAAGTTGTCCACGAGCTGGAGGGTACCCCGCCATCCCCACCCCTTTTCCTCCACCTCACCCCTCTCTAACCTCTCCACCCCCCAAGCGCCACCACCCTCACCCTCACCCTCAACCACCACGCCACCCCTAGCATAGACACAGTGGCACAGGATGTTGAGGCCCACCAAAAAGCTGATGAAGAGGAGGAGAAGTGCCGCAATGAGTTTTTTGATTAGAATCTATTTGAGACACCCCCACCTCGTGGGTCCTCTCTACGCCCCCTCCTCACTTCTCCCCCACCTCCTCCCAGTGCAACACCCTGGAGACCCTCCATTGGGCACATACCGGCAACTTCCAATTATAAGAGGCATACTCAGAGGGCATTGGTTTCAACCAGGCGCAGTGCTGGATTTCACCCAACTTGGCCCAAGAGCTCATGACCCAAATGACTGACTATATGTACAGACAATAGAATCAAGTCACAAGGCGCAGCAATAGATGCTGCTAGAGCAAAGGCCAATCAGCAGAGCAGCAAAGCCAAGAGGTCCTCTACAAGGCCATAGTAGCCAACCATAACCTTCAAGCGGCCTTGGAGGATCGCAAAGAGTACCCTCGCCAACACATTGGCCTCCCTCATCACAACGCTTTAGCACCAGCTCTAGGCTGCCCAAGATGCCGAACATCAGCTCCATGCCCTCTCTCTTCTCCAAGCACAAGCCCATGACCTTAAACTGGGAGGAAGGAGGTACGCACTACAAAACACAGAGAGCATAGTTGTATTCAAAATTGCATGACAATAAAAGAATCTGCTTATGGAAAAAAAAACCTCATGCGGTTATCACACAAGACTTGTCACATCATCGATTTCAGTATCACAGATTGACAAAGGTATTCCTATTTTTCTCTCTTTTATATTCGAACAAACTAATGGCCACTTTTAACACAAAAGGTGTATCTTTGGTCCACTTTCATCGATACCGAGAGTGTTATTTGGGAAACGGTGGAAGGGCACGTTCCCTTATGTTTATAAAATTTTAGGAAGGACTGTGCCAACTCCCCTTCATACTTTATGTATGGTTTTTTTTTCACTCGCCTCACAAACAAGCACGAAATTCATATAACTTGAACAACGACATGTAACTCAGATTCAAATGTGTAAGGCCCAAGCTGAGGAGGACCACCAAACCACCAGCCTCGCCTTCCAGCAGTACAGGGAAGTCATCAAGGAAGCCATCCACTACAAAGACTCCCAGCTCCAAGCCGCCGAGGCCCGGGCCAGCCACCCAACCTCCACCCACCCCTTTTGGCCCTATCCCTACTAGTGCAATCAAGAAAAAAGTTTACATGCTAATGGACACCGCCACCGAGCTCCCCACCCTCGCCATCCCTCCCCAAAACCCTGCCTAACTCCTTGAGCTTAACTTCTGAGCCATTCGCCTCAACCTCCTCCAACACAACATCTTCCTTCCCTCGCCACCTTCTCATACATCCTCACCAAGCTTCCCCCCACCTCCATCTCCCTTCTGGCCACCCTTTTCTTCCAAGGCCAAATCTCCTTCACCCAACCCCACACCCTCTTCGATCTCCCCACCCACCCCCTTTATGCCACACTCAATTGGGCACACGTTCTCAGGTGCAACCACCAAAGCACTAATGAAACCATCAACCTTGTTGTCCCCGAGACGGCTTTGTCCCTATCCCTACTCCCCTGCCCGCATCGCCAAAAACCTTCACTTCTTCCACCACATGGGGTGGGAAACCTTTTACGCTGCGCATACAGGTCCCTCGCCATACGAGCTCCCCCTGTACAACCCCACCAAAGGACTCCTTATCCTCTACCACCCCGCTACCATCTCCAACTCCAATTCATCCAAGCCACTGGGATCATGTAGTTTGATGATTCCCACGTGGCCTTCCCCATGGATTTCTCCCCCCAAGAAGTCGCTACCGCTTCTTCCACTCCCAGTGCCCGGACAACAACTCCTCCAATGAGGACAACAACTCCTCCAATGAGGACAACGACGATGATGATCACAATGGAGGAGAGGCACCTGGAAACCCCCCGAACGAGCCACCCCCACCCTTGTCTCCTCCGCATCAACCTCCTCCTCCGCCCTGCACAAGCTCCCAACCACCACCACCACCCTCTCTCTCTCTTCCCCTCACATTCCTCTACACCCCCTCACATCCCCACTTCACCTCCATCACCAACACCCCCTTCACCCCCCACACCCAGAATCTCCATTTGGGCCTCCCCCTTCATCTAAAGGACATACCTTCAACATCAGCAAGACCCCCACCTCTCCTCACCACAACCCTCGCCAGATAGCCCCTCCCCCCTCATCACAACCTCCCCTCGATATCCCTTCCCCCACACCTTTGGAAGAAGGTGAAATCCCCCCACCCCCGTCTCACAAGATAATGAAGAGGTGGATCCACCCCTTAACCCCCTCAACTGGCACTATCCCATGGATCACATGGAGTTCAAGTAGGCAATCAACATCCTACTTGGTCGAAAACTCCAAGAAGCCCACATCACCAGGGTGACTGACCATATGGACATCCATGTACTGCGGCCCTATTTGGACGCCAAGAACAACGCATGGAAGCACCAGCACCCCCATCATCAATGCGACAGTTATTACCAGCAATCCCCTCCACTGCTTGCCCCATCACATTAGAACTTATGGGCGAGCAGCCTATTGCCTGGCGTTAGCCCTTTCTACTCAAGCCTTTTATCTGGGAGCAGTATTGCACGGCACCACGTCAACTCCATTTGATCCCACCTATCTGCCCATCTGCCGACGCTGGGCTTGGGACCTCTTCCACAAAGAGCAAGCAAAGAACCCTAAACTTCGCTACAACTTTCCATGGTTTGCCCCACCATCCCAAAGCCCCTGCATCGAGGCCACCATGCTCAAGAAGATCCACAACTTCATTCGATAGATATGAGCAAGTGCCCAATCCTGCAATTTTGGTTACCATCCATTTCTTCCACCTCATCATTACTCTTTTGGAAGCCTTCTCAGATTGGAACCACTACCACAAGGGCATCCAAGGCCTCGCCTTCAATGTCAACAAAAGGCCTTACTCTAAAGCAGTTATTTAGCTACTACGAGCACATCCAATGGATGCTCACCTAGCGCATGTAGACTTTTGAAGACATGATGGAGACCATTTTTTGGATGAGCTACAAGGTCTTCCATCGATCCCCCCCCCCACATACTAGAGGTTGTGGGTCGACTTCATCCACTACCGCTAAGTACTCTTACCAGCTCCGAGGAGGGATCTGGATTAGGGAGGGGGGTACGTTAACCACACTGTTTAATATCATTTTTCAAGTGTGGTTACGCTTATTGTAATCCATTGTTATGTAACCGCACTAAGCACTTAATGAAAAAGATATATGGGATGATCGAGCTTGCGACTTGTGTAATGCCAGTCACACAGGAATGAGCCTAGATGTACATAGAGCTAGGAAGTTAGTTTTGGCCCCCCCAATTGTAAATGGGTGACCGGCCATTGTAAAGAGAGAGCTCATGGGGGGATATAAGTGATTAATGAAATATGAAAAGGGACAATCCCATTATCACAATTCATGAGTGTGAGAGAAGAGAGGAGTGATAGTTCTTGTATGGAGAGAGATAACCTCTTAGTGACATCTTAAAGAAGGAGGGAAAGGAGTGGAGCTAGCCACCACTAATGTAGCTTGGAGTCTTCTAGAGATACGAGCTTAGAGTCCGTAAGTTCCCCACAACATGTTAAGGTAAGCATTATCCGTTGCATTTGGAAAGGGCTAGTGTAGCCTATAACATTTTTGGCTCATTAATCATGCCGTGATTATGCAGTGAACACTCCTTTTTCTGTATTTCTTAAAATCTTGAAAATTTGGAAAAAATAAAGAGCCATTGATCCTAATGCTTGTTATCACATAAACATTCATGTTGCAAATTAATAATTAGGAAATTTTAAACTAGAGAAATAAGATTTATACCCCCAAACCATTGAGTTTTTGTCAAAACTTGCACTCACATCACCCTAATTCTGTAATCTACAAAATCATGCATGTGATTTTTTGTCATGTCGTGATTCTCTGACATTCCAGCTGCTGTGTCAACAACCCTGAGATTATGCATTAATTGTAACTTATCTCTAATAAATAAGGTGCATTGATTGCACCTTATATCTAATAGATTTTATCTTATCTTTGACAGATTTAATCTTATTCAATCGTGATTATAAATCCATGATTATCAACAATTCATAGCTTACGATCCGTGAACTAGTAATCATGCCCATGATTACTGACATCGTCAATCGACGGTGACCCAACTTGATAAATTGACATCTGAAAAACGGATGATATGGACCTTAGGGAACTCATATATACCTTCATTGAACTTGTTTGGGTGAAGATCATGACAGTGATTGTGGACCCTACAAAATCACATCAACTGAGACTTTAAGTATCATGAAACTAAGTTCTCATAGGTGCTTCTAAGGTCACCATGACACTAAGGGTAGCTATAAATAGCTGAAAGTAAAAAAGAACTTTACCATGATTCCTAGCGTGATCACACCACTCGAGATTCTATAGAAATCTGGTAATTATAGATTGGAGTAATCCCAATTTTGTGCAAATTGACATTTTTGCTAGTTAAAACCATTATATGCACTTAAGGTAGGAAAGGCTTGTTTTTAGTGACATTGCCCTTGATGATAGTGCATCTAAGCAACAGGGATCCTCCTACCAAAGAAGCCTAGGGTCAACTCGCTCGGCCAGCATGCAAAGGAGTGTGTTTGCTTTACAAAGGCTGAATTCTTTTGAATCATTAAGTAGTCAGGAAACCATGGAGATGAATTGGGGGGGGGAGAAGGTGTTATATGCACATTATGTGTGCATATACTAGGAGGCTAACCCAAATTAGGCTTGTGAGCATGGGAGCATGGGAACAAGCTCTAGTGGAGCATAGGTTAGGACTAACCTTAAGGGTTAAGGTTAGGGTCAGGCATCCAAGGGTCACACATGGGAAATGGAGAGTCAAGAGTCACTTGAGGGCCCTCCTATATAATAGGGGCATGGGGCACACTCAAGGGAGGCCAAGGCTATGTTAGCTTGGGGCTTAGGCTATGTTCTCTTGATGTTATCTTGAGGCTAGGTTATGTTATGTTCTCTTGTGTAGAGGATCATAACTACTCACCTTCCATTTCACACTATAGCTACATGCTACTGGATTGGAGTTATACCTCTTGATGGTATGGGACATCAAGGTAAAGGTATGATGTATTTCATTATAATTCATGTGTGTATCCCTTGGGCTCGAGGGTGGTCGGGTGGACGAGTTTATGCTTGATTTATGCATGTAATTGCATAACAATTATCTAGAGAGATTTTAGGGTTTTAACAGTGGTATCAGAGCAATCTCTAGTTATTTGTTGTTATTTTTTTATTTCTTATTGTATTTTTGGCATTTTTTGAAGTAAATTTTAATATTTACTAAATAAAAAATGTTATATTATTGATTTGTGTTGATGATTTGCACATGGATCGTTGATATGGCAATTGGAACACATGTTACTACTATTCAATGGACAAATCGATGTTGCGGGGAAATTCCGTGAGTTTAATGCTATTTTTTCTATTTTTTATGGTTTAAAATAAATATTAATGGAAAGTTTTACCAAAATACCACATATTTTATTGTGGATATTTTTGGTAGAATGGATTCCCTAAATTTTTATAATTTTTAAGAATTTTTTCTAATTTATAAGAAATTTTTAGAGCATTTTTATGGTTAAAAATGTATTTTTATACATTTTTGCGGGTCGCGAGTATGCGATCAAATTTCTGTCGATTTTCTGCTAAAATGTGGTAGGGGCCAGCATGTTGATGCATTGAATGCTCTCCTATATGCGTGGGACCCTCTTCGTCTCTCAATTCTGAATTTTTCTTCTATTTTCCTCTCGCGTGTATAAACGCCTCTTAAAAAAGCACATTTTTTATTAATATTAATCATAATTAGGATTTAATTATGATTAAAAAGATTAATTAAAAGTTAACCTCTTTGTGGAGAGAGAATGGAATGGAGAAGAAGAAGGAGAGGAGAGAGGGAGTCCTCTCTCCCTCTCCATTTGGCGCACACTGGGGGGGGAGGGCGCTGTAGAGGCAGCCAGCGAAAAACGCCACCCCCCCCATGAAATTCATTTTTTTTATATAACCTTCAAGGTTGAATTTAGAAAGCTTTATTTAAAGCTTATTTTTTAAATCAAAAAAGAGATTTCTTTTCTATAAAAAGCTTTTCAATGCTTTTGAAAAAAGCTTGGGAAAAAGCTCGAAAAAAAGAGAGGAGAAAATACGAAATTTTTTCGAATTCCGAGAAATCTTTTGACCTTTCAGATTCTGGAAACTCTTGACCTTTCACATTCCGATTTTTTTTTGTCTTTTCATTTTCCCGAAACTGTTGGCTTTCCGTGTTCCGCGAAAACCGTTGGGATTCCAAATTTTTTTGACTGTTCGTATTCTAAATGCGTTCGGGGTAAATTAAAAATTTCAAACAATTCCTGAAAATTAGTGGAAAATTAGACAAAGGTTATTTTAAATTTCAAAAAAATGTGGGATTGGTGTTTGGCATGTGGTGAGTCCATTCGGGCGCCCGTGACCATTTAAATTCCTTTAAAAATATATTTTTTGACCCATAAAATTAGGAAATCCATTAAAATTAAAAAATTTCATTGGATTTGAGAATTGTCGGGTGGAATTGGAAATTTCGTGAATGATGGGATTCTCAGGAAAAATACGCAATCTGATGGGCAATCAGGGCGTATGAATCAGATTGTATAGGATGTGCTTCGTGCATATGTCTCTAGAAAAGCATCAAATTGGAAAAAATATATTCCAATGATGGAATTTGCCTATAACAGTTTTAAATATACGGCTATTGGTTTTAGTCCGTTCATGCTTATGTATGGGTATCAACCCAGGGCACCTATTGATGTCGGTCTTAAGGACATCGAGCTTGATGCATCGAGGGATTTCTTGTGTGATATGCAGGAAATGCTAACCAAGCTCGGGATTCTATCAGGAGTGCTCAGGATAGGGCACGGTTCTATGCTGATAGAAGACGCTCAATTTGGTCTTTTGAACCAGGAGCGTTGGTTTATTTAAAAGTTCGTAAAGATTTTAAGACTTTGTCAAAAGGAAAATGCTCGAATTTATCTCCTAGATATTGTGGTCCATTTCGATTTATACATCGGATTGGCACAATTGCATATGAACTAAAACTACCTCCAATTGTTAGAGTTCATCCAATCTTTCATATCAACAGATTGAAAGGGAAACTGGGAGGTGAGGATAACATAGTTACTCCTCAAGAACTCGTTGAAGTCGAAGAATTGTCCTATGTTCCACATGAACTTGATAAGGTACTTGAATTCAGGGAAAGGAAACTTGGAAGTTGACTAATCCCTGAGGTCAAAATTAGGTGGAAAGATAGGGAAATAGAGGATTCGACTTGGGAGTCGGTTGGGATTATTCAACGCAATTCTCCTTCTTTTCATTGCAAGAGTGCAATGTTTTAAGAGAGGGGAAGTATGTTATATGCACATTATGTGTGCATATACTAGGAGGCTAACCCAAATTGGACTTGTGAGCATGGGAGCATGGGAACAAGCTCTAGTGGAGCATGGGTTAGGACTAACCTTAAGTGTTAAGGTTAGAGTCAGGCATCCAAGAGTGCAATGTCTTGAGAGAGGGGAAGTATGTTATATGCACATTATGTGTGCATATACTAGGAGGCTAACCCAAATTAGGCTTGTGAGCATGGGAGCATGGGAACAAGCTCTAGTGGAGCATAGGTTAGGACTAACCTTAAGGGTTAAGGTTAGGGTCAGGCATCCAAGGGTCACACATGGGAAATGGAGAGTTAAGAGTCACTTGAGGGCCCTCCTATATAATAGGGGCATGGGGCACACTCAAGGGAGGCCAAGTCTATGTTAGCTTGGGGCTTAGGCTATGTTCTCTGGATGTTATCTTGAGGCTAGGTTATGTTATGTTCTCTTGTGTAGAGGATCATAGCTACTTACCTTCCATTTCACACTATAGCTACATGCTACTGGATTGGAGTTATACCTCTTGATGGTATGGGACATCAAGGTAAAGGTATGATGTATTTCATTATAATTCATGTGTGCATCCCTTGGGCTCGGGGGTGGTCGGGTGGACGAGTTTATGCCTGATTTATGCATGTTTTTGCATAACAAATATCTAGAGAGATCTTAGGGCTTTAACAGAAGGGTACTTCTTCACCAACACTATCTGATGGGTTCATGGAATTAGTCGAGGAATCTCATGATATAATTATGAGACTGAAAGAGAAGCTCCACATACTGCCAGGGGACAGCCCATCGAGCTTAGGAAGAAAAGTAGACACTTGAAGACTCAAAAGTAGAGGGCAACAATGGAGGAATGGTTACCATGGGGAGCAATCCTCAACCCATAGTATAACTTACTCCTATAATTCGAAGGGAATCTATAAGTGGCCAAAGGACGGGTGCAAAGTATTTTCCTACTTTCAAGGAGCTAGAGATTGAGGAAAGAATGAGGGAAACACAAGCCCAACCCAAAATGCTTAAACAAGAGAAAGTAGGCCTAGATCTCCACAGGGAATTGGCCGAGAGACTTGTCTTTGACACAACAATACATGGGAAAGGGGATCTTCTAGCCTCAGTGGGTTGAGGTACAAAGAAGACTTGGTTACATGAGACAATGCTAGTAGGGAGATTGAATAGGTATAATGGAGAAAGGCCTATTCTAGAGTAAGCATGGGACGACCTAACCGCTCTCTCGGCACCTCTCTCAAGCAATGATTATTTTTCGAGAGAAAACTTACACCAAGGTAGAAGTTAGATGCATTGTTGAGAACCCAATAGTTCTAAGAGTATATGAGAGGCATGTTATTATAGGAGGGGAACCTGGGAGAAGTAGTCTTGGATGATGATGTTAACAGGAATGTGGGAGCTGTTTCAATACCACTTGACCCAAGAATACATGTAAACCAACATGCTGGAGCCACGAGAGGTTGAGGCAGGAGTGGGACAACCATAGGAAGGATGGCATATGAGGTCCCACTAAGTGCATTGTGTCAGGCTAAGCAAGTGCGACACCTTGGAGAGACAAATAAAGGATATGACCTTAGATGCGCTAAGTACTGCACTCCTAAATAAGATAAAGCTAAAGGAGGTGAGGGATATGCCCATGAACCAACATATATACCCTAGACGGAAGTTGGTATGGTGCTCAATATTCAACAAAATCACACAAGCACTACGTGTCCTCATTTGTTGAGGCCTCGCCTATTAATGTATTGTGCGTATTATATGCAACTTAGGAACCATGACACCAACATGTCCCAGTACCCGCATCAATCACCATGACAATAATAAGTACCTTAGTTGCCTCCTACACAGCAACAGTTAGCTTTACCTATACCACCTAGGCAAGGGCATGCTCTAGGGAAAAATTTATCAAATGTGCAAAATAAAACGAGGGGAACGCATAGAGTACCCAAAGTGCCTATACCACCACCTACCCTACCATGATACCAACATCTGTAGGTACCCACATCAATCACAACAATAAGTACCTCAATTACCTCAGATGCCTCCTACATGGCAACAATTAGCTTTACCTATACCACCTGGGCAAGGGCATGCTCCAGGGGAAAGTTTATCAAATGTGAAAAACAAAATAAGGGAAATGTATAGAGTACCCGAAGTGCCTATACCACCACCTACCCTACCACCACAACTACCGGCACCTTGAATAATGCCAATGAATCAAATGATCATTGAAGAGGTGCGAGAAGAAGGAGAATATATATAGGAACCTTGGCAAACCATGGAGGAGTTTGATGACACTTAGGAGGTAACCCCATTGTATTTTATGATGCAAGGGACCACACCACTGCTAGTGTTCCAAGCCGCAGCACAATGGAAGGATGAAAGGGCAAGGAGATTAATGCAATGCCACAATAAAAGGAGAGCCCCATTGCAATGTTACCACTACCACAAGGACCACATCGTGTGACTGAGTGTCCACACAAGGTCAATGTAATGAGCCCATAAACTATTCAAGTCAACACACACCTAGGTTTGAGTTGGGAGAAATATAGAATTGACCACCTAATCAAGGACTATTTTATAGAGGCACTAGAGAGTCTGCAACAACCATTAACCCAACCACACGTCTCGGAATGATTGGGGTGCGATTAAGGGTGATTGCAACACCACTTAATATTATGACCCGTGTGCAAGCATGAAAGACCCTAGAAAACGATAGAGAACCTTTAGCTAAGTCTTCTCCTCGTATGTCAGGAAGAAGAAGAAGGGCTAAGAAAGTGGGATGAGGAGACTCTATAGTGGTGATTGAGGATGGTTTGGATGAGGGAACGATCAATACTATATCTGCTAAGCCAAGCCAAGAGAATTTGCTGACAGGAAAAAAAAAGTGGTAGCATGAAAAGAAGCCGAATTAGCCAAGAAACCTAGAACACCAAGAGGGGTGGGTGAGTACCCAAATGCCCATAACACAATAGAGAAACTAGAGGCTACATGAGCCCTACTGCAGGAAAGCTAGAAGAATTTTGAGGAATGGTGCCGAGCTACTGAAATGGTCTCTATCATGGATGAAACGCCACAGGGGAGCTACATGTGTCAACAAAACACAGTGAGACGAGGGTGAGATTGACTCTGAAGGAGGAGGAAAGAATGATTTGTTCTCAAGGATGTTTGAGGAAGAGGAAGGAGGAGAATATCCTCTCTATGACTCAATAAATCCTAACATAGAATCATATAATAATGACATTGGTCGAGTCCAAATGCCCATAGATCTATAGTGCTACTACTGAGAGGAAACCCCCAACTTTAGACTAATTTAAAAGGCTAGGTGGAAGGGAGAATGCAAGCTAAACCACCAACCAAAAAAGAATTACTCTTGCATGTTGTCTAAGAAGATTTGGAAATGGTTGAAGGAACAGATGACCTGTTAGAATTAGTCCAAATTTTGGTCAACTAAATGGGAAAGTATGATGAGAGGGATGACATAAATGCAACACTTCTAGTGGTGTATAAGGGCTATCAAGCTCTTACGATCCTTAATGGTGGAGCCAGAGTAAGCATCATCTCATGAAGTAATGTTGGGAAAAATGGAAAAAACCAATCTTAGAGCAAACAAACCTCATTGTAAAAATGGCTAATGGTACCATGTCACGGCCTATGGAGCTTAAAAATCTTAAAGGTGAAAGTCTTCTCATTCTGTATATTTGTGGTCATGAACTCTACTGAGCACACAGATTCATACAATGTGATGCTTGGTAGACCTTTTATGAGGAGTACTAAGCTAGTTCTCATGACTGGGCTACAGATCACATTTATCTACAGAAGGACCCACAAATCCAGAAGGTAGATGTATGGACATGGAAGAAACATCCCATGGATGGGGGGTTGTTTGGAAATAATTTTGAAACCATGGAAAAGGACAACCTCAATCCATGAACAACCAAAAGAATCACATGAAGAGGACATCTTGTGCACCCTGCTTTCGAGTGATGATTTTTGTGAAAATTGGATGCATGTACTGACCAAAATAGATGTCATGGGAAAGTCCATAACAAAGTTTGTAGAACCGGATTGAGAGGATGAAGTGGCATCATCACCCTAGCGCACATGATGAGGCCATATGTGATACATGGGAAAACTCTTCATAAGAGCAAGAGTTTGAACCTCATTGTGGGAAATAAGCTTCGAATTTAGCTGCAAGGCTGAAGTTTCGAAGATGGATGAAGAAGAAGAGTTATCATGCTAACCACAGTGACATTCTTAGAAGAAGACCCACGGATGCTTAATGGCTAAGATACGTGAGGCCACATAAATTCATGGGGAATTCTGTATAAGAATTGGGGCCAAGAGCTAAGCTAGATAATGCTACAAGCACCTCAAGAACCAAAAGTGAGCCAAGAAACCCCAAAGCTCACAAGATAAGTAAGAAAAGAAAAGAAACAAAGCATTGCTAAAGTTAAACGAGAAGCAAAAAAGGCCTTGGCAAAAAAGGATGAGAATGAGGAGGAGCCGGGCTTACAAAAGGTTCCCAATCATTTCAAAACCTTTAATGTTAATGAAAGGAAAATAGTTCACCTAAGGGCACAATGCTCAAAGGGCGAACAAATAGGGGTCTCCTATGATGGACCTGTGAGACGAAAGTGAAGGAGGTAGATATCGCAGTGCTTGGTGAAGATCCTAAGCCAATCTTTATTGCTATGGATCTAACCCCATAGGAAGAAGAGTGGTTGATTACTCTCGTAAAAGAGTTTAAGGATTGTTTTGCTTGGAACTACAAGGACATGAAGGGTGTGCAACTGGAAGTGGTCCAGCACACCATCCCTATCATGAAAGGCTCAAGGCCAATCAAGCAACATCCTTACTAATTGAATTTGAAATCCCCAGCAATTGTAAAGGATAAAATTGTCAGTCATTGTTGCAGATTTGCAGATTTCATTTATGAGATTGAGCACACTAATTGGGTATCACCAATTGTGATTATACCCAAGAAAAAGAGAAGCTTCATATGTGTGTTGATTTGAAGAAAGTGAATGCAACAATCCATAGGAATCACTATCCGTTGCCATATAAAGAGCATGTTTTGGAGAGAGTGGGGCTGAGGTAGGAGCTTACAGTTTCCTAGACGGATTCTTGGGATACAGTCAAGTATTCATTGCCCTGGAAGACCAACAACACAAAATAGCTTTCACCCCACCACATGGGGAACCTTTGCATTCAAGGTCATGCCTTTGGACTGACCAATGCTCTTGCAACATTCCAGAGGCTAATGAGCACAACTTTTAAGGACTACTTGGCAAAAGTGGTTGGAAGTGTTCGTTGATGACCTCTCTATGTGCATTCACAACAATGAACGAAGCATTTAGCTTGCCTCATAAAAGTGTTTAAAAGGTACCAATTATATTGTATATATTTGAACCCTTTAAAATCCCAATTTTGGGTAAAGCATGGAGTTATATTGGGACATATAGTGTCCAAGAATAGGATTTCCACATTGATGAGACTGTAAGGTGAAACTCATATTAGAGCTGCCCCACCACCTATCAATTACAAAGGGATGCAATGATAGCTCTTCCCTTTTACTGGCCACTAATTTGACAAAACGTGGGTAACGTTGAGCTCTGCCCACACTGATGGGCAAAAATCTAAATGGGAATCAATAGCTTCAACATAATGAAGTCAATGTTCATTGTTCCCTCACTTGAAGTGATAAAAGTCATCATTTTGAGTGCATTTCTATCTCCATGCTGCCACCTCTTAATCATAACTCTTTCCTTTGAACTCAAGTGGTGTGCGCTTGTGCAAGTCAAGAGCTTACCTTAGCCTTGCCGAAGCATATGTTTTTGGGTCTTACTTTAGAACTACAAAAATTACAACTTCCCTCTGTGGGTGCGCTGGCTCATTCGTCATGTCCTCGCTTCGTTGTCACAATGGAATTCTCCTTGTTGATGGGGTGAAGGTAGAGCTCTCTTTGCATAGATGGAGGTGAAAAGAGATGGTCTTTTGTGATGGTTCTCTCTCACGAAAGGCACGGGAATAAGAAGCAATAATCGAAGAGGAAACCTGCAAGTGAACCTATTCAAGCAAGCATCCATCTAGCATGCATGAATCTAATAGTATACAAGCAAGCAAGAGTAGAGAAGAGAAGAGCTCACAAGTATTCTATTGTTTGTAAGGTAATTATTATGTGTGTTGCTTATTTTAAAAAATTACTCATATACAAGTGATTAGTTTTCACACTAGACCCTAAAGGTGTGGAGAGAAAGGACATTTAGCTCCAAAATGTCATAATCCTAGGAAGTAGCAAAGGATACAAGCCCCTATGTGGAAGATTTAAAGGAGAAGGCTACACCGCCATGGATTGTCCTAGCCCTTCTACATGAAAGGAAGAATAAAGGCAAACAACACTAAACCAGAGACCAATGCCAATACGGTAAAGCTTGTGGAAGTGGAAATAGTGACAAAAGTAAGGATGTCCCCAATGTAAAGGACTTGCTAGAGAAAGGTAAAATTATCTCACCTCTATCCAACCGAAAAGAGAAAGAAGAAGTCACTCCCCACTCAACCTTGATGATGGGGGAAGATCTGCAAGGTAATAGACACATAGGGACCATTCTTTTAAGAACCTACATTAAGCCTCATCGTTGACAACCCTCTAGGTACGTTTTTGGATGGAGGGACCATGGTAGCAAGGCTGATCCATGGTACGACCCATCACCTAGACCTTACTATGATTAGTAAGAATCTTTTGTAGCCTCTTCTTTCGCCCCGCCAACACCCATTGATCCATGTTGCTTGCTAAAGCAAAATCCCTTGGGCCCCAGATCCACCTAGCTCCATTATAACCACGAGCAAAGTCCGCTACCATGCCTCAAATAATGCAATGATCTTGACTCCCCCAAGAAAAGGGATGTCAAAGAAAGTAACGAAGAGAGTTAAAGAAAGCACTTGAGTTGGATAAGTGCACACACATGGGCACACCTTTCGCCCATTGCCCATTCAAGTCACCCACATATTTCACTATGGGGCATCACAAAAATTTTAACTTCTCACATCTCACAGCATTCACGCACACATGCACCTGCACTTTACCTTGTCAACGCCAACCCTTGAGGTACATGTCTGGATAGGGGACCATGGTAGGTGCAAGCCTAGCCCATGGTATGACCCATCACTTGGAGAACCATCAACCTTGCAGATCCCTCCAACGAGCTTCAATGAATGTAATCTCTGCTTCAAATCCATTTCAACACTAACCAAACCTCGCCTTAGCCAACATATTTGCCACAACGAAGTCTCATCTCTAAGCATCATGCTGTGAGATTGGGACATACTCTCATTCGTGTCATGAAGATATGGATTGCCATCTACCCATGCCAATCATTCCATGGTGGTCCTGGTGCTCATTCCTATAATCACAGGGTGCAGACTACTTCTACTTAATGTTGAAGGCTCCACACCACTTCCACAACCAACAAAGGCCTAGCATGAAGAACCTCTACATCGCCTATCATTTTTCACACTGCCTCAACATGTTGCCTACCACTAGGGCTACCCAAAGCTTCTCACTAATATGCCCTGCATGTGGCATGAATTGATCCTGAATCATACCACTTAACCTCGCATTCCAACTTTACCATCGAATTGGGGATGCGTCACCATTAGGAAGTGGGGTATGTTAACCACTCTATAGGTCCATATGGTTTCACCTTCCCAAGGCACTTTGCCATCTGACCCGCTCAAATGAGCACTTGTCCTTTGTAAGATAGCATTGGAACATATAAAGCGACCTTACCTTGTGCTTAATGTCAAATAGGGAAAGTCTAATGTTGGCCAAGGAGACGACTAGGTAGTATTTAATGTTCTCTTGCGGTACACTTGGGGCAGGAGGCTCAAAATTCTCTGTGATGACTGCATACATTGGACGGCGGGGAAGGAGGGGGCTTCCTTGGTATCTAACTTTTTTGGGGTGCAGGCCCCTGCTTTTGATTCTAGGAAGATGGTTCCGTTGTGACTATGGGGATGCTACTTGTGGTTTGGGGCTGGGACCATGCTAGATTCCAACTACTTGAGCTTGTTGAGACCTTGAAACCATTCTCAGGTTGGTTTTAGTGGTACCCAAGGATGGGGTAGGTAACACTCCTCTTCCTCTTGTATTGGGAGATCCTTGTGTCAACGTCATCATATAACCTGGAGGCTGTCATTGCTTCTTGAAAAGTACAAAGCCTTTCTAGTTCAACAAACTTCCTTATCATTTGGTCCAACCCTCTTAAGAATACTCCTTTGTGGATCTAAGTTATGATTCCCCTATCTCTTCAGAATCGACTCTATTTGAGAAACATAGGATTCTATCCTTTCCCCTTCTAATTGCACCAGATTCATAAATTTATCTCTCATTCTAAATTTGAGAAACATAGGATTCTATCATTTCCTCTTCTAACTAGACCAGGTTCATAAATTCATCTCTCATCCTATCCACAAATCCTTCCCTTCAAAAATGTGTTAAGAATTAGTCATCTCAATTACCAAAGCTTGGTGGGGGCAGTGTGGGCATAAGCAAGGAGCAAAGGCTTCAATATTGTCAGGCCATGTCAACTCACCAACACTTTTGATGAGTGCTAGAGCAACCACTCCTGGTAGAACAACCACTACCTTGTCCGAGGTCGTGTGAACCCACCCTAGAAATTTGTCAACTCACGCATACTACAAATTACAATGCCCCTGAGTCGAGTTACCCGATCACCATTTTGTGTCTTTTCCAAAGCTGCGCAAATAACCCCATTTTTGAATAATCCCTCCTTCGGGGAGAGTGCCCCGCCCTCCGTCAGCGCCCCCGCCCCACATCCATGGCTGCGCAAGCTCAGAGCTCTTGCAGACTGCATCCTCTCTCTAATTATCATCAATATACTCTCTCTTAAACCTAATTAGGGTTCCCCCCCCTCGCATGCTTCTTCCCCATTCTCCATGGCCAAATCCAAGGCTGCTAAGAAGGCACTCGACTCCTACGTTATCAAAGGAACCCACAAGTTCGTCAAAGGTAAGATTTTTGGGCTCTTGTTTTTTTTTTCTTTGTTTGTAGAAATCTATAATTCCTAGACCAGTTGAAATCCTAGAAAGGCAGAAAATTCTGCAGTAACAAACATTTCGGAAGAGTAGAAGACAGCGGCATTTATGGATCATGCAGCTGGAGGATGCGTTCTACTGCATAAATCCTGAAGAAGAAGCACCAGATCATTAAAGATGTTTGAAGAAGATACCGGCTATGCGATTTTTTTCTAGTACATCAAAACCCTAAACCTAAAGAAACCTTAGAAAAGCAGAAACCCTGCCAAACCCTAGCGAGCGAAGTGTCTAACGACGTTTTTTGGATACGGTGAGCTGCAATGTTAAGGTTTGATTACAGCGGCTGAAACCATAACCCTACATAAATACTAGGAACAGTACAGAAATCTATCTGATGCAGGTTTTTGGGTACGGGGCGTTGCAAATTTATGGCTATACTTATAGCACCAGAAGGAACCCTAACCCTATGTAAACCCTAGAAGTGTGGAAACTCTTAAAAAATATTCTAATACAGCACAGAAATTTATCTGATGCTGGAGGGTTTTAGCTATGGAAAGCTGCACATTCTTTGGCTGAGATCTTCGCCCAGCAGACACTGTAACCCTACAAAAACAAGTGCAGAGTCCCTGGAACAGCACAGAAATCTGATGAAATGGCTGATGCATGCAGTTGGAGACTGTGTTCTGCTGCGTGCCTCCGATCCGGATAATCCACCCTATGTTGCAAGGCTAGAGAAGATAGAAGCAGACAGCAGAAACAATGTCAAGGTCTATGTGCGATGGTACTACAGGCCAGAAGAGTCCATGGGAGGACGGAGGCAGTTCCATGGTGCCAAAGAGCTTTTCTTGTCTGATCACTACGACATTCAGAGCGGAGACACCATCGAAGGGAAATGCACTGTCCACACTTTCAAGAGCTACACCAAACTAGAAACTGTTGCTGCAGAGGATTACTTCTGCAGGTTTGAGTACAAAGCTAGCACTGGAGGCTTCACCCCGGACAGAGTTGCTGTGTAATTATCTCCACTAATCTATATTACTTCTAGTTATGGTTTTCTTTAACTATGCCACACTCTCCATGTGCTATGAAGAATGTCTCATACACCATAGGACTGGTTTAAGCAGCTGTTTGGCCAAATTTTTAACGTCTTTAATTTGGATATCATTGTGCAGATTATGAGATTCACTCTGAGACTTTCTTTTGCATCATCTCCAACCTGATTTTTACTGCTTGAGCTTTCAGGTATTGCAAGTGTGAGATGCCCTACAATCCAGATGATTTGATGGTGCAATGTGAAGCTTGCAAGGATTGGTGAGTGAGCGTTGGCTATTAGGAGAACTTTGATAAGCAATGCTGCATACTCAGATTTAATCCCCTCTCTCTTTCATAGTCATAATTATTAAGCTGCAAACACAATGGCAGTGCATGAACTTGTATGAAGTCATAAATATGAAAACATAAGAGCGTAGAAACGGGTGAAAAAGGATATTCCACACAGACAGACAGACAGAGAGAGAGAGAGAGAGAGAGAGAGAGAGAGAGAGAGAGGCGTAACCTGTAGTTGAGCCTTATGATGCATTAAGGAGAGGAATCAAAGGATTTTTTGTAGGGGAGTGTCATTAAGCCACCGATGGATTGTCCACACATGAATAAGTGCGAGGTTGTACAGCTTATAGTGGCACTCATTCCTTTTGATTTGAAATACTGCCAGGGCAAGTGTTCCTCAGCCAAACCTCATGTATGGTTTAAATAGCACTGCCACTCTTACCTTGCTATATGATATGGCATCAAATTTGTGTCTAGTAATTGACCTTTTCAGGAAATTTTTATGCAGGTTTCACCCTGTATGTATGAGCCTGAGCCAAGATCAAGTGAAAAAGATGGACCACTTTGTTTGTCCTGATTGTGACAACAGTCAGCAAGATGGTGATAAGAAGCCTGGCAATAGTCAAGGAGGTTCTCCTTTGGCAGAACCAAAGACATGGCTTACTGATTGTAGCTCACAAGATGGGGAAAAGAAGTCTCGCAATTCTCACAGAGTCTTTCCACGCTCGGAGCCAAAGGTACGGTTTCTTCCATTATTCAACTATATTTATTTGTTTGCCAGTCCAGTTGGGGGCTGCGTGGGTGCCTGTTATTGTTATCATGTTTCGTGGTCCACTGTTCCAATATAGCCATTCACGGGGGACAAAAGCGGATAGGCTGAGGGGACCAAGACACGAAAGGAGAACAAAAGGGTGACAGGAGGAGATAAGAGCAAATGGCTGGCAGCAACCCTCTGCCATGGGTGAGCTTTGAACTGTGGGCAGAAATAGGATTCCCAGGGCTGGTTTCACATTATTTAGGGGGCAAGCAAGCAGGTTGCTGGGAAGAGTTGTCAAGTTGGGTGGCTTGAGTGCTGCTGGTTTGCTTGGTACAGCAAGAAGACTGATGGACCAGCAGTAGGGGGACAGTCCTCAGTTCAAAGCCCCTCTACCTAGCTTTTTTGTTACAGCAAGAAGACTGATGGACCAGCAGTAGGGGGACAGTCCTCAGTTCAAAGCCCCTCTACCTAGCTTTTTTGTTACAGCAAGAAGACCGATGGACCAGCAGTAGGGGGAGGGTCCTCAGTTCAAAGCCCCTCTACCTAGCTTTTTTGTTAGGGCATTAGAGAAAAAAGCCCAATTTGCAGTATATACACATACACATACACATACACATACACATATGCATATATGTGTATATATATATGTGTGTGTGTGTATATATATATATGTACATATATATATACATATATACATATATATGTATTGTGCTTATTCTTTCTATCTTTAGCGGTGCATTTGCCCTATCAACTACTTATTTGTTGTACTAATTCTTTCTATTTGCTACTACTTCCCTTAGTGCTAGGCTTCATTATGGCCGAGTCTGCCCTGCATCTCTGGAGGATTGATAGAAACTCAGTACGAAGGGCTTTGTGTGAATATATGCTCTTATGTGTGTGTGTGTGTGTGTGGAGAAAGCATATCTTGGTACAGAGTTCTACACCCACTATTGGGCACTGATGACGTTAGTGGGGATTTCATAGTATCTAGTCCATACTATGTATAATGGAGTTGATAATTATATAGTCTTGTGGGTTGACTACCATGAGTATATAACATGCACGTTCCTAAAAGGTGAATTCGGTCATGTTCCTAGATTCATCTAGGTATATAATTTAGCCGTATTAGCGGACATGCAGATTTCACATTGTGAAGTTTTCGTCTGAGTTGCGGCCAGTTGATTTTGTGCTTATTCTTTCTATCTTTAGCGGTGCATTTGTCCTATCAACTACTTATTTGTTGAACTGGTTCTTTCTATTTGCTACTTCCCTCAGTGCTAGGCTTCATTATGGCTGAGTCTGCCCTGCATCTCCGGAGGTTTCACAGAAGCTCAGTACGAAGGGCTTTGTGTTGAATATATGCTCTTATGTGTGTGTGTGTGTGTGTGTGTGTGGAGTGCGTGTGTGAGAGTTTATCTTGATACAGAGTTCTGAGTTCTACACCCACTATTGGTCATTGATGACGTTAGTGGGGATGTCGTAGTATCTAGTCCATACTATGCATAATGGAGTTGATAGTTATATAGTCTTGTGGGTTGACTACCATGAGTATATAACATGCACGTTCCTAAAAGGTAAATTTGGGCATGTTCCTGGATTCATCTAGGTACATACATACATACATATGTATGTATGTATGTATATATATATACATATGTACATATATGCATATACATATATACATATATGCATATACATATATACATATATACATACATATATATATACATACATACATATATACATATATACATACATATATACATATATACATATATACATATGTATGTATATACATACATATATATATATGTATGTATATGTATGTATATATGTATATGTGTATATATACACACACACACACACACACACACACACACACACACACACATATATATATATATTATATACACATATACATATACACATATATATATATATATATTATATATATATATACACACACACATATACATATATATATGTATATGTGTGTGTATATATATATATATATATATATATATATATATATATATACACATATACATATATATATATATATATATACACACACATATACATATATATATGTATATGTGTGTATATATAGATATACACACACACGCACATATATATATATATATATATATATATATATATATATATGTATGTATGTATATATAGATATATATATATGTGTATACACACACACACACACATATACATATATATATATATATATATATATATATATATATATATATATATATATATATATATACATACATATACATATACATACATATACATACATATATATATATATATATATATATATATATATATATATATATATATATATGTATGTTACAAGTCATCTCCTATCTATACATATACACCAGGGCCTTTGTTGTGGGTGTGCCCGCCCGTATTAGGTGTTTTCTCATTTTTCCCCACTCTCCATACTTTTTTCCATTTTTTCCTATTTTTCATGGTGTGGGTGGCTGCCCTATGCTGGCAGGATGACCCAGAAGCTGGCCGACTGCACTCGTGTGCATGTGTTCATTCCCTGGAGCAAGCCGACTACTTTTGTTCAAGTCGTGGACCTTTTTTTAGCTGGCCGATAGGAGGACACTCAGTCGTGAGGCTGGCGGCTGTTTTTTCCACTGGCCGATTGGGTATATGGGGCCATATAAAATGGCCCCATGGCCCGCACTCTTTTGTATCATAGTTTCGGGATTTTTCTTGTGTATTTAGAGCAGAGTTTTACACGCCTCTCTCTACTTGGAATTGTAATGGATCTCTACGCCTTGATGTAGGGGCTTTTGAGGATAGTTTCACTGGGAGGGACATCGTCTTCTACTGTGAGACGCATCAGGCTCCTGGCCAGTCCATGCCACATGTTAGTGGATGCTGATGGGAGACAGCTTGTAGACAGGAGACTCGTTCAGAGCATAGAGGACGGGGCTCAGGAGGAGTGGCAGTATTGTTTAGAGAGGAGCTGCAGCCACTGATACATATAGTCCGCAGAGATGAGCAGGCTAGGTACATGTGGGTTAGACTGAGGGCAGAGACGGGGAGATATCTCTACATTGCTATATGCTATTTTGCTCCTAGTACATCAGTGTATGCATCACCTAGCGGGCAGTCTCCCTTTTCTATTTTGGATGATGACATTTGGGAGTTCTCCAGGGATGGTGACATCATTCTCCTGGGGGACTTCAATGCCAGGACCGCCCATAACCAGACAGTATTTTATGATACCTCAGAGGAGATGTTGAGGGAGCTTGATGTTAGGGATATGGGCTTATCTAGACTCTCACAGGATGAGGAACACACTGAGTATGGGCGGTATTTGATAGACATGGTGACTGCACATGGATTGGCCATCCTGAATGGCCTACAGAGATTCCCGACAGCGGGCGGTTTCACTAGCTTTCCACATCAGCATGGTGCTAGTATAGTGGACTATGTTATGGCTCAGCCCAGTCTCATTCCCTCTTTTCAGGATTTTATGGTAGGCACTAGGCCGGTTGGAGTAGCAGTGGATCATGCTATCTTGTCCTTCACTCTCACATTTCAGTTCAGCACAGCTCCATTGGGACAGGTCTCCACTCACACTTGTTATACCTTTACGAGGGAGACTGACACCGTGTACACGGATGAGATAATACAGACGCTTATGTGCCAAGGAGCCGGGATGGCCATTAGATGAGCTCACTCAGATATTGATAGAGACGCTTCATGCTGCAGCATCAGAGGCATATCCCCATAGTCAGCCTACACGGAGACGATCTGGGAACATGTCCCAGAACAGCTGGTATGATGAGGAGTGCAGAGAGATGAGGATCAGATTGCAGAGAGAGGTGCTCATGGGTGTTACCACTCACAGGCAGTCATGGATTACCTTTCGGCGCCTAGTGCGACGGAAGAAGAGGGCTTATCTTGCTCAGTTATAACTGAGGGATTTGTATCAGTTATTTATGAGTCAAGACTCAGGCGAGGCATGGAGACTATTCCATGAGCATTCACCATCACCAGCCATTATCTCCACAGAGATTTGGGGTGAGTATGCAGCATCCGTGTACACAGCACCAGGACAGCCGCCCCTACCAGACCCATCGGAGCCATGCCCAGAGACATGTGCTTTCTTTACTGTTGAGATGGTAAGGAAAGCTATTGACAGGATGAGGACTGGGAGAGCATATGATCATGATGGTTTGGTAGCAGAGCACTTTATTCATGCCAGAGATATGCTTGCAGAGCTTATTGCTATGATGTTTAACTAAGCCATGTGTGAGGGTTTTCTTGAGACTTGGAATATGTCCATGATTGTGCCTATCTTCAAGTCAGGGGATCCCATGCTTCTTGGGAATTATCGTACCATCATGATTGGTCACACATTGGCTGCATCTATTCTTGAGCAGGAGTTGAGTAGATGGGCAGAGAGAGAGGGCATACGTGCATCAGGGCAGGCAGGGTTCAGGAGAGGTTTCTCCACTCTTGACCATATCTTGACACTCAGAGCTATTATTGAGGAGGGTAGATCATATGGCAAGAGGATTTATTGTTGCTTTGTGGATTTCCGCGAAGCTTTTGACACAGTATCGAGAGCCAGAGTGATGCAAAGACTACAGGAGATGGGAGTGCCCACAGAACTAATTTGGGGAAAAATGGCTTTATACAGGACAGTTGTGGGGCAAGTACGTACTACTCAGGGCATATTTGAGAGGGTTCTAAAACCGGTCTATGGACACATAAAGCGGTAATTCATTCACAAATAACCTGGACTTACTCAGACACAATCACAGAATCCTTGCTCCCTCGCTCAACAACACATTGGCCCCGAAGTCCGGCGCCCCTTGCGGTATTTCTTTATTGTTAAAAGGTTGGAAAATACAAAGCACAAGTGCAACAAAGCACTCTACTTGCATCAGCTGAATTTTACAAATTCTGGGAGAAATTTGCCAGCATAACTGCACTAAAACTGTTCCATAACATCTCAGAATGAGTCCCAACTGACAGGCTCACTTCCATAGGCATCAAGCTACCCAATGGAGTCCAAAACATCACAATTCAGCTTGCTGTAATTTTCTGCACAGACCTGTTTTCAGCCCAAATTAACCCTTGTACTGTCCTGGAAGACTTTAGCAAAGTCCTACTGCATTTTGGCATCAACCGGGCAACATAACAGCCCAAAAACAGCACCTAAACAGTGCTGAAACAGCATTGTATTGAAGAGGTTATCACCCTCTTCCGTCCCTGCTTTGGTGTAGGAACTAACTACACCGGTTCCTGTTCAAGGAGGCAACTAGCCTTTGTATATAAGCATGAAATTCACACAACTGTACCTGATTTTATCTGATGAGAGCATTTCCATAGTCTGCAAGAGAGAGAAAGAGAGAGAGAGGCTGTGGGGAGCAAGCTCAACCCTCAATTCATGAGTTGTAGGGCAAGGGAGTGCACCACAAATGCTGGTTTTCCTGCAACAATCCACCATAATGGTTGCAAATGAGCCTCATTCAGCCCAAATTCCCACGCTTCCCTCTTCTCAATGTGGAAAATGCACATAAATTTGACAATTGGCACATTTTTAAGCCTTTTCCACATGCAATCTTCCAAGCTAAAATTCTCCTGACTGGTTCACATTCTCACAACAGTCCTTTGTCAGCTTTTGGTCCCCTTGACATTCCGCACAAACTGACGCGAACACTTTTCAATTCCGGCACTGCCAAAAATAGCAGTTCCCTAGATTTTAGGGATGATGTCATCTGCATTCCTTCTGGTCTCCTGACCATCTTTGACCACTATGGTCACTTCAGAATTTGCTTGAAATTCAAGATACATTCACATTTCGGTGGCGGCCACTTACTAGTGTAAACTGGTTGTGCAGGGAAAGGCAGCCGCCTATTGGAGGAGCAGCCGGCTGGAGGATGCGTGCAGTCGCTTGAGGCGTGTACAGCAACCAGCCACGATGGAAGGGATGGCCGCCGGTTGATGAATCGTAGAAAGGAAGCGATGGATTCTACGCTTGAAGGGAGCCCTTTTTTTTAATAAGATTAATGTGGAGTTTAACTCCACGCTTGCATGAGGGTGGGGGAGTTTGGGTAGGTGCCCTTGCCCACCCCCACACTCACTTAAAGTGGGGCTCCCCACCTTGGCCCCTAAGTGGGTGCCCAAAGGGGGTGCCCACTTTTAATTAAATGTGAACACCTAACCTTATAAAACAAAGGGGTTAGAGTAAAATATTAAAACAACATGTGTAACATACTTACCACCTGTTCACATGCACTAAAACTCGTCAGAATACAGAGCATACTTCACGACTCACTGGCAGGCGTCCCCGCTCAGTAAGTAACACGTCAGGCAGGCAAACACACAAATACATGTCATGCGAAAACAGTTTCAAACATGCAAAATATGTGTGCATGTGTAAATAGTAACATGGACATATCTCCCGTTCATGGAACAAGTACAAAAATATCTGTCGGCACAAAACTGGCACGACATAAAAACATAAAAACCTGGTCTTCCTATGGAGTGACAGTCCCATAGGTAAGACACAGTTCCAGGCACGAGTTTCCCTATGGTGTGACAGTCCCATAGGTAAAACACGGCACGAATACTGGCTCTTCCATGGCGTGACAGTCCCATGGATCGAACACAGTCCAGGTCATACACGGGTGGCACTGGTTTGGCTCCCGTCCATACGACACCATCCTGCTAACACACGTGTGGCACCAGTCTGGCTCCCATCCATGTCAGCAAAATACTGGCCTCTTCACATGAGACACCGGCCTGGCCTCAAGTGAACGAGACGCAAAAACTAGGAATGGACCAAATGGTCGGCCAATTGGTGACATCCCCCCGGGCTTCTAAAGAGTTGACCTCAACTGAAAAGCCTCAAGATATGCCTGCAACAACTGCGGATAATCTGCAAAATAATCCTCATTTACCCATTTGGCATCAATAGGCAAATAATTTTTAAACTTCACAAGGTATCTCCTGGAAAGCTTTCCTGCAGGTAGCTTTCTGTCCTTGTGAAAAACAATCTGTTCTGGCTGGAGAATCTTCTCAAGCTCTTCAATTTCTGGCGGATCTTCTGTGACAGGCTCATCAGGACCTGGCCCCACATATTTCCGAAATAGACTCACATGAAAAGCATTGTGAATCTTCCAATGAGTAGGTAAAGCAAGTCTGTAGGACACTTCATTGATCTTGTGAATCACCTTGAAGGGTCCATAATAGCGAGGAGAAAGCTTAGGATATGATCCTTCTCGTCCTGGCCTCTTCCGAAGCCTAGCCTTCTCAAATTTCAGCAATACCCAATCACCTTCTTTGACTTTCATGTCCCTTCTATGCTTGTCAGCAGCCATTTTATGCTTATCCTGAGATCTTGCAATGGCTGTCCGCACCTGACCAAAGGCAACATCCAAGTCACGAACATATTCATCAGCTGCAAAAATCTCATCCTTTGTACGAAGGATGGGTGGCAAGACCACTCTGCCATAAATAATCTCAAACGGAGCCTTTCCTGTGGAAGCATGGATTGTATTGTTGTAGGCAAACTCAACAAGTGGAAGATACTTCTCCCAAGCACTCTTTTGATCTGCCACATAACACTTCAATAAATCCAACACAGCTGAATTTGCAGCTTCACTTTGGCCATCCGTTTGGGGATGATAAGCTGATGAAAACTCAAGCTTAGTACCCATATTATCAAACAAAGCCCTCCAAAATAGGCTTGTAGTCCTGGGATCTCTATCCCCAACAATGGATTTGGGCATACCATGATGCTTGAAAATATTAGCAAGAAAAAGCTTTACCATATGATCAGCTTTGATGGTTTTCTTGACGGGCAAGAAGTGAGCTTGCTTGCTAAACCTGTCCACAATAGTCCAAATAGCATCATTCCCATGCTGGGATCTAGGCAAATCCATAATAAAATCCATCGTGATACTTTCCCAAGGTTGCGAGGGAATAGGCAATGGCTGAAGCAAACCTGGAGGCTTTTGCCTGTCAAATTTCACCTTTTGGCAAGTAATACATGCACGCACATAAGCCTCAATGTCTTTACGCATGCTTGGCCAAAAGAAATATCTCTGAATCATGCGAGTAGTAGGCATGATACCTCTATGACCAGCATAAGGTGGAGCGTGACATTCGTCCATAACCTTTGGATGCAAATCCTTCACCACACATAGGCAATTATCCTTCATGAGATAACCCTCATTGATAACATAAGAGGCATGTGAATGACCAGCCATCAAATCAGTCCATATATGGCAAAAATCAGCATCCAAATGATACAAATCTCTCATAGCAGATAGATCTCCATGAGAGGCCACTGAGACTGCAGCAACATAAGGCCTCCTAGATAGTGCATCGGCCACTACATTTTTCTTTCCTGGAGTATGCACAATCTGAAAATGAAACATGGAAAGAAAGTTTGCCATTCTCATCTGCTTCTCTGAAAGCTTGGTTTGAGATAGAACGTATCTCAAACTTTGATGATCTGTCTTGACTACAAATTCAGCCCCAAGAAGGTAATGTTTCCAAATCTTTAAGGCGTGAATTACAGCCAAGAGCTCTTTCTCATAGATATCCATATGAAGCTCAGCATCATGCAAACGACGGCTCTCGTATGCAACTGCATGCCCTTCTTGATTTAGGACAGCTCCTATGCAATCACCACAAGCATCACATTCAACCACGAATGACTTATGCAAGTCAGGAACAATCAATACTGGACCACATATGATCGCATGCTTGAGCTGCAAGAAAGCATCCTGTTCCTTTGAAGTCCATTTGAAAACAGTTTTCTTCTTTGTGAGATCATGTAGAGGAGTGGCAATCATAGCAAAATGCCTTATGAAACGCCTGTAATACGAACATAATCCCAGAAAACTACGTACTTGATGTACGTTTTGCAATTCGGGCCAATTCCGAATAGTCTCGATCTTTGCAGGATCCATTGTAACTCCATCCTTGGATACAATATGTCCCAAATAATGAATTTCTGAAAGGAAAAACTCACTTTTCTTGGCATTGACGAAAAGTTTATGCTTCCGCAACTCTTTGAACACTGTGACCAAATGAGTTCTGTGTTCCTGCTCATTCTTGGAGAAAACCAAGATATCATCAAAGAAGACTCCTGTAAACTTGCGATGGGATCGGAATATCCTATCCATCATACGATTAAAAGTAGCAGGAGCATTGGTGAGACCAAAAGGCATTACCAAAAATTCATATAATCCGAAGGCTGTCCTGAATGCAGTCTTATGGACATCTTGTGGCACCACGCGTATCTGGTGATAACCACTCTTCAAATCAAGTCTGCTAAAGCAAGCTGAGCCATCAAGCTTATCCAAGATATCATCAATACGTGGAATTGGGAATCTGTTCTTGATGGTAAGCTTGTTCAAAGCTCTATAGTCGACACACATACGGAATGATCCGTCCTTCTTTTGAACAAGAAGCACAGGAGAGCAGTAAGGTGAGGAATTGGGCTGAACCAAACCTTTCTCTAAAAGCTCGTTTACCTGCTTCATAATTTCTTCTTGTTGTGCAGCACTCACTCGGTATGCGGGTTTGTTAGGTGGAGAACTACCTGGCACAAGATCTATACGATGATCTTCGGGCCTTTGGGGAGGTAATTCACCTGGCAACGAGTCAGCAAAACAATCGTTGAATGCATTAAGAAAATTCAGCCTATCATTAGACATAGCATCCACATTTTGATGATTTGGCACAAGACTATCACGCACAAAAACCAAGTACGCTGAAAGACTTTTTTTCATTGCTTTATTAATTTGGATGTGTGATACAACTGGGATGGAATTCCCTTCTTTGCCAGCATCAATAAAATGCATGCGGCCTTTATGCATAAAAGAAATCATATTGGACTTGTAGTCTTTGCGGGGCTCAAGCCTATGGTGCCAGGGCTTGCCCAACAATACATCACATCCATTCAGAGGAGCAACTAGGAAATGCTCATTATCAAGGTAGCCCTGTATATGGATACGCAACTTCCCAATCAAAGGGGTAACCTGCACCTCTTTGCCAATAAATGCAGCTTCAGCTTCAATCTGAGGTCCCATATTTTCAACCTCAATACCCAATGCAGCTGCCATTTGCATAGAGATGAAATTGTCAGTTGCACAGTCATCAAACATAAAGAGTGCGGGCTGATCCTTGATTTGCCCCCAAGCCTTGCAAACCATACGCTCTTTTGCATCATGACCTGTATTTCCTTGCACATCAGGAACTGCATGTACATTAGCTTTGGTGTGCTTGTCCTCGTGCTTTGGTTTACGATCTGGGCATTGCCGAAACATGTGGTCTTTGCTACCACAAGAAAATTATTTTCCATCCTTAGCATATTGCTCTCTTTGCTCCGGGGTTAAGCCGAATTTGTTCTTCCTTGGGCCCTGTTCTTTAGATGTGTTATTTTCAGCTTTACCACCCTTGTAAGGTTCCCGGAAGTTCTTTTTAGATGGCTGTCTGCCCTTTTGCTGATTTGGGGCAGCCTTGTCCTTCCCCTTGGAACCTCCTTGATCCTGCTTGATCTTGAGTACCAATTGCTCCGTAGCAAGAGCAGAAGCTGTGAGTTGTTGCAACGTATGTTTTGGGTGCAATTCAATACCCGATCTATAAGCAGGTTGCAATCCAGAACGAAACTTCCTCTTTCTTTCATCCTCAGAGATTAGCATGAAGGGAGTCACTTCCAGCAACACTTTCCAAAATTTGTTAACATACTGTTGCACACTCTCATTATCTTTTTGTTCCAGCCTGTCCCACTCTTGAGTGAGAGTTTGCTCCGCATTGGGTGGCAAGAACTGAGCATAAAATCTATCTTTGAATTCCTTCCAAGTAGAAATGGGATCCTTGGTGATCTTTTCAGTGATCCACCAATGGGCAGCAGTGCCTTTCAGAAACATGCTAGCATGGCGCACCTTCGACTTTTCTGTAAAGTCCTCATCGCTAAAAGCAATGTCGAACTGTGCCACAAACGCTAACACCTTAGAGGCATCATGTTCACCATGAAGGACATCAAATTTGACAGATTTATCACCTGCTTTGAATTCCTTGAGCTTCCTGGCATGAGGCTCATGGTCTTCTCTTTTTCTTTTCCCCTTATCCAACGGGGTAGCCCTATCTGCATGGGCTCCATGGGCCGTCATAGAAGCTTCATGGGGCACGGTGGCATGTGCTCCACGAACTCGAAGCTCAGATGCATGGGACTTACCTGCATATGGCATTGTCTCTCCATGAGACAACTCAGAAGGCAAAATTTTTCTGGAAGCAGACCTGTCACCATGAAGTACATGTCTGGCATGCATGTGACTTTCATGCCCTCCATGAGCACTGGCATACATAAATCTATCAGGCTTTGTGCCTTGTGGAGAGGATGCATGACGAGAGGTGACAGTCACCTCTTCCTTTTGCATAAAAGATTTTAGCCTCTGGGATGCGGGATCTCCATGCTTCAAACGAGGTGGATTTTTGAATTTCAGCTCTCCGTCATCCCCCTCTTTGATATCACCTTTGCGAAGGAGATAGGCAAGTGCCAACTCCCTTGGTTTCTTGCCCACTTCACGAGCCATTGATTCAAAAGTTACATCAACCATAGCATCAGCCTTCCTGGCTTCAATAGCACTTTGCAGATGTGGATCTTCATGCAAAAACTTTAACTCTTGCTCTTGAGCCTGCAAAAGTTTTCTCATATGTTCCATTTCAGCCCTCATAGCATCAGGGTCTTGTTCAAGCATAACTGTCTTTCCTGGAGACAGTTGACCCTTGGATTCACTATCAAGAACCCTTTCAAGGGGCTTGTGCCTACCACGCAGGGCATCAGACCCACGAGAAGCACTAGATGGACCCCTCGAATTTGGCACTTCCAAAGGGTTGCCTTGGCTGTCCATTGTGTTTTAAGTTTGCTAAAAGCGGGATGTCCAGTACACAGGTTCGTTTCCCCACTAGGAAGAGGGAAACAACCGTGCTCTGATACCAATGAAACCGATCCCGTCAAGTGGGAAAGACTCCGTTGGACACCCACACGCTTAATAGCACAACTTTAAAACCACAAATTTGAAATGGACAACTTAAAACAACTTGAATTTAAAATGAACAGAAATGGAAAGATGGACACCAGCACTGGGGCCGGAACGGGCCGACCCCCCCCTCAATATATGATATATTTATTGGGAGTATTTAATGAATACAATGCTCCATGGGTTCTGAGAACCAGATAATGTCCATGTACATATGAAAACAGTACCAAACAAATAAGCTCGAATTTCGATGTAGAAGCTCGAAGTAGAACGACCACTAGTGTGGTCCAATCGCTACGGTCCTGTGCTTTCACTGGACTCCGCAGAGAGCGCCTCAATGGTGTTCCGAGACCACGCACAAACAGGCGCTCTCGTACTAACGCCTAGCTCTCCCGATCTCAGCACCTTTGGACCGAGGTTTGCCAATATAGCTTGGACAACCCGGCACCGAACGGGTGTTGGCCGAGCGGGATGAATCTTTTATCAGATTTAAACATATAATACTTTACTCAAATCTGAAAATCACTTACTTGAAGATGGTTGATAGAAAAATCCAATGCCCATGTGTGCAGTTACTTGAGAGAAACTCAGAGGCACATCATGTAGAGAGAGGTAGATGCTGTATGGAGAGGATTCACAGCACCAGCCTGTTTTGGTGAGATGGAGAGGCAGCTATCAGCTTGTAGAGTATAACCACCAGTCGCCTGGTTGTATGCAGCAGCCTGCAGGAAAGGTAGTCTGCGCAGCACACAGTTGCTGCCTGTAGTACAGATACGCAGCCACCTAAAGGGAAACAGAGATGCAACCTGAAGTGGGGCAGCCGCCTGTAGTTGCAGCCAGCCGTCTGGGGAGAGTAGCCGCAGCAATGCTTGTGGAGATGACAACCGTCTGCAGGAGTGGTAGGCGCAGCCAGCAGCAGTATGAGCAGTTCCCTGCACGTTTCCACGCAGCCACCAGCAAGAGTATTCAGCTGCCTGTAGAGGGGCAGGCGCAGCAGAGGGGATTCAGCCACCTGTAGAGAGGTAGGCGCAGCCAGCAGCAAAAAGGCTCTGCAGCAGTCGTTGTGCAGGGAAAGGCAGCCGCCTATTGGAGGAGCAGCCGGCTGGAGGATGCGTGTAGTCGCTTGAGGCGTGTACAGCCACCAGCCACGATGGAAGGGATGGCCGCCGGTTGATGAATCGTAGAAAGGAAGCGATGGATTCTACGCTTGAAGGGAGCCCTTTTTTTAATAAGATTAATGTGGAGTTTAACTCCACGCTTGCATGAGGGTGGGGGAGTTTGGGTAGGTCCCCCACACTCACTTAAAGTGGGGCTCCCCACCTTGGCCCCTAAGTGGGTGCCCACTTTTAATTAAATGTGAACACCTAACCTTATAAAACAAAGGGGTTAGAGTAAAATATTAAAACAACATGTGTAACATACTTACCACCTGTTCACATGCACTAAAACTCGTCAGAATACAGAGCAGACTTCACGACTCACTGGCAGGCGTCCCCGCTCAGTAAGTAACACGTCAGGCAGGCAAACACACAAATACATGTCATGCGAAAACAGTTTCAAACATGCAAAATATGTGTGCATGTGCAAATAGTAACATGGACATATCTCCCGTTCATGGAACAAGCACAAAAATATCTGTCGGCACAAAACTGGCACGACATAAAAACATAAAAACCTGGTCTTCCTATGGAGTGACAGTCCCATAGGTAAGACACAGTTCCAGGCACGAGTTTCCCTATGGTGTGACAGTCCCATAGGTAAAACACGGCACGAATACTGGCTCTTCCATGGCGTGACAGTCCCATGGATCGAACACAGTCCAGGTCATACACGGGTGGCACTGGTCTGGCTCCCGTCCATACGACACCATCCTGCTAACACACGTGTGGCACCAGTCTGGCTCCCATCCATGTCAGCAAAATACTGGCCTCTTCACATGAGACACCGGCCTGGCCTCAAGTGAACGAGACGCAAAAACTAGGAATGGACCAAATGGTCGGCCAATTGGTGACACCCCCACACCTGGCCGACTGGCTGGGCAGGGTTTCTAACCCTGTCGGCTGCCTGTCCAGCAGCCTTAGGGCTGGCCGACAGCCCTTCCAGCCCAAGCCATGGCTGGTGGGCACAATGTGGGCCCTCCTGGCCCCTTGGGGATGGTTCTATACCTCCCCCATGCCCATTCTACAAGTGCAAATACAAATCCTCACACTGGAGTAGCCCTATGGGCTGGCCCCATCTCTACATGCAACCTACATGCCTACAGAGGCCTGGCATCCAGTTGCAAACCAGATACTCAGCACATCTGACATCATTCCAGAGGGAGACTCACAGCGCGGACTGGCACTGCTTCATGTGCAGGACAATGCACACCTGACCTTGGACTCATGTGCAGGACGATGCACACCTGACCTCGGACGACTGAGATGGATCCCTGGCTGACTCGTCCCGGACTGGGCTCACATGGGACCAGTTCACCATCCCAGGTCCTGCACCTTCTATACAGAATGTCTACGTGGCATCCAAGTGCGGGATGCACGTGACATCCCCTTCTGCTTAACTTGACGGAAGCTGCATAGCCTCCAAATAATCCGTCAATAATGCCGGATAGTCGTCGAAAAATTCTTTGTCGAGCCATACAGCTTCATGAGTTCCTCGGTCCTGAAACTTCGTGAGAAACTGTCGTAGTCTTCGGCCTGAGCCATGCTTGAAACGGTGTAGAAGGATCTGTTCTGCAACCATTACTTCAGCTTCATCAATGATGTCTGGTTCTGCTTCGTCTTTGACCTCTGAAGGGGGTGGACCTGCATATGGCTTTAACCAACTGACATGAAATACATCGTGCATAGTCCAACTCGGAGGTAGCTTTAACTGCATAGACACCTCATTAATCTTTTTCCGGATGGGAAATGGTCCGAAGCTCCTGAAAGACAACTTTGGGCATTGCTTGCCCACCTGCTTCAATCTTTGCTTCATAATCCGAAGATATACCCAATCTCCTTCTGAAAACTTCATGTCCCTTCGGTCTTTATTGGCCTGTCGAGTGTAGGCCTCTTGCGCTTCAGCCAATCTGTCTTTAACGGACTCTAGGATCTCCTGGTAAGACTCTGTCACTCTGTTCGCCTCCGGTACTGAAGACGAAGTCCTGGTTAACAACGACTGGAAAGGCCTTCCAAACGCTGCCTCATAGGGAGTCCTGCCAATAGCTGAAGAAAAAGAGTCATTCAAAACAGCTTGAACTAAAGGCTAAAACGATTCCCACTTACCTTGCTGATCGTGGACATAGCACTTCAGCACATCAAAGGCCAACTGGTTGTATATCTCTGTCTGGCCATCTGTCTGTGGGTGGAATGCACTGGAAAAATTCAACTTAGTACCAAAATTATCAAACAATGCCCTCCAAAAATGACTGGTAAACTTGGCATCTCAGTCTGACACTATGGTCCTAGGAATCCCACCAATCGGGTACCAATGCCGAATGAATAGCTGGGCAACATCCTCGGCGGTCACATTGGCCCTGCAAGGAATAAGCATAACAAATTTGCTGAACCTATCAACAATCGTTAAACACTGTGTATTATGCTTACTCGGACTGGGAGGCAGATTTGTGACAAAGTCCATCGAAATGTCTTGGAAAGGACCCTCATTAATTGGCAAAGGCTGTAACAACCCTATCTTCTTTCCACGAGGAGCTTTCACCTTTTGACAAATGTCACAGCGTTGTACATATGTAAACACATCACGCCTCATCTTTGGCCAATAGTATTGCCGTTCTAATTTCTCCAGAGTCGAATTCATGCCCCTATGACCACCTGTAATGGCGTCATGGGCATCATGGAGAAGAGCTGCCCGGAATGATTTCATGACACACAGTCGGCCTTTGTAGTAAAGCCAACCATCACGTATCAGAAAATGGCATGGTCCTGTGGCATCCAATGCCTGTTCCCATTGAGTACCGAATTCCTCGGAATCCGCGTACGTGTGCTTCATGTCTTCTAGTCCAGTACCAACAAGGTCAAGTCTAGTGGTCTGAATCGCAGATACTTGTCCCTTCTTGCTCAAAGCATCGGCCACTGGATTGGCCTTTCCTGGAAGGTACTCAATCATGCCACCGAACTGCTGGAATATCTGACTCCAGCGGTGTTGTCGATCACTCCACTGTGCACTTGGCATCGTCTGAATCCAGCGCAATGCCTGATGGTCAGTGCGAACCTCGAAGTCACGGCCATACAGGAAATGTTTCCAATGTTTCAAGGCCTGTATAACTGCTAGGAGTTCACGATCGTAGACTGAGTAGTTCTTTTCGGCGGGCAGTAACTTACGAGACATGTAAGCTACCGGATGACCATTCTGTTGTAATACACCTCCAATTGCGATGTTACTCGCATCGGTGATCACCTGAAATGGTTCGTCCCATGAGGCAAGGGCTAAACAAGGCGCTTCAGACAAAGCCACCTTGAGCTTCTGGAATGCCTCCAACGCTCGTGGAGTCATTCGAATCTTTTGCCTCCTTGTTTTCACTCCCTTTAGCAGATCGGTGAGGTCTGCCGAGAGATCAGAAAACTTGTCAATGTGGGTGGAATATGCCTGGCATATACCCACAAATGATCTAATGTCATAAGCAGTCTGAGGTACTTCCCAGTTAACAATCTCGGCCACTTTAGCCGGATCAAGTCGAATGCCTTCGGCACTGATTATATATCCCAAGTAATGTACCTGGAACAGATAAAATTCTGACTTCTTTTCATTGATATAGAGCTCGTTGCTTTCTTTCTCCACATCAATGTCATGCTGCTCAACTGTAGCTGAAAATATGAGTATGTCGTCCAGAAATATGAACACACACACTCCAATCAACTCCCGGAAAATACGCATCATCATGCGGTTAAATGTAGCTGGGGCGTTCGTCAAACCAAATGGCATGACCACAAATTCATAGTGGGCCCGTTCTGTACGGAAAGCTGTCTTGGGGATGTCCCCCTCAACAATCCGAACCTGGTGGTACCCACTCTTTAAATCCAATTTAGAGAACACCTTAGCTCCATTCAGCCTCTCGAGAATATAGTCAATTCGAGGCATCGGGAATCTGCTCTTGATAGTCAGCTTGTTGAGTGCACGATAATCGACACACAACCGAGAAGACCCATCTTTCTTCTTGACAAATAAGATCGGTGCTGCAAATGGCGACACGCTGGGGCGGATGAAGCCAGCTTGCAACAATTCTTGGAGTTGGCGGTCCAACTCCGATTCCATTGCCTTAGAAAGGCGATACGGAAACTTGCTCGGGGGTTCCGAGCCTGGGAGGAGGTCAATCTTGTGATCCTCCGGTCTGGACGGGGAAGCTGGGGAGGGAGACTGTCCCGAAGAAAAATCTTCTGGAACTTTTCATGGAGAACCGAGTACTTCTCGGAAGCACTGGCCACCGTTTGGGCTGTCTGGATGTAAATCATCGCACACTGTGCGCCTTTCCTGACTGCTCGCTTAGCCTGCAAGTGGCTTATGAGCGGAAAGTTTGGAATACCTGGCTCACACTTAATGGTCACCGGGGTGTTTGACACATTCCGATCGATATGGAACGTGTGCTTGTCCCACTTGACATCAGGAAGAAACTTGTGAAACCACTGGATACCCAAAATTATGTCTGCTCCTACAAGAGGGGCAACCATAAAGTCACGCACAAACTCTATGCCCTGAATCGCTAATTTAGCACCTAGAGCTTCATACTCGACGCTCGTTGTCATACCTGTGCTAAAACCCTCAACTTGTTTGTCCACCGGAGTTAGCTCGAAACGGGCACGCCTAGTGGCCTCTTCCGTGATCACATCCTCCGTGCTGCCGCTGTCAAACAAGACAACGACTCTCTGGCCACCTATGTAGCCAAAGGACTTGAGCAATTCGTTGCGCTCATACTCCTGGTCATGGGCGCCCTTCTGCTTATCTTCGAGCTCCCGGCTAATAATTGCTCCAACTGAAGCACCGGGGGTTGAAGAACTAGGGGTAGCCACTGGTGTCTGTGTGGGAGCTGTGCTCACCACGGAAGCTGTGGAGGCGGTGGCGGCCTTTGGAGGCTTCTTCGGGCAATCCCGAGAAGTATGTCCTTTTGTGTGACAAAAGTAACATCTACCCTCCTTCCTGTACTGAGCAAGCTCCTCAGCACTCAACTTGCCACCTGTCTTGCCTGCCTTTGCTTTCTGGTCTGGAGTAAGCTTAGACGCATTGTTCGAGTTCTTGGAGCCAGAGGCTCCCGGGCTCTGTCCTGGGGAAGACCCCGTCTGGTTCTGGCTTTTGCCCCCCGAGGCGTTAGCCTTGGGAGAAGCCGGTTGGGAAGTCTTGGGCTTGCCACCATTGTGTTTCATTTCTGCACTCTGCGCAAGCGAGAGTGCGTCCTCAAAGGTGGCTGGCCGGAACATACGCACCTCCCATTGGATTTGCGTGTCCAGGCCATACAAAAACTGCCCTTTCTTGTCCGTATCAGATAAGCCTAATTGCAGACACAAGGTCAAAATTCTATTGGCAAACTGAAGGACTGGTTGCGCGTTCTGACGCGCACCCCTGAACTCGTCTTCGAGTCGCTCAAGGTAGTGGGGCGGTAAAAACCGCTGCTTAAGGTCACGGACGAACTCGTCCCACCCATAAGCTGCCATACCTGATCTGGTGTGGGCATGAGCCCACTGAGTCCACCAAGGAATGGCCTCACCTTCCAAGTACCAACTGGCTAAGATCACTTTGTCAATATCTGATTTCCTAACTGCGGCAAAGTAAGCTTCAAATTGATGTAACCATGAATACAGAGTAGTGGGATCGAGTTTACCATTATACTTACTGAAATTCATTTTCTCGGGAAAATGATTCGAGGGCGCCGCCGGTGTCAATCTGGCGTCCAAAGCTCGGAGGTAACGCTCGTGTTCCACTCGTCGCATGGCTTCGTCTTCTCGTTGTCGAATCTCCAATGCACGCATCTGCATCTCAAGCAAGGAGCTTGGCTACGGCTGTGACCCCTCGAGAGGGTCCCTGTGATGACGAGGATCTGGTATCTGGGGTACGGAAGGAGAGGGAGGAGGAGATGGAAAACGCGACGCTGGAGAGCGAGAACGCTCCTCCAGAGCCAAAATCCGCGCCTTCTGCTCATCCAACTTGGTTGTCTGGTCTGCGATTGCTCGCATCATCTGCTGGAACATGTCTTGTACACTCAAGCCGGGTGGCCTAGCTGGGCTGCCTGGTGCACTTTGGTCCCATGGTTCTGGTTCTCTCTCGTCGCCGAAGTTCGCCATAGCGGGAAAATGCAATTCCTTTCCGGAACGCAATCTGACCATCCACTATCTGTGTGGGAGACTTCCGGAGGCTTCCGGAGGCTAAAAGCCAACCGTCCTTCGAGGGACAGGAGTCACTCCGAAAGGGGTAGTCCACCGGCGTCTAAAAACCAACCACACGAGCGAAAAAATTTTCTGGTTTTCTTTGCTGAATCTTCGTCCTTGAAGTAGGCTCTGATACCACTGTAATATGCGGAAGCTTCGGAGAAGGATCGGTACTTCAAAACTCAGAAATCAGCACTCTTTTCGCGACGGAATTAACGCACAAACTGAAAGACAATGTGCAGAAAATAGAGAGAGAAGGGGGAGATGGAGAGGACACAGTATTGGGTCCCAATTACCCTCTGTAGGGCCCCCACCACGGATGGTGTATTTGCTTTATTAGAATGATGTAAATCTGAAAACAAATACAAAGTACTTGACCTTTTCTTGGCTGGAAAACCTGCCGTTGACCTTCAGTCCTTCACCCCTTTGCTTTAGCAATGTTCTTGGCTGTCCTGGCCCTTGTTTGCTTGGAGGACTTGGTGAAATATGAGATGAGTGAAATGATTGGTATTTATACCCTCTACTATATGCAGTCGGCTGGCTTCAGGGAGCTCCACGACTGTTTCTTGTTAATAAAGTGCTTGCACACTTATAATTAATGCTTTCACACTATACCAATACTGTCCAGCCTGCGCATATGTTCTGGGACTCCTGACTGCTGGGCACCATGCGGATGGGTGTGGGACTGCCCCCCACACCTGGCCGACTGGCTGGGCAGGGTTTCTAACCCTGTCGGCTGCCTGTCCAGCAGCCTTAGGGCTGGCCGACAGCCCTTCCAGCCCAAGCCATGGCTGGTGGGCACAATGTGGGCCCTCCTGGCCCCTTGGGGATGGTTCTATACCTCCCCCATGCCCATTCTACAAGTGCAAATACAAATCCTCACATTGGAGTAGCCCTATGGGCTGGCCCCATCTCTACATGCAACCTACATGCCTACAGAGGCCTGGCATCCAGTTGCAAACCAGATACTCAGCACATCTGACATCATTCCAGAGGGAGACTCACAGCGCGGACTGGCACTGCTTCATGTGCAGGACAATGCACACCTGACCTTGGACTCATGTGCAGGACGATGCACACCTGACCTCGGACGACTGAGATGGATCCCTGGCTGACTCGTCCCGGACTGGGCTCACATGGGACCAGTTCACCATCCCAGGTCCTGCACCTTCTGTACAGAATGTCTACGTGGCATCCAAGTGCGGGATGCACGTGACAGAAAGAGAGAGAGAGAGACTGTGGGGAGCAAGCTCAACCCTCAATACATGAGTTGTAGGGCAAGGGAGTGCACCATAATAGCTCTTTACCTGCAACAATCCACCATAATGGCTGCAAATGAGCCCCATTCAGCCCAAAATCCCACGCTTCCCTCTTCTCAATGTGGAAAATGCACATAACTACTGTGCTCTAGCATTAGCACTATGACATTGGGGATTCTCCTTTTCCCCGTCATATAGTGCTTGCTTTTTCCATTGGCATTTTAGTTCACTCTTATTGTGGAGCATAGTGCAGGGCAGCATTCACAGCTTTATCACCCTGCTGCTACCCGTTCACACCATTCACTTGAGGGGGGTTTGTTGGTCATGTCCACTCCCGGCTAGTTCAGGTGTGAACCCAGCTTACTCACGGGCACTTTTTCCCTATGACTGGACATAGGTTTTTTCCCCGTGGGAACACACTTTTGTGTGTTGGGCACTTAGTCCTAGGCCTTTCATATCATTATTGAGTACATCTTTTCCAGCACTCACGTTTCTCTGTGCTTGAGGTTGTGTGTGTGTGTGTGTGTGTGTGCAGGCTAGCTTCCTTGCTACCCAACAGAAACCAATACCTGAAAGTTTTACCCCAGTGATGAACTCGATCTCGGACAGTTAACGACGATGGTGAAGTGGAGCTGCCCCAGGTGTGCAAAGGATGGAGTGCAGAGGTAGGGACGGAAGAATGAGCAGTACAGGCGATCGACAAGGGTAAAAATCTGGCTGCCAGTTCTGGATGTGAAGTGGTGGCAGCAAGCTGAGCGAATGCGGCGAAGCTATCACGAGGTCGGCTGTATCTGGGAAGAAACAGGCTGAGTGCCGTGGAATTTCTGGGGGTGGTGGTTGTCCCTGCACTAGTGCCGCAATGGGCGGCACCGGGTGGCAGCAGTGGTGCGCTGTCCACTAGCTTCGCGGAAGATGGTGGAAACAGGCGGTGGCCAACTCTGGACAGTTGGTTGCCTGTTGAGATGGCTCTCATACAAGCTGTTGGGTATTAGGGTTTAATCACAAGGTTAAACAAGGGTGATTAGCAAGAGGGGGCTCAAGATAAGCTGAAAGACTAATGGTCCTTTAATAGGAAAGACCCCCCTTTACAAAGTGCATACATATGTTGCCACCACATATGCCACATGCCAACCTATGGTGCCAAGTGTCCCTAAGAGGTGTCACATACATCGTTGCTTACATGAGATCCTCTTAAGAGGTTGTCCCTCACACAAAAGAGCCTACACACTAGCAGTTGTTCGCCCACACTAGAACCGCTTTTTTAAAACCTAGAATACTAAGTAAATAGGTGTCAGTTTACACAACCTAGCTTCTGTTTATTCCCGCATTCATCACTACTAATATTTAACATCGCTTGACTTTTTTCTATAGTTTGTTTACTAAGTAGGATTAGTGTTAATCCCAAATTTTCCTACCATGAATTAGATAAGTTTACACTTGCATGTGTGTGTGTGTGTGTGTGTGTGTGAGAGAGAGAGAGAGAGAGAGAGAGAGAGAGAGAGAGAGAGAGAGAGCGCTTCAGCTTCTCTTAAGTTCTTTCTGCTGTATTAGCATAGTGTAGAGTCTTTTCAAGTCTTTGTCCAAGTTGCTTAGAGCTAGGCTGCAATTGCAAGGCCAACTATCCTCTGTGTGTGTGTGTGTGTGTGTGTGTGTGTGTTCTGATTATCGGTAGTCTTCATCACGCCTGAGTTTTCCTTTCACCTCTGGAGAAGTGATAGAAACTTAGTACAGTGGTTTACCTATGAGATTTGTCCACTAGAATATATCTTCATGCATGAGCTTGCACCTTACTTGTGGGTGAGTGGGGATGGCACTTAAATGGTGTGACACATGTGGCGAGGCACAACAAAGCCCTTCTACCTTAACTAGCAGGAAACACACAGGAAAGCTGGAAACACAAAGGAATGTGTTATAGTAAGAGCTATTCAAGAGAGACAGGAGGCTTCTCTTGCTAGTGAAAGGATTTTTCTTTTTGAATGCCAAGCTGGTAGTGAGCCAAAGTATCTAACCTCTATCAGCAGCAGCATGAGTGGTATTGAGTAAACAAATTCTTGGCCTATTATATGGCATCGGGAGCTACAACTCCTTGCCCTTGTTATCCTTTCGTATGGCCAGCTTCTAATTGGGCCTTGTGTGTGTGTTTCTGCACTGCCCAAAGGCTGTTCAAGTCTTCAAAATCAGACCCAAACCCCTGCCCCAAAATGGGTTACAATTTGCTCCATCTGTCCTGTGATCCTCACATTGTTCCTAGCCTTTCATTCATCGGGCCATTTTGCCTCTGGGCACTGATTTCTTCACAGGCTTACACATTCACTGCTCGTCACTCTCCTAATCTACCTTGTACAGTGCCTCAGGAACTAATGGGGATATTGCTTAGCTGCTCATCACTCTCCTAATTTACCTTGTACTGTGCCTCAGGAGCACCAAGGATATTGATTAGCCTGGTTTCCTAAAATGTGCTTAAATCTGTGCAAAACAATCTGTTTGGGGATGGGGACTTCTTCATTGTGCACCAGTTTCCTCTTGCGCTGTCATAGGTGGAGGTTCAGTGTACTCCTGACATACAAATACATGAAAGCAATTACGCATGATCCAATTGCTATGGATCACCTTAGCAAGCGGAAAAGGACCAAATTTTTCGAGGGAAGTGTTGGACGTTTTGGCCAACTTGCTTCAATCCTTGCCTCGTGATTCCCATATATGTACTTTTAAACAGTGGTACAAAGGAATTATGTGTTGATGTACCGTTTATGTGATTTTTGAAGGGAATTTGTCTTTTACAAAGGCTGTTAACTAAGTCGTCTCAACTCTTGTTTCAGCCAGAACCAAAGAAGCGAAAGAGATAAAATTCTGTGAGAAGGGTGGTATAGGATCATCACCAAACACGCATTACCATTGTTGTAAGTCATTATGTGATCAGTTTATTTTCCTAGAAAGTTTCCAGGAAGATTTTTGCATGGGAAATACTCTCGAGAGCTTGGAAGAGGCTTGACTGGCAAGCAAGCAATGTACTTGGATGGAATTGCTTCAGAAGCTAGGGTCTCAAACTCGGGATGCTATTTAAAATTGGCCTTATGCAGTGGCAGTGTTGGGACAGGGCACTCATTTCTAGAATGGGTGGATTTGTGTGTTTCTACTTTATTTATTTCCTTGTGCACGCAATGGAGCTTAATCAAAAGTCTCTTCCAAGTGCTCATTGTCTCCTTTTCGATGGTTTTGTTGCTTTGCTATGTGCTTGTTGGTGTATTACATTATATGCCTTATTTCTTGGTATCAAAAGTGTAAAAAAGCTCTTTTTTTTTTTGCTAGTTTTAGATGCCACTCTCAACCATTACATGTAGTGCATAAGCTGTGATCCATTTTGTCCCACTTTCTATGTAATCATAGAGTGACTGTGGCATTAGCTTTTTTCATATGGTCTTGTAAGTACACTCGGTGTGGTGCTTATGCTGTTTGCAATGACTTCCAGGAGGGAGTTCATTGATGGATGGCTTTTTTACTCTTATGATCATGTTGGATTCTCCCCTTGTTAAATTGAAGGATTATGCCCTAAGCTTGGTGTAACAAAGGGCATCTAATTTGGCGAGGAGATATGCAGGAGTCGTCTTGAGTAATAGGCTATCAAATGTGCACAAGGAATCATCAATAATAGGTCGCAGTAGTCTTTCCATTAAGGTTGAAATTCTGTCCAAATTGAAATCTTATGCCGCTGTGGTTGTGAATGTCCAGAATAGTGTGGGTGGCTTTACGTGCCTTACCATAGAAAATTTAATAAATTTTTGATAATTATAGTTTGAATGCTAGCAAAATCTTTGTCTGCAGGTAAAGGCCAAGAGGACATTGAATATTATTGTCATAGTTGGATTCATTACCTTCCAAGGTGCAAGGTTGTGATTATGCATAGTGAAATTTCATAAAGATGCAATAAAGCTGCCAAAGGCATGGAAAGTTGGATTGTTTACCAAGAAGACGTGTAATATTATGTTAAATAAACTACACCTTGAAATGCATCATGTTTGTAAATTATACCTTACAAATAAAGAAATTTTGGATGGAGAGTAAAATAGAATCATCATATTTGTAAATTATACCTTATAAATAAAGAAATTTTGGATGGAGAGTAAAATAGAATCAATGCGGCTGACAAGAAAGTGATCAAGAAGCTACATTGGAAATCACTGTACACAAAAATGACACCAATTTTTAATAGAAGTTTTGCCACCTTATATATAAGTAATGCCACAATGTACAAATGTACAAGGCTTTTGTGAAACATTTAGCAAAAAAGAGAAAACGGGGTGGGTTGGAGTGGGGTGGTAGGGGAAATAGAAGGATGACAACAAAGAAGGGGATTGAGAAGAGAAGAGAAGAAAAGATGAGGTTTGATTTTGTATTGATTGATTGATTGAGTGCTTGAAGTCTAGCTTGGTGGTGTAGCTTTTCATTGGTAGTATATAGAAAGGCTACACAATGATTGTAACATGGGTTTTTTTTTTGCAAACTTTTGCAAAATCTAGTGTATTCTAACCCATTTGATCTACTTAGATTGAAGGTTCAAACGAGGATGTGTGGCTTAATAGGGAGCACAGATCCCAATCTTGGCTCTTCATAACTAGTGTGCCTAGGTAGCAATCTTGTTGCAAGTGATAGATCTAAGTCATTTGAACTCGAGGTACTGTTTCCCTTCCATAGGTCTCCTACACAAGGGTGTGTTTAATGTAATCATCTATATAGGCGTGAAAATAGATGTTGAGAGTGTAGAAGTGGCCTTGTTGAGGGCATCAGAGGAGGTCGGGAATCAAATAGACCCAATTGTTTGCCCATCGGCATGTAATTGTATGTTGTCCAAAGCCTTCAATATGGCACAGACATCACACCAAGGTGATTTTTTAGAAGAGGGGTGCAATTGATTAACCCATCAAGGTGGAAAGTCATGTGATGAGCGGCCCCCCGTGTCAAAATGCCACATATCAATCAAGTCATGTGGTGGATTGATCCCCCAAGGTAGTAGCAGGCAAGACAGGAGGGGAGCAGGGTCCACAATTGGATAAAAGCTCACCATGTGGGTGTGGTAAGGTGGCTAACAGAAGCATGGCCTTTTGTGGTTGTGGCTAAGAGAAGCATGGCTTAAGAAGATGCCATGGCATGTGTGATGCCAATAGAAAGAAGGTGATGAAAGAAAAGAGGAAAAAGAAGAGGACGTGTAGCTCGTGATACCATGTGAAGAAAACCAAACTAAGTAGGTAAACAACATAGATTGCACAAAAAAGTAGATTAAAAGACCCTTGTATTAATCAAGACTGTACCAGGATATACAACCGTTAGTCCGTTTGTTAGTTAAGATCATTTACATATGAAGGAAGGTTAACCTTGGACACCCACATCCTCACAAAGGTATTAAGTCGTCCTACTAGGATGGGTCTTCGCACAAGGGATTTGTTTGAGCAATTTGATGTTACCTCCCCATCAAAGAAGCAATAGCAATAGAGACAACCCCTTCAACATACCAAAGCCCCCACCTAGCAGCAAGCTGAGCACACCCCACAAGAGGTGCAGTAGTCAGCCCAAGAGCCACCTTGTCAGAGACTGCAGCCCTTTGAGCAGAGGTAGGTATAAGGCAAAGAACTTAGCTAAGGAAGAAGATGCAGATGCTGATGAGTTTGACATGAAAAACATTGAGCTAGCCACTGCAGCTAAAAAAGGCTATCAGATCTCAAGCTGGCTGCGAGTAAACCGCTTAAGTGAATTGTGTTGTGATCGTTGCATGCGCACTTGTATGGTTGTGTTCAAATTGGGATTCCAAAATGCTTGTCTCATGTTTATAGTGATGTTCATGCATCCATCTAGGGATGGAGGCATTGTTCAGGTGGAGGTTCCAATATGGTCCCAACGCCTAATACAACACTTTTGTGGTCTTGGTTAATAACTTCTCACCTATTGTGGTGTCCGATGATTCATGTATTCTTAGAAAACATGAACTATTCTAAGTTTCATTTCAACTATGGGATCTAAAGGGTCTACTGCTACGAGGTTCAAAGGTTGTTTAATGTAAGACTCATCAGTTTAATGTATTACAATTTGGGTGAACGTTGCCACCAACAACCATTCCTGATGCATGAAAGTTTTCACACAAGAAAGCTGATAATTTTAAGCTTAGTTGCAGTTTGCATCATGATCTGTGTTTGGTTGACAAATTGGCTAGTTTTACTATTACAAAGGGTACATTATTTGCTCAAAAGTTCACTCAATCGCTCATAAAAATGCATACCTAGTTTTAATGGTTTGTCGATCAAACTTGTTTCCAATTAGATTTATGAGCTACTTTTATGGAGTATTAATTTTTTTTTTCAAAAAAAATCAAAACAATTGGATATAGCTTCAAGGATCGTATGACCGAATAGAGAATTGGCAGACTTTAGACAATTACTTTTCACAAGTTGAAGAATGCAACCTAGAATTGAGCCCATTTATACTCATGTAGTATGGAATTTTTAGTGGTCCATCAATTGCAAAATATATGCTTCTAAAGTCTTGCAAGTGTAATAAGAAATGTTGCAACTTGGCTCAAAGAGTCATTACATGTCTCATGATATAGAGGTGAGTTCTAAGAAAATCAAAGGCACTCCTCTTATTTCTTCAAGCCTAGTGAAAGGGTTGAACTTGGAGTTCCAAGAAAATGTGCTAAGGTTTCCACCAAGTTAAGTGCACCTTGAGGAACCACGAGTTACTAAATGAGGCTGCCTACAAGTTAGAATTACTAACTTCATTCATTAATTACAAATGAATAGCCTTCCACATGAGCACCCCATTTGGCTTGAGGATAGAAGTCAATATGTCTCACCCCTGCTAAAGAAGTTCCAAAATAAAGTAAAAAGAGTTTTTAAAAGAGGGATTGTTCCTCGGATGTGGAAGGAATCAACTAGGCCAAGTGCGAGCTTTCAATCAACCATACAATGGTACAAGACACAGGCTTTGGCAAATACCATGGTCAATGTTGGATAGTTATAGTATTCATGACAAAGACTCAAATGAATTACCTCCATAACAAATTGGCTTGATCATGCATATTAAATCTTCTTGCAAATTTTTTTGTCATTAATGGATGCATAAGAAAAATCAAACATGCATAAAGACATTCATTGCTAGCTCAATGTAGAACTTTCTTTCTATAACTTTGAGTATCACCCACCAATGGGAACATCAATATGTGGAAAAATATAACTAATTATTCTATCAAACATAAAACACAATTATTGCTTTTTCAAAGAAGATAATTGAACCTTGAAATAGGAAATATAAAAGAAAGTAGCACTTGGGGAAATCTTTGGATATGACATGGGAGGGCATAAGTTCAACATTCAAAGGGCGAGAATGGACACATAAATCAGGGCCTTTCACAATTGTGGTGACAAGGATCAAAGGGGAAAGTATAATGTTTGAATATACAAAAAAAGTAGCACCTTGGGGAAAACTTTAGAGTTGTCCCTAGAGAACTGGCCCACATGTGAGAGCATAAAGTTTAACCTATTCAGGACCTTTCACAATCGTGCCAACACAGTATCTTATTTTTCCTTCAATATCAAGATGTGGGGATGCGGTGAGGATTGGCTGAGAGAGAGAGAGGGGTGCAGTGGTCAGCTCACAGAAGGAACAAAAAATCGAAGCATTTACATGGCTACTTCTACACCAAGCCTTACGGATGAGAGCAAGGGCAAAGCAGTGATCACAAAGATTACCCTGTGCATCTTCTGTAAGCTCCACAACGAGTCAACCTGGCACCTCTTTTTGGAATGTCAGACGGTCAAGATATCGAGTGAGTTGCAAAGGTGAATTCAACTTTCAGCTTCAAATGGTTGAACTTTCTCATGTATCAAGATATAGTGTGTGTGTTAGTGATTACATTTGCTGGATCATATTGATTGTACCAAAAATAATATTGTTTAAAACAGGGGAAGCTGCTGGTGCAAGATCCTTTTAACACATGGAACTCCATCAATAGGAAGTGTGGCGCCATAAGAGGGGACAGTTACATTAGCAACACTAATGCTAAGATTGGTCTGGCAGTCGTTTCAGGAGGAACCTGACCCAAAAACCGAACTCAACATCATGCAGATTAAACATTACAAATGAGCAACATACGATAGTCTGAGTGCTGCCTTAAGGCGAGTGGGAACTACAAACTACTCAAAAGTGACTATATTCAGATCTGGCTAGCTAGGTCAGGAAGGCAGAAAGTGCATGTGACAGAATTAAGCAAGCAGGAGGGGAACAATTGGATGCACTGTACAGAATGATGTACCAGCTAATTGGCCCCATGGGGGACTACGCTCTTAGCAAGATAAATAGACAAGGGGCTGTAGCATTGGCTCAATGAGTTCATGAAAGAGGTAAACAAAAAAAGGAGGAACAATAAATATGCTTCCACCGTTCTATGCTGTAACATGTTGTCAATATGATTGACTGGGGGACAAAAGTTAGCAGCTGTTGATTACATTTTCGAGAACGTGTACCAAGTTGAAGGTTGGCCACACATGAGTCTCTTCATGGGTTAACCAAGCCGACGTCCTCTACACCCTTTTAGAATTCTTGGTTTCTTTTCTACTCTTAGAATTCTTGGCTGCTTTTTAGTACCTAGCATATAGAGGTCATGGTTAGGAATAAAATGGTTGAAATCGATATATATCGGTATCTCTGCCCATGACCATGGACATTAGTTGTACCACATTTATGCTTTGATTATAATAAAGTCTCCTTTTACAAAAGCAAAAAAGGACTTGCAAACATAACTATCTACATGACCTCACTGAGGGTTCAGAGATAACGACCCAAGTATAGGTGTCAACCCTTGATAAAATGAGGAGACAAATGCTTGGCCATACCAAACCCATTGAAAGTTTCACATCCAAACAACTCTTGGAGCTTGCTGTCACATACAATCCGCCTCTTGTCAGCAGGGTCCTGTCAACATGTGGCCACCCACGTCACATTAGAACTCGCATACCAGACAGACTACCTCTTTGTGTGTAGTAAGCCATTGGAAAAAAAAACAAAAAACGAAAGAACACAACCAAAAGCTAGTAATGTGTAAATGCTCAGAGAATGCACTGAAAATGATCAAAAGTTGGAAAGTCTGGACAATAATGAAGCCTTGAACTCGGGCATTCTCAACACATCATGGCATTAATCTTAATAGAGATGAGAATCCCAGCTAAAATGAAAATCAGCATGCTACATCATGCTCAAGCATCATGCGACATGTCGCCTAGCCAGAATGTAATGTCATCGTGTCTAGTCAAAGTGCTACATAAGCAATGCCTGGTGAGCATGTTACATCATCAGACTGAGATATACAAAGTTTGAGCCCCAAGTAGCTTGTCAAAGGTAAAGTCAATGTGTCATCAAGATAATAGGCCATTGCAGTGGAAGCTCCTTGGACCTGTACAACTCAAAAGTGCTAGGACCGTCATAGACGTGTCAGCTCCTTGACAACTCAGAGCCCCAAGCCACCTAGTGTCAAGACACACTAACAAAAGCATGGTTCTTTGAAACTACTTTGGAGCACAAAACCCAGAATGCACAGAGAAAGGAAGACATGACAAAACCCCAAGTAACTTGTCAAAGGCAAAGTCAATGTGTCATCAAGATAATAGGCCATTGCAGTGGAAGCTCCTTGGACCTGTACAACTCAAAAGTGCTAGGACCGTCATAGAGGTGGCAGCTCCTTGACAACTCAGAACCCCAAGCCACCTAGTGTCAAGACGCACTAACAAAAGCATGGTTCTTTAAACTACTAACAAAAGCATGGTTCTTTAAACTACTTTGAAGCACAAAACCCAGAATGCACATAGAAAGAAAGACACGAAAAAAGAAAAAGGAATGATAATGGAAGACTTCATTCTCTCAGCCTAATCTTGAAACTGAACAAAGCTTACAATTTCACAAATAATCTTGCTAGATCTGCTTACTAAGCTCAACTGCCAATAAACCAAGAAAACCTTCTATAATCCTGTTTCACAAGCTGAAATATGATGCAATACCAAGCCATGGACTGATGCATGGATTGATACTGTTCGGGCAGTTTCTTAAGGCTACTCCATATTTGTCAAAGCACCCCAACGTAATTAAAATGGCAATGGACATTTTACTAAATCATAAGTCTGATGTACACCCAGATGACCTACTGTAGAAGAGTCATGACATTTGTAAAGGATATGTTTCCTAATCTCAGTACAACCCGATACACAGACTCTATCATCCCGGACCAATAACCCGTTCTGAATCAAGTACTGACTACCAGCCACCTTCACAGGTGGTATGACTCCTGAATTCTGGTCGAAAACTATGGAGCTCCCCACCTGTGGCCTTCCCCCTAATCTCAAGGCTCCTCAAACCTGTCCAGATTAGGACCTAATCCCAAGGATTAGCGTTGTTGGATTTTATGCTGTGTATGCACCCAGGGGAGTGCTAGTGATCATCAGTAGGTTACTGGGGCACTTTTTACTTCAGTTAGTGGAGGTTTTTTCCCCAGTAGAGACTCCTCCCCAAGGGGGTGCTCGTGGAAGAGGACAACAGGCACAGGCACCAGGTCAGCCACTGCCTGTTCAAAGAACAAATGCTCAGAAGACATGGGATGCCAAAGATGCACAGGCCTTATCACTTATTGCATTGTCAGTACAGAGGTCTATTATACCTCATATTCGTTCAGCTGGCTCTTCACGGAATGCATGGGTGACTTTGGAGTAGTTGTATGGAGATGATATGTCTAGCCACTTGAACAAGCTGCAGGATTTGAGAGAGCAACTCATCAATGTAGATGAGATTATTCCTGAAACACAGCTTGTATCCACCATCTTAAACTCTTTGCCAAGATCCTACTTGGCTTTTCATACCTCTTTGAACCTCAGCATGAGGAATGCTGTTGAGCCCCTAAAGTATCAGGAACTTGTTGCTCTCTTGTTACAAGAAGAGCAAATCAGGAAGAACATGAACATGAACACGTTACACAAGTGCTGAACAAGCATTTACGACAGGTCAAAAAGGGAAAGGCAAGGTTCAGCCAAAGAGTTCAAATCAGAATTCAGATGATGGTGGTTCATCTCAGGATACCAAGAAAGGTGATGGACAGCCCAAGAAGAAGGGCAAATGTCATTACTGTAAGAAGCCAGGTCACTACATCACAGAGTGTAGGAAGAGGATTGCCAAAGAGAAGGCAAAGGAATCTGGGATGTTTGTAAATGATTCCTCTAAAACTCCTCCAGAGACTGCTTCTTTTGTTGAAGACAGGGATTACTGCTTCTACACATGCAGTTATGATGCCTCTTGGTCTTCACAGGCACTCAGTGTGACTGAACATGCATGTACTTGGTATTTTGATAGTGGTGCTTCAAAGCATATCACATCTCGCAGGGATTTGTTTTGTAATGTAGGCCCTGCCCTGTTGGCAAAACTGTTCAGTGTGCCAATAATGTTTCATATCCATCGTGGCATTGGGGAGATTCAGCTCACAGCTATTGATGGCTCTATTCTTCGCCTTACAGATGCCTCATATGTACCAGGGATAAAGAAGAATCTGTTGTCCATTTCTTCTTTAGCACAGTGTGGTATGCAAGTCAACTTTGATGATGACAAATGGTCAGAGACAAAGCTAATGCCTTGACCTTGATGCTTACTGGTACATTATGTCATGGACTTTATCAGTTGGATGCATTTCAGCCAGTGGATCAGTCCGCTTATAATGCATTCACTCTTACTCCAGCTATGGTTGATGCGGAGTTATGGCATGCTCGCATGGGGCATGTAAATTTTGGTAGTCTTATGCTTATGCAGCGACATAACATTTTGACAGACCTACCTCTTATGGAGAAGCCTCCAGATCACATATGTGAAGGATGTATTTTGGAAAAAATGCATCGGTTTTCCTTTCCACTTGATCAGGCTCTACGAGCAACTGCAAAGTTGCAGCTTATACACAGTGATCTTTGTGGTCCCATGCAGACGAAGTCATTAGGAGGTTGCTTCTACTTTGCTACATTTATTGATGACTTCTCTCGTATATGCTGGGTCTATCCGTTGACACAGAAATCACAGGTATATGATGCATTTTTGGCCTTTGTAGCACTTGCTGAAACAGAGTCAGGATGCAAGGTTAAGACTCTCTGTTCTGACCGAGGGGGGGAATATGTGTCACACATGTTGAATTCCTTTCTTGAGAGTAGAGGTATCAAGCATCAGTATACTACTCCTTATACTCCACAGCAAAATGGGGTTGCAGAAAGGAAGAATCGGTCACTCATGGAGATGGCGAGATGTATATTAAAGGCAAAGAAGCTACCACATATCTTTTGGGTGGAAGCTGTTATGTGTGCTTGTCATATTTTGAATCGATGTCCCACAAAGGCATTGGTTTCCATTACTCCTTTTGAGGCTTGGCATGGCCGCAAGCCTTCGGTATCACATTTTCGTACTTTTGGGTGCCTTGAGGCTTGCATATGCACACATACCCAAAGAGTTGAGGAGGAAGTTGGATGATAAAGCCACAAAATGTATTTTTGTTGGGTATAGCCGTGAGAGCAAGGGCTACCGGTTATATGACCCACTGTCCAAGAAGATATTCACTAGTCGGGATGTGATTTTTGATGAAAAATCAGAAATATCCATGGCTGGTTATGATGTAAATCAGGCTGAAAATGATGTGTTTGGTCTACTACCTATGGAGTTTCATTCCACAGTTGGTGATCCAACCCATGAGGGTGCAGGACAGCCAGCTAATCATGAAGATGGTGCAGAAATTCAGCAGGCAATTGAGCCAGAAGTTGAGCCAAATATGGGGCAACAGGCTCCACAGGTCAGACACATACCTAGATGGTATTTGAGTACATTACACGACAGCCATCTAGAGGGTCCTCTTGCTGGCCGTACTCGTAGGGAGACACGGACCAATGAGCATGCACACATCATGGATTTAAATATGGTTATGGCAGCTAGTTTACAGGATGATGATGAGCCTGATTCATTTGTGGATGCACGAGACAATGTGCATTGGAACAAAGCCATGCAAGATGAATTTGATTCGATTAAAAGAATCAAACATGGGATTTGGTTGATCTGCCCAAAGGCAAGAAAGCCATTGGTACTAAGTGGGTCTATAAGTTGAAAAGACATGCAGATGGATCCATTGACAGGTACAAAGCCCGTCTAGTTGCAAAGGGCTATGCACAGAAGAAGGGCATTGATTATGAGGAAACATTTGCTCCTACATCCCGTATGTCGACAGTTAGGAGTGTCATTGCATTGGCTGCACATCGTGGTTGGGTTGTTCATCAGTTGGACATCAAGACTGCTTTCCTACATGGGGACCTCGAGGAGGAAGTTTATGTACATCAGCCCATAGGTTTTGCAGAACATGGTCATGAAGGGAAAGTATGCAGGCTGAAAAATGCCTTGTATGGTTTGAAACAAGCTCCACGAGCTTGGTATGCAAAGATAGATGCTTTCCTGCTCACTCAAGGTTTTGTGAACAGTCCATCAGAAGCCACTTTGTATGTAAAGAAAGAAGAGAAAGATCTGCTGGTCATCAGTCTTTATGTAGATGATCTTTTGCTCATGGGATCAAATGATGACAAAATTGCAGCTTTTAAAGAGATACTGCAACAGACATTTGACATGTCTGATTTGGGGCTCGTACACTACTATTTGGGCATACAGTTTGTGCAGGATAACAGAGGCATTGGGTTGTTGCAATCTCGGTATGTTGCTAAACTTCTGGAGAAGTTTAAATTTCAGGATTGCAAGCCTATTAGCACTCCTATGGAGCCTGGGATGAAACTGTCACTACAGGATGACAGTATTTTATTTGATGCCACTACATATGCTCAGGCTGTTGGATGCCTTATTTACTTGAGTACTACACGGCCAGATATTCAGTATGCCGTATCTCAGTTGAGCAGATTCATGCACAGCCCGCGATTGTCACATTGGCAAGCTGTGAAGCGTGTATTTCGGTATTTGCAGGGTACCTTGTCTCTTGGATTGCTTTATCCCGAGGGGAGTGACATGCAGTTATATGCTTACAGCGATTCAAATTGGGCTGGTGATTTTGATACCAGACATTCCACTAGTGGAAATTGTTTCTTTCTTGGCTCTTCATGTATTTCTTGGCTAAGCAAGAAACAGACCACAGTAGCCACTTCGTCTTGTGAGACAGAGTACAGAGCAGCCTACACTACTACCGTTGAGTGTGTCTGGCTGCGTCGTCTCATGACTGATATGGATATTTCAGTGGAGGAGCCTACACCTATCTATACTGATAGTCAGAGTGCCATTGCCGTGGCCAGGAATCCTATGTTTCATGCTCGCACGAAACACATTGAGATTCACTATCATTTTGTTCGAGAGAGACTCCAGGCAGGTGATATCAGTCTAATCTACTGTCCTACAGATCAGAATGTGGCAGACATCTTCACCAAGGCATTACCACGTCCGAAATTCAAAGCATTCCGCACTGCTTTGAATTTGTTTCCTTTTGGTGCATGATGTACAGTGATCACATATCACTCTAGGGGGGTTTGTTGGGTTTTATGCTGTGTATGCACCCAGGGGAGTGCTAGTGATCATCAGTAGGTTACTGGGGCACTTTTTACTTCAGTTAGTGGAGGTTTTTTCCCCCAGTTTTAGCTTAGTTTCACTTATAATGATTTATAAGTGATTTGGTCCACCTGGCACACTTTATGGCCGGACCATGTGAACACACCTTTTAGGTCACATCTTTTATGTGGCTATTGTACTTCATTATATCACAATGAATAGATGAGCAGTCGTGTTCCTCTCTCTGACTCTCACGCCTCTTGCTGAAGTGCCTTCTAAACCCTAACCCTAACAGCTTAATCCCTTCAAGCGTTAGGTACATAACACAACTCTCCAAATGTTCTGACAATGGCAAATAATGAAAATGCAAACAGAACCCAACACACATCATTGCACCACGTCATATAATAGGATATATTTTATAACTCTTTGTAAGGACATGTAACGTACTTTTGATATAACATTTTCAAGAAGGATTACATATAAGAATCATATGGATGTATGTAGAAAGATTGTGAAGACTAGTGTTAAATGCATTCCAAGATTCAGTGGACCATTTATTTTCTTGGATTTGAGAGAAAAAATCCAACCTTGCATGTGAATGGTGTTAAAATCCATTGGGAGCACTGTTTGATCCATTGGCTGGCAAGTTTTGATGCAAACGTGGGAATGTCATTGACAACAGGAAGGTGACTTGGCATATGTGAAAATAACGTTGGGACCCCTAATACGAGCCACACATTTTTGCATCAATTGAATTCGCAATTAAAACTTCAAGAATAGTTTGCATTTTTGCATCAATTGAATTTGCACTTAAATGGCTAGCCTAGGGTAATTATCCTCAATGTTCTTCTTGAATCTTGATCTGAATCAATTGAAATTGGTCCTACTCCAACCTCCTAAGGTCTACACGTACACATCCAACATCATACTAGGAATGTATCCTTAGGTACAACAATTGTATCTTCATTGGTATGGACATCCGTAAACCACAAAACTCAAACAATATTATTTCCTTGTCCCTTCAATAACATGCACAGTTCGCAAGAGGCTTCATGCGGCTCCCAGCCTTGACTTGCTCTAGCCTTCACAAATCCTCGTCAAGCGGCACATAATATTTCCTCTTTGAGCACATGCAAGATGAAATCCTCCCTTGACAAGAGCAAGCTATGTGCTGCCTGACCAACTACTTTGAAAGGCTAAAACCCCCTTTTATGCCTCTCACCTTATGCCTTCCCTCTTCGAGTTGGCAACCTCAAAAACTGGCCTAGTCCTCTAGAATGGATCCGCCAAACCTTCTAAATACATGACATTGAACAATTTCTCCCCCCTAAAATGTTTACATCCTCAAATGATATCAAGAAATCTTTGCTCGCCTTCTCCCAAAAATATCTTTCCTCTGGCCTATCCTTCCATTTCACCACATGTTGTAAGTACTCCATACATCAAGTACATCATGTCCTTGCATTTAGAATCTTGTCTGGTTCATGTAGAAGACTAGGTGGCTCTGAGATTTCAACAAGCACCTCACCATCTACCAAGTTATCCTCATCACCCAACTTTCTTCTTAAGTGATTACATGGAACACTAGATGTTATAACAATTGTAACTTTGCAAGCCCTTACATGGTTCTGAGATTTCAACAAGCACCTCACCATCTACCAAGTTATCCTCATCACCCAACTTTCTTCTTAAGTGATTACATGGAACACTAGATGTTATAACAATTGTAACTTCGCAAGCCCTTGCAACATGCATCGAAAATTCACCTCCCATCACTCACTTGCTCTAGCCTTCATGTATCCTCCTCAAGCTCCATTAGTATTTCCTCTTTGAGGATTTTAATCACATGCTAGATTACCTTGCCGCAGTGCTTACCATGTGGCAATTACTTTCAAAGGCTAAAACACCCTTTTGGGCTTTTCGTCTTAGCACCCTAATTAATACCTTGAGTGTCCGCTAGGCCTTCCCTCTTCACATTGGCCACCTCAAATATTGGCCTAGCCCTCTAGATTCCCTAGACACGCATCCATCCTTGAAAGAATCATGAATATACAAGACATGTTACCCTTGGGTTCTATGACATTGCTTTTACACAATGCTTTGGGGTCCCTCACTAGTGAGCACGCTATGTTCAATTTATTACTCGGGTTAAAAAACACACAAAAGCAAGCAAAAACCCGTAGCCCACTTTTCGAGATCTAAGAATATAATAGACCTTCAAGGGTTAAAGTGGTTACCCAAAGCTATTATAGGCTCTTTGGACAGAAAAGGTATGCTTGTAAAAACACAATAAGCAAGCGTCGTAGTGCCTCACAATATTGATTTAGGGCTGGTTACCAAACCTGCAATTGCTTTCCTTTTATGTACCCCCAAATGCGCTTGACCACTTCTGCTCTTGGAAGCTCGCTTTCCCCTGTACCAAGAAAATTTATGAGCGCCTCTGAAAGAGGATAAGGAGCCGTGAACCCAGTCACTCGTGCCTTCCCTCCTTCCTTCTCAGGAGCCTCATTCTTATCCGGCTTGGGCCTCTTTGGCTTTGGCTCTTCTCCATCTGATTACACAATGTATCACTATGTCACCTTACACACTTTAACACAAAAAGCAAGCAAAAGAAACTACCATGCGTTACCTGCAGGACTGTCAAGTGACCAAATATGTTTAGATAGCAACTTATTCATCTTGAACATGTCAGTTGACTCGCATCCAAGCAAAGCCCGTAAAGCATCATCACAAACGATCTTACGCCTGTTTGCTGGGTCTTGTAGATTCTTTTCTCGAATGTAAACCCAAAGTGACTTGACAACCTGCTTCAACATTACACAAACCACCTCCCCATTAGCCATACCACAAGTATATCTCAAACCATAGTTTTCATTATTTACCTGAGTTCTTGACAATTCTTTCTCTCCTATAATAGCCTGAAGCTCTGGAGAAAGTCCACATGGCTTAATCAACCCACCTCCAGTCCCTCTTTTCTTTTTCTCCTTTTGTAAGCTGCAACCAATAAGAAAGATTTTTAATATGCGTCTCTTAAAACTTTTAGATCATACTTTTTAAAAGAACTTCGTAAAAAGGTCTGCCTATTTTTGAAAAGGGGGGAAGGGCGAGGGAGTATCACCAACCTAGACATTTCCTAAGGTGCCCAAATAGTTATTGGAGGTCCAAGCTTTGGGTATCCAGTGTTAGAAGTCATCTCCTGTCTACTTTTATACACTAGGGCCTTTGTTGTAAGTGTGCCCACCCTTATGAGGTGTTTTATCATTTTTCCTCACTCCCCGTATTTTTTCCCATTTTCCAATGGTGTGGAGGGATGCCAGAGGTTGGCAGGAGCACCTAGTGGCTGGCCGACTGACCCATCAGCAGACATGTGACTGGCCGACTGCCCAACAGCAGTCGTGGAGTATTTTTACTGCTGGCCGACTTGCTGTATGCAGTCGTGTACCTCTATACTGCTGGCCGACTTGCTGTATGCAGTCGTGGGCTTCATTTACTGCTAGCCGACTTGCTGTATGCAGTCGTGGGCTTCATTTACTGCTGGCCGACTGCTCATGCAGTCGTGGAGGGCACCAGTGCTGGCCGACTGCTCACATGGGGCATATAAATAGGCCCCATGCCCCCACCACTTTCTCATTCAGTCTTTTGCGGGATCTTGTGTATAGAGAAGAGTTTACACACCTATCTCTCTGTGTTTCTTGTGCTGTCTATTTTCTGCATTCTACTTGCTCTTGTCTACCCAAGTTTGGTTATCATTTCCGCTGCATATTCTGACATGGTATCAGAGCCCTAGGCTCGTGATAGATCTTGGGAGTTTTTCTGAGCAAGAGGGGGAACGTTAGGTTGCTGATTGGTGGACTGTTTTGGACTGTTTGGGAAGAGAAGGTGCAAGAGAAAGGCGGGTTAAAGGTGCTGGACAGCCACTTGCAGGTTTTACAGATTTTTTTTTTCCCACCCACCCACCCTTTCAGTTTATTCCCCACGATGGCAGATTTACTAGAGATGGCTGAGAAGCACGTGAAGATTCCGACTCTCCCCACGTCCCAGTGGATCGTCAGTTGGACGGGTCCAATTACGGCATCTGGAAGGTCATGATGGAGTCCGTGCTGGAGTCATATGATCTTGCTGATTTCATCATCATCGGGGTTCCAAGAGGAAGGGGAGTTACTGTCGACGAGGAAGGACCGAGAGGCACAGGCACACATGTGGGATCGTGTCAATGCCAGGGTCCGGTCATTTATTTTCCTCAACTGCACACCACAAGTGATCAATCATGTAAAGCACATGACGCTGGCGAGAGGCATATGGGAGCACTTGGCTTCTTTGTATGACAGGGTATCACCCATGAAACGGATCTCCTTGGAAGTGCAGATGCGGGTTATGAACCCTGCAAAGTCCTCGACGATGCGAGAACACATAAACAAGCTGCACGCCCTTCAGCAGGAAGTCCTACAAGTTGGGAAAGAGATATCATCTGAAGACATGGCCATCACTTTGTTGTCCCACTTGCCTGCTCAGTATTCTGCTTTCTATTCCTCATTGATTACGAGTGGCAGGCTTAGCACCATTACCTGGGAGGAGCTTGTGCCAATGGTCTTGGACCAGGAGGAACGTTTCACGAACCCTCCTCACAGCGGAGGTTCGGAGGCCTTAACTAGCCAACGGTCGAAAGGCCGGAATAACAAGGGCAAAGGGAAGGCTTCACCGGAGAAGTCTTCTGAGAAGAAGCCTGATTCAGAACGAGAGAAGCTGAAGGCCGAAAGATCTTGTAATGATTGTGGCGAGAAAGGCCACTATTGGAGGAAGTGCCCTAAGCAGACAGGGAAGAGTGTTGATTCCTCAGCCTCAGCTGCAAAGGCTCCGGCATTTGTGCACTTAGAGATGATGGACTCCAACGCTTCATCATCTTCGAACGAGGAGGCAGTTGGCTTCACTGCGAAGGATACCCGGGAATGGATTCTTGACAGTGGTGCTTCCAGGCACATGACTCCATCCCGTGACTTCTTTCTGGATCTGAAACGGCAGTCAAGTCGCATCTTTATTGGTGACAACTCCACTATCCCGATACATAGTGAGGGCCGGATGGAGATTATTCCTGACGGCAAAGGGGGCAAGCATGCTTCCCGTGTTCTTTATGTCCGTGCTCTGGGTTTCATCTTCTGTTAGTGCATGAAGTATGCAAGACTGGCTTTCGGGTGGAATTTGAAGAGCATTCAGTTGCTCTAAGGGACCGTGAGACTGGCCAGGTTGTTTGGGAAGGCGGTGTGGAGAATGGTATCTACAAGCTCTCTGCACTCTCCTCATTGACAGGTTCTCAGGTCAGAGATTTGTGGCACTTTCGTTTTGGCCACTTAAATGTGGACGCATTGAGGCGAGCTTTCCGAGACCAGATGGTGGTTGGCTTGCCAGATGTTGGTAGTAGGCAAGGGCGTTGCAGTTTTGCATACGTGGTAAGTAGCACAGGGAATCCTTTCCGAAGCAAGCTTCCAGGCGGGCTTCGAAACCATTGGAGTTGATTCACACTGACTTGTGTGGACCTGAGTAGACACCATCTTTGGGAGAGTCTCTTTACTTTATGCTGCTGCTTGATGATTGTACCAGATTCACGTGGGTCTACTTTCTTTCCCAGAAGGACCAAGCTTTCGCTCGGTTCAAGGATTGGCACGTGATGGTGGAGAAAGAGTCTGGATTTCAGGTCAAGACTCTCAGGGCTGATAAAGGAGGTGAATTCTCCTCGACTGTATTTCTCAGATTTTGTGCAGATCATGGCATCAAAAGGGAACTAGCCAATACTGGATCGCCTTCGGAGAATGAAGTTGTCGAGCGCAAGAACAAGACTGTGGTGGAGATGGCGAGGACCATGCTGGAGCATCGTGATCTTCCTTGTCCACTTTGGGGAGAGGCTATGGCAACGGCTGTCCATACCCTCAACCGATCTCCGACGACTTCAGTACCCCATATGACTCCATTTGAGGCATACTTTGGCAGGAAACCTGATGTCTCGCACTTCCGTGTCTTTGGGAGTGACGCGTATGTACATATTCCGAAGAAGCAGAGGGGGAAGCTTGACTCCAAGTCCCGCAAGCTTGTATTTGTGGGATATAACCCTCTTTCCAAGGGATACAGGTTGTATGATCCAGACAGGAACGAGATTGTTGTCAGCCGGGATGTGGTCTTTGACGAGCATGTTCCAGTATCCACTGTCGAGGAGCCGCCACTTCTTGGAGATCCAGAGGAGTCTGATGATGATTCCCAGACCATCATTCCAGTTGATCAACCTCAGTCAGCACAGGAGGTTGAGCCCGCAGCTGGAGTAGAGCCCCCGCGACCACAAGAGGCTCCACGATCTGTTCGAGTACCTAGGTGATTGGACACCCCAAGTGTAGAGAAGGTTGCCTTGTTGTTTGCCTTGAGCCCAGGGCCTTTGGAGCATCAAAAATCAGCCTTGATGTCTGCTGTCCAGCAGTCAACCAGCCCAGGAGATGAGCCAGAAGCAGTCACCTACATCGAGAGAGAGAGAGAGAGAGAGAGAGAGAGAGAGAGAGAGAGAGGAGTCGCTCCTATCTGCAGCACATGTAGGAGCACGCGATCAACCTTTAAGCAGCCTTGGAAGAAGTCAACCAGCCCCAGAGATGCGGTCCAGCCTATCAAAACCCTAGAGTGTTCCAAACACTAGAAACAGCTCAAAGTAGGCACCTAGCTGCTTTTTGGCTTCTCCCCTCCTAGATTAGCAACTTGTGGAGCTAATATTGCATGAAGAGCTGCCCACCCTTGAGTAATGGCCAAGTTTCATTAAAAATTGGTCCAACTAATGTGAACACTCTATAAACTGTCCGCCCAAAGTGTATGTGAACACTTTATAATTTGACCACCCAAATTTAAGTGTATGTGAACACATGCGCTCATAACCTTAGTATAATAAAATATAAGCTATAAATTGAGGTGGGGTCACTTACTACCTGCAAAACACATAAGACCGTTGCCGCAGTCCCAAACAGGTGTGCACACACATGTCCACAGGTTTCCAGGCGTCCCCAGAGCCCATGGACAGTCACATACAGAAATACCAAGCCTTGTCCAGGTAGCTAAGACAAGTCATTCATGCATCTCAAATCACACAAATGTTTTATGCACAATATTCTAGATTCCATCTCCCAACTTATTCATCTTGTTCAGAACTTGTCTCGAGCACCGTCCCATTCAGGTAGAAGGGATGCTCACCAGGGTGTCCACCCTTCCATGAGACTTCATCACCATGCCAGGAACTCTCACCAGGGTATCTACCCTTCCTTGAAGCCCTTCCACATGTACTGAGCCATGCCAAGAACTCACACCAGGATATCAATCTTTCCATGGAGTCATTCCACATGTAGCAAACCATGCCAGGAACTCACACCAAGATCTCAATCCTTCCATGGAGGGAGTCCTTCCACATGTACTAAACCATGCCTGGAATACACACCAGCGTCTATACCTACCCTTCCATGGTGTTGGTCTGGAATGACGTACCATCCATGTACCTGTTGATTTGAGGGTTGTACCGGTTGATGAAACCGGCCTCTGGTAGAAACCAAAGTGCGGTAGACTAGCAGTCACCCTTCCACTTGTAGTCCAAATATAAAAACAAATTTCATTGGAGCTAGAATGCCCCAAAACTGAAATGAGAACGACACCTGTTGGCCCCAAAGCTTGGCGCCCCTTGCGGTATTTCTTTATTCAAATTCAAAAATATGTAAACCTGAGTACAACAAAACCAGCCAGGAGAATACACCTGTATGTCTAATCTGGCAGCCCACAAGACCTCTTAGCATAGAGGATTCACACACAGATCTGTGTCCCACAAAAGCAACACTGTGCTTCCCTCTGATCAACCAAGACAATTCAGCAGGGCAGCCTTGAGCACACATCTGGCATATCTCATGTACATGGTTCCATGACTCAGCACAAACATACATCCACTGTCCAATCTCTGTTTCCACCCTTTCAATCTGCCATACCCCTCCTCTCACAAGGGGCCAGATAACACAACTCTGCAGCAGACATAAGCCAATGGAAAGAAAGAAAGATGGACAAGTTCAGAGCTTACCAATCTCAGTGTGTGGTTCTGCACTCATGAGGCCAATCGTACCAGTCTGTACTTTCCTCCTTGCAACCACTTGACTGATACACCAACTAAGCTCTGAGAAAACTCAGCCTGCAACTGGAGATGCACCGCCCACTACTGTTCAGGTCTGAATAGAACTGGAACCAGTTGTACCTGTCCGTACAGGTCAGTAAATCACCACTGTACCTGTCCGTACAGTCTCTGCAACTGCCTGTACCGTACAGATCAGTACCTGCACAGCAGCCGCCTGCTGTTTGTTCCTGCCAGCACAGCCTGAATCAGCACCGCCTGATTAGCCTATCCTTCCTGCATGAGAACTACCCCAATGCTGTTTCCACATGCATCACACTAGACAACAAAAGCCTTTCGGAGGTCCGATAATACCAATACTGGATCCGAAGTAAGCTTTTCTTTAAGCTTTTTGAAGGCTGTAATTTCCTGATCAGCCCATCTAAACAGAGTTGCCTTCTTTGTCAAGGCATGAAGGGGCAAAGCAATTTCAGCAAAATACCGTATGTGCCGCCTATAATAGGAACACAATCCCAAAAAGCTGCGTACATCATGCACGGTCTTCAAATCTGGCCAATTAAGAATTGCTTCCACCTTCGATGGATCCATACGGACTCCATGCTTAGACACAATATGCCCCAAGAAATGTATCTCTTGCAAGAAAAACTCACTCTTCTTGCCATTAATAACCAACCTATGGTTCAGGAGTTCTGCGAACACAATGGCCAAATGCCTTCTATGCTCTTCCTCAGTTTGTGAATGCACAATCATATCATCAAAGAATGTGCCCACAAACGCTCTATGAGGCCGGAAAATCCTGTCCATCATTCTGTTAAATGTGGCAGGTGCATTTGTCAAACCAAAGGGCATAACCAAAAACTCATACAACCCAAACGTGGTTCGAAATGCTGTCTTATGCACATCCTCGGGTCTAATACGTATCTGATGATACCCAGTTTTCAAGTCAATCCGACTAAAAACTGTGGAGCCCTGTAAGCGGTCCAAAATGTCATCGATCCTCGGAATGGGGAATCGATTCTTGATGGTATTCTTGTTCAGCGTCCTGTAGTCAATACACATGCGCCAAGAACCATCCTTCTTTTGCACTAAGAGTACAGGTGAGCAAAAGGGTGATGAGCTAGGCTGTATCAACCCTTTATTCAATAGCTCCTGTACCTGACTCATAATTTCTTCTTGTTGGGCTGCACTAACACGGTACGGCGGTCTATTTGGAGAAGTACTACCAGGAATCAGATCAATGGCATGATCTTCTTGCCTCTCCGAAGGAAGTTCCCCTGGCAATGACTCGGAAAAACAATCTTGGAATCCACATAAGAAATCAGTCCTGTCCTTATCTAACATAGACAAATTAGACTTAGACTCATCATCTTTTGCATCCTTTACATAAATCAAGTACGCGGAAAGATGCTTTTTCATTACTGATGAAATTGCCGAAGCTCATACAATAGGAACAGATTCCCCTTTAAGTTTTACATCCAAAACATGTTCTTTCCCTCTATGAATCAAAGTGATCTTCCTATTGTATGTATCCACCACCGCATGTACTCTGTGGCACCATGGCATACCCAACAAAACATCACATCCATCAAGTGGCATGATGAAAAACTCTTCGCTGTCCACATAACCCTGCAAATGAAGAGCTTCCCAATAATAGGAGTGACGGGTTCTGCATACCCAAGACAAGCCATGTTAGCTATGTATCCCTAAGGATCCTGCTTTAAAGAAACTAATCCTCCATGAAGCTCATGATAGCCCTACTGCTGCTGCAGGACACCCAGGCTATATAAAAACATTAAATGCTGTAAGAAGGAGCTTTCATTGGGCAGGCTTGAAAAATGATGTGCTTCGGTACTTGAAAGAATGTCTCTCATGCCAAAGGATCAAAGCTGAAAGAGTCAAGATGCCTGGAAAACTTCAACCCTTAGATATTCCCCAAATGAAGTGGGAGTGCATTAGTATGGATTTTGTCACAAGTCTCCCCACTGTTCAAGGAGGATATGACTCCATTCTGGTAGTAGTGGACTTACTTACCAAAGTAGCTCACCTTATACTAGCAAAGAATATCAAGGCATTTTGATCTCTTACTTTGCCCCATGCCCTGCACAACTCAGTCTCTTCACCACCTGGCTGTTCCCCAACAAGATCAAGAACTAACCCTGCAGAAGGTTTTGGTTTCCTTGACTTGGGTTCTCCTTTATTGTCAGAGTCCTTTTGGGACTTTCTCTTGGGATAATTAAAAGACATATGTCCCTCTTCTGTCCACCAGTAGAAACATTTCCGAGCATCCCTCAAAGCCTGTCTCTTCTCAGGAGTTCTCTTGGGCATTGGCAACTTCTTATACCGCGTCTCTGTAGACCCTTTTGCGTCACGCGAAGCATGCCCAGACTTTTCAGATTTCTTGCTCGAGTTCTTACTGCCTTTAAATCCAGATGAGACTCCAGTGAGTAACGCATTAGCTATCATAGCATTCTCTATCATCTGTGACATGTTTGTTACTAGAGTCTTGATGCAATAGTCACGCACTTCCTTGGGCAGCCTACAACAATACTTCTCCACCTGCTCAGACAAAGGCACTGCATGGTAAGAAGTAACTGGGAGTAAAGCTTCCCAAAAATTCTTGTTATAATCCTCAAGATTTTCACACTTTGATGCATCCAACTTGTGCCATGTTGTCATTACATCCACCTCAAAAGTAGATGCATACGGAAGAGAACACCTATTTAAATTATACCCAAGTAGATGGTGCTATGCCCTGCAAAAGAAGAGTAGACCACCACTGCAATGCATTGCCTTTGAGAAAAGTCGCAGCTAAGGGTGTAGGAAAGGCCCTTAAGGCTTTGGGGTGGCCCATAGGGCTGTCCCTTTGCCTACCTGCCCACATACGAGGATATGTATGCTACAAGACTTCTAAACCTATGACTAGTGTCCTAGGTAGAGCCCGATACACCTCTACATCATTCCAGAGGGTTGACTCGCAATATGGACTGGCACTGCTCCATGTGCAGGACATGCACAGTTGACCAAGACCATGTACAGGACTTGTACACCTGACCCTGTAAGCTTAGAGTGGAACCCTAGCTGATTCGTCCCAGACTAGGGCTCACAAGGGGCCAATTACCACACAAAAAGTCCTGCACTGCTGTAAAGATATGTCCACGTGGGGATTCAGCATTAGGTCTCAACGTGCACACATATATGATCTGGACTCGCTGAATTGTAATATTGATATTGGGATCAATCTTTTGTTCGGATAGATTTTGACTTCCAAGATGATACAATTTGTGTGGTGGATGCTGTTTTGGAACACATATCCATTGCGTTCCTATAGTGGGGACATCAACGGGTCCACAAATTTGTACTCAAGTAAAACTAATATTTTATTGACATTCATTGAGGCACATGTAATAGCCTTAAGCTTATGTCCAAGGAATTGTTGACTCGTGACGTTATTTTAGATTACCGAAACCCAGTAGAGCATATAATGCTATTTTAGCACAATTTTACCTTTGGCATAGTGAGTGATGGAAACTTGAAGTTGTTGGACACTTCAAGTAGTTCTACGTTTGATTAAGTATGAGTTCTTGTTGATAATGCTTGCGGTCTATCCGGCAAACAAGAGACTGAAATAGACCTTGGTAGAGATGTTGTAAACTTGTATGCATATGTCTCCAAGGGATCATTTGATAGGGAGAGAGATCCCTATGGTCAAAATTGCCTACTAAGCATATGATTGCCGGTAACAATTAAATTATGTTTGGTATGGGTATTAGCCCAGATTCCTTGGAGCTTTACGTAGCATGGATTTCCTTGTTGAAATACAGAAGGTTGAAGCTCATGCTACATTCCCTCTCAGAGGTATTTTGGAGAGGATACAATTTTGGGAAGCTGGTTCTGATGCCTTGGATCATGTCCGGGAAGAAGGGAGGGCTAAAATCATATGCTAATTGCCTTGGCAAGCGGCGCTGCGCATGGTGATGGGTAATGGGTAATGGGCGTAATGGGTCTCCGATGTTGAACCTCCTAGAGACACCCCCCCCTCCAACTGGGGTTGCAAAGTTGGACTGTAAACCTTGCAGAAATCAAAAAAAAAGGAAGAACTCCTGACTGAAATTCGGTTTTATGGATACTTGTATAATCTGACTGTTTTTCCCCAGGTTGCCCATGGATAGGATCCTCTTATAAATGCAAGGAAAAGTAGCCTCTACTTCTATGTGTATTATGTTTAACTGGATGTTAGGTCGCAAAAAGAAAAAGAAAAAACCTACCTATCTTTCTTTGCCCTGTCAATTTTGGCCTGCAAGCGCCTAGAATCTGGCTCTGGGAGCTCACCATCGTCTTCTTCATCATCTGATTCTTCTTCTGCAGCACAATCTCCTCCATCTACTCCAGTTTGTGCTTCTGGTTCTTTTCCTTCCTTGTGTTGTTGTTGCTGCTGCTGCTGCTGCGATTGCAGGTAAAGGTCCACCTGCTCCCTGATGAAGGCCTTTTTATCTGTCAGATCAGTCCCCAGGTCCTCCTCCAACTGCCTCCTTATGGCAGAAGTGGTGGTGGTGGTCAGATCAGCCTTCTCCAAAACCTCCACAATCCTCTTCACAATCTCCTTGTCAGACACCGCCATCTTCTTCTTCCAGGATTTCAAGCCAGCACCGAAAAACGAAGCTTTCAGCAAGGCGTTAGTGCAGAAAAGCTAGGATTTCGGACAAGGCCCATGGGTTTCTGCATAGAAAAAACAGGGTTCCTGCACTAGAAAATTAGGGCTTCGCGGTTTGCAAGCTTTAGCCTATAACCGTGGTCAATAAATAATTATTAGTATAAATAACGATTTTTCCCCTTGTTTTTTGCAAAATGTTCTTGCTTTCCTAATTCACATTATCTACATGTCCATGTCTCCCCTTTACAATATTCTAATTTAATACCATGTACACGTGGCCTAACATCACTATGATGTGTGGTACAACACTGTCCTAGGTAGATGGAAGGGTTTAGTCAACACCATAAGGTTTAGTCAACACCATATGTACCCTTTAATCTTGATTTTTTCACAACATTTTAGATCTAAAGGTCTAAATTATTTATTGTCCTGCGATGCAATTGAATAGCATTTTGTACCATATATGGTAGTGAAGCTGGAAGTGATGGCTTGTCTATTTCTATCAAAAATGTCGTCAGTCTTAAATGCCATGCGAAGATACTATAATATCCTTCTGACTTACAAAAAATCTATTTGCTAAATTGTAATACTATTAGTTTCTTATTCTAAATGTATGAAAACAAATGGTTTTAATTTCTTTATAGATTTAAAAGAGCTTTTTTTAAAGTTTATTTTTTAGGAAGGTGAATGAGCATGAAACAGTGACATTTAAGGTGCTTCCATGCAAGCAAAAGGATAGTGGGGGGAGCAGAGAGAGAGAGAGAGAGAGAGAGAGAGAGAGAGAGAGAGAGAGAGAGAGAGAAAGAGAGAGAGCTTATGTGAGGGAGAAAGAAGATCAAGATTTAGTTAAAGGGCAATAGCTAAGCGGTCCAAGTCATTCGTGGAATCACAAGGGGGTGATGCTATGACTAAGTTTCATGTCAATTGGGCAAAGGCAAGGCTGCATTTCGCATAGCACGGCTATAAGAAGAATGGAAAGAGGTGGACAATGTTGAGAATACATGGTGTGGGGTGCTTAAACTTTTTTGCCATTGAGCCAGTTTGCATCATGTTGTAACCAAATTGTAATTAACAATTTGTAAATATTGTTTGTAATCCTTTTTTAGTCCAAGAGTTGTAAGGCCAAACATTTATAATGCCATAGAGGTCTTCTTTCTATGTTTTGGGATTAAAAAAAGTGTGAACGTATGTACTGGGCACTCTTATGCATAATCTAAAACACTCTTAGCTTAACCCTTTTGTGTTGGTGTGTGTGTGTGTGTGTGTGTGTGTGTGTGTGTGTGTGTGTGTGTGTGTGTGTGTGAGAGAGAGAGAGAGAGAGCGAGAGAGAGAGAGAGAGCTTGGGTGTAGGTAAGTGTGCATTTTGTGCACCTCATTGCTTGCTTTCATTTGTCTGAGAGAGGGATTGAGAGCCAGAGAGAATCTGTCCAGGAGTGAGATGTGAAAGGGAGTCACACCATAACTCTTCTGACCGCTTGGGAAACCAACCAATGCAAGCTCACAAAGGTCTATATTCGAGTCACTTGGAAAGAAATTATCCAACTAGCATTGTCTTTGGGATCCTAAGAACTCACCTCACCCAGGCTATAAGGAGCAGACCCACATTCGACCAAGAAGGGTCTCAGCCATCCGCTCTCATATAAAGCACCCTAATGACGTCCACATAGACTATATCCAACATGTGTAGTATTGTAATACCAAAATATTCCTTTTATTAAGGCTTCTCTATTGCAATGCGTATAATATGTATGTGCGATGATTGTCTATGTGGGATTCGACATTTGATATGCCAATAATGCTCATCGTCTACATGGAATGGTAATTCTAGTAAAACAAGATACATAACACATGCCAAGCTTGTGGAGGTGTGTAGAGAGCATGTGAAGGAGTGTGAAAGTATGCATAATAGAGAAGAATCCTTCTAGAAGTCTTATGTGGACTAAGGAGACTTTGGACATATGTAATTAAGGGGCTTTTATGGCTTCTTGGAAGACCTTAGTTGAAAAGGGTCCATGCAAGTGAGTATTGGAGTGAAGGGTCCATGCAAGAAAATCTTTATCTCACCTACTAGTGTTGTTGTTTCACAAAGTGAAGAAAATGATGAGTATGTATACTCTTCACACTACATAAGCGGAAGTGACTTGGACAAAAAGATGGATAAAGACACAGAGGTGGACGTGATTCCAAAGGTGGGGCCTCCAAATGATAGGCATTGTCTATCTAATGCAGAGATTGAGGAAGGAGTTCAACCCATTTAGCTAGGAGACATGATCACATGAAAGGGAAAATTTATTCTCTCTCTTTCATCATTATGCTCATCTTTTTGGAGTTGACAACAAACATATAAGACAAGTAACAATGGTGGACGCCAAGTGGATCTAGTGGATGGGGACCAGTACGGCAAAATGACCCTACTTCATGAACCCTAACTTCTCACTTGTGGTAAAGCAAGAAATTGATAAGCTTCTTCAAGATGGATTTATTTTTCACGTGGAAGAGTCTTATTGGGTTCTCCTATTGTAATCTAAATAAAGAAGAATGGAAAGTTGAGGTTCTCCTATTGTAATCTAAATAAAGAAGAATGGAAAGTTGAGGTTATGTGTGGATTTTTAAAACAAATGTTGTGACTAAGAAGGATCATTACCCCATTCCTTTTAGTGTGATCAAGTTCAGTTTTGGCTCATTACCCTATTCCTTTTAAGTTGGTGAAGGATCATTACCCTCTTCCTTTTAAGTTGATGAAGGGGTGGGCAATGAGTGGTTCAGTTTTGGAGATGGGTGTAGTGGGTATTATCAAATACGCATTATAGAGTAGGATCAGGTAACACAACCTTCACTACATCGTGGGGTGCTTTTGCCTATTGTGTGATGCCTTTTGGCTTATACTTCTGCTACATTTTAAAGGTTCATGAACAGGGATTTTGAGTCTTTTATTGGTCACTTTGTAAGGGCATTCCTTGATTATTTTTGTGTGTATGGGAAGAGGATTGATCACTTTGCACAAGTAAAAGAAGTGTTTGAAAGGCTTGACATAGCACATGCTTCATTGTTTGAATCCAACAAAAATGGAGGTTTACATGTGTTTTACTTAGTCATGTTGTCTCAAATGAAGGGATTGCTAAAGTATCCAAGATCTTGGACTTGCCTTTTCCTACTATAAAGACAAAGTTAGAGTTTTTTCTAGGGAATGTGGGGTATTATAGAAGGTTTATTCAAGGGTTTGCTCACATTTCTCAACGCTTGAGCAAGTTCTTGAAGAAGGATTCACCTTTTGATCCTGATGACAATACATACGATAGATTTGAGAAGCTGAAGGTGGCACTCACCCACTGCACTTGTTCAGAGTTCACTTAATTGGGAGAGAGAGTTTTTGGTGTACACAAATGCTTCTTTTGCAGGCTGTTTGGGAGGAGTACTTTGAGCCAAAAGGATGAACAAGGGCATGACCATCCTATTCATTTTACAAGTTGACAGCTCATACCGACAGTAGAAAGAAACTACTATGTCCACTGAAAGAGAAACTTTTGCTATTATCTTTGCGATGAAGGAGTCGCCACTACCTTTTAGGAAATAAGTTCATTGTTGTAATCGACCATAGAGCTTTAAGGTTTATTTTTAATAAGCCTAGGTGGATTATTCTTTTGCAAGAATATGAGTTTGAGGTTCATACGCTAACTTGGTGTTACGGTAATTAATTTATTATTGGGTGATCCAATAAGTGAAAAGAATATCTTGGGTGACCCAAGTGCGATTAATTTGGTTGTGAGTGAATCCAACCAATTGTGATATATGTGACACATGTAAGAAATGTGTGAGTTTGATTGTGAGTGAATCCAGTCAACTCTTTTGAATTAATTATTGATGAGGGTGACCCTAGTTGATTGTGAGTGAATACAACCAGCTATGACACGTGTGGTATACTTTGTGAATATGTGTGACATGTATGAAAACATTGTGAGTGAATACAACTAGCTATGACACGTGTGGTATACTTTGTGAATACGTGTGACACGTATGAAAACATTGTGAGTGAATCCAATGTACAAGCTTGATTGTGAGTGAATACAACTAGCTATGACACGTGTGGTATACTTTGTGAATACGTGTGACACGTATGAAAACATTGTGAGTGAATCCAATGTACAAGCTTGATTGTGAGTGACTCCGATCAACTCAAGACACATGTGACGCATGTAAAGTGAGAGTGAATCCACCTAAACACATAATGACATTGTGAGTGAATCCAATGTGGGAACAATTAATGTGTTTGGTCTCTTGTGTGTGTTGATAGTTACAACCGAGGACGGTTGTTTTCTCAAATGGGAGGACTATGACGGGAGTGAGATTTTTCAGAGTATTTAATCATGGGAGTGAATCCAATTAATTATGTGTGATGCATGGTTCGTGTGTGAAGCATGGTAGTGAATAATTTCCATTTGTTTGAATTATTTTAATGAGTGATTCCAAAATAATTATAATCTAACATTGTGGACTATGTTGTGTATAGATCATGAGTTTGGGACAACCAAGGTGGACATTGGATGAGATTATCTAGCCAAGCACATGTGTGCTAAACATTTGATTTTGCATGGTTTGGCCCATTGTACATATGTTGGGCAAGGTTTTATTTTTATGAGATGCTTTAAAAGCATTGGAGTATGCTTCAATTTTGTAAAAGCCCAATTTTGGAAAAGCTATGCTATTTATGGCTCCAAGGGCTAAATTTATGAATATGATTTAGATACTGTGTGGGGGAGTGGAGCCACATATGTCGGGGGGGAGATTGCACCCAATCTTGTGTTCTTTGATTTTCATGCTCTTGATTTATGCTATGATGTTATGGTTTATTTCTTTTATTATTTAATTTGTGGAATAATCTGATCTTCATGTACCATGGTCCTGTAACACTTGGGGATCTTGATGGGATGTAGTTAAACTTTAAGGACAGAGTTCCATTTTGGTCCAAGGGAGATGTAATACCAAAAATTTCCTTTTATTAAGGCTTCTTTATTGCAATGTATAATATGTATGTGTGGTGATTGTCTATGTGGGACCCAACATTTGGTATGCCAACAATAATGCAACCACAAAGAAGGTTGTATAAGAAGCTTAGCTTTTGTGAATACTTTCTCATGAGGGTTTGTTGGTAACTTGGAAAGCTTGTATGAGAAGCTAGCGGTGATGTGGTGACTCATCTTCAATGGCTTTATGATGATTCGGCTATGAATATTTGGTTTCACACGGAGGATTTCAATGTAATACTAAGTATTGGGTGTGAGAATGAGTGGAGTGTTTATTGTAAATACCATGTGTATGATTTACAAATACATTGGTATCGGTTATAGCGCTAAATGTATATAGAATGGGTGATGAGTCATAAAACAGGAGTAGACCTTATGCCTACATGGAATGGTAATTCTAGTAAAACAAGATGCATAACATAGGCCAAAGCTTGTGGAGGTGTGTAAAGAGCATGTGGAGGAGAGTGAAAGTATACATAATAGAGAAGAATCCTTCTAGAAGTCTTATGTGGACTAAGGAGACTTTGGACATATGTAATTAAGGGGCTTTTATGGCTTCTTGGAAGACCTTAGTTGAAGAGGGTCCATGCAAGTGAATATTGGATGCAAGAAAATCTTTATCACCTACTAGTGTTGTTGTTTCACAAAGTGAAGAAAATGATGAGTATGTATATTCTTCACACTTGTAAGATTCCCCCCCAGCTTCTCAAGATGTCCAGTAAATCAAATCCCTCTTCAGAAATATAAAAGATCTTGTTTCTACCTATTTTGGCTTAGAGAGAGACAATGTTCTAGAGAGAGGTTATTCAGATTTTAGATATTTTTGGATAGAAAAATATCTCTTCTTATTAAAATAAATTTCCCTGAAACAGAAGTTCAAAAAGATTTTCAGAAGGTACATTAGAAATCAATTATAATCTGTTCAAAAGGCCTTATCCTAGGAGTCCGGATTTTTGAAAAATTTTAAATTAAGGTTCTGAGGGGCCAGTCAAATTCATCCAAATGTAGGGAGGAGATAAATAGAAGAAATAAAGAAAATCCCCCCCAAAAATGAGTAAATACTCACATAAGATGAAGAGTGGACTAAGGACCAAAGGAAATACTAAAAAAAATGAAATTTTGACACCTCAGAGTGGGGATTCCCCCTCATGAAGGAGGCGCCTATTTCACATGTGGTGGAGTTTTAAATTCTCAAATATTGAGATATTTCATCTCTCCTCTCTCCTAATTCAAGTCTAGTTCCAAAAAGTAAGCTAAATTGACCCAAAAATGGTAAAAATTGACCAAACTGATCTAGAAAATTCTAGAATCAGTTTGCTTGGTTAGAAGCTCACTTTTTCCTATAAATAGAAGCCTCCCCCTTTGTTGAAGCTTAATAGTGTTTTATGCACTCTTCCTCTACTCCTCCCCAGAGCCAAAAACTGTGAATTTCTTAATAATTCATTAGTTTTTGACCATTCCCTCTTCTAAAGAATTGGTGGCCACTCTTGTTGCAAACAAGAGTAGATCCCTCAAACCATCAAGCCAAAGGAAAGCTCTTAGAAATTCATGTAAGCTAGAAATCCTACTTTTTCTTTATTCTTTTTTTTAAAAAAATGGTTTTCTAATTTTTGTTTTCTTGAAATGTAAAATGATGCTATGCCTTGTTGGAAAGGCTTCCCCCCCCTCTCTCATTCTTAAATTCAGCCTTTCTTTATCCTAGATAAGTAATCTAATTGTTGGAATTAAACTTTTCATATTATTTCTCTTTTAAAAGTGGAATTTGATTAGTTTAGAATGCTTTAAACCATTTGGGAATAATTTTTAACTAACTTAAGGATAGGAAAAATTGAAAAATGGTCAGCCATACAAAGGAGGTTATGGTAAAATTTTCTTAAATTTTGTGAAATAAGTTTTATATTTTATTATCAAAAAGAGTAATCCCCACCGTTTGTGTATTCTAAAAGTGTTATTTTCATTCTAAGCATAGAAAAATGCATGGTAGAAATATTTTTATTATAAAAGTGTTATTTTCATTAAAATTAAATTCTATGCATAGAAAGATGGGAGTGAATCCAATTAGTTATGCACGATGTATGGTTTGTGTGTGAAGCATGGTAGTGAATAATTTCCATTTGTGTGTGAAGCATGGTAGTGAATAATTTCCATTTCAGAGTTTGTGTGTGAAGCATGGTAGTGAATAATTTCCATTTGTTAGAATTATTTTTGTGTGAGTGATTCCAAAATAATTGTGATCTAACATTGTGGATTATCTTGAGTATAGATCATGAGTTTGGGACAACCAAGGTGGACATTGGACGAGATTATCTAGCCAAGCACATGTGTGCTAAACATTTGATTTTGCATGGTTTGGCCCATTGTACATATGCTGGGCAAGGTTTATTTTTTATGAGATGCTTTAAAAGCATTGGACTATGCTTCAATTTTGTAAAAGCCCAATTTTGGAAAAGCTATGCTATTTATGGCTCCAAGGGCTAAATTTATGAATATGATTTAGATACGGTGTGGGGGAGTGGAGCCACATACGTGGGGGGGGGGAGAGATTGCACCCAATCTTGTGTTCTTTGATTTTCATGCTCTTGATTTATGCTATGATGTTATGGTTTATTTCTTTTATTATTTAATTTATGGAATAATCTAATCTCCATGTACCATGGTCCTGTAACACTTGGGGATCTTGATGGGATGTAGTGAAACTCTAAGGACAGAGTTCCATTTTGGTCCAAGGGAGATGTAATACCAAAATGTTCCTTTTATTAAGGCTTCTTTATTTGCAATGTATAATATGTATGTGTGGTAATTGTCTATGTGGGACCCAACATTTGGTATGCCAACAACAATAATGCAACCACAAAGAAGGTTGTACAAGAAGCTAAGCTTATGACAATACTTTCTCATGAGGCTTTGTTTTGTTGGTAACTTGGAAAGCTTGTATGAGAAGCTAGCGGTGATGTGGTGACTCATCTTCAATGGCTTTATGATGATTCGGCTATGAATATTTGGTTTCACACGGAGGATTTCAAGTATTTCAATGTAATACTAAGTATTGGGTGTGAGAATGAGTGGAGTGTTTATTGTAAATACCATGTGTATGATTTACAAATACATTGGTACGGGTTATAGCGCTAAATGTATATAGAATGGGTGATGAGTCATAAAACAGGAGTAGACCTTATGCCTACATGGAATGGGTTTCACACAGAGGATTTCAAGTATTTCAATGTAATACTAAGTATTGGGTGTGAGTGGAGTGTTTATGGTAAATACCATGTGTATGATTTACAAATACATTGGTAAGGGTTATAGTGCTAAATGTATATAGAATGGGTGATGAGTCATAAAACAAGAGTAGACCTTATGCCTACATGGAATGGTAATTCTAGTAAAACACAGGCCAAAGCTTGTGGAGGTGGGTAAAGATGCATAACACAGGCCAAAGCTTGTGGAGGTGTTTAGAGAGCATGTGCAGGAGTGTGAAAGTATACATAATAGAGAAGAATCCTTCTAGAAGTCTTATGTGGACTAAGGAGACTTTGGACATATGTAATTAAGGGGATTTTATGGCTTCTTGGAAGACCTTAGTTGAAAAGGGTCCATGCAAGTGAATGAATATTGATTAAGCCTCTACTTCAATCCCTTGTAATCATTCTATGTTTCTGAATACAAGAAAATATTATTTTTTCTTGTTTTTTCTAGTGAGATAAAAAAATTATAGAGAGTGGTAAATCAATATTCGGATATTTTTGGATAAATAAATTCTATAGATATCAAAAAAATATTTTCGTGAAACAAAAAATCAAAATAGATTTTCCAAGGTGCAATTGGAATTAATAAAAATTAATTTAGAAGACCTTAGCCTAAGGGTTAAGAATTTTGATTTTTTAAATTATGGTCTAATTAAGGTTCCTATGGACCAATAAGATTAATCCAAGTGTTGGGACAAGATAAATCCAAAGAATAAAAGAAAATACCCAAAAATGAGTAAATGCCCACATAAGATGAAGAGTTGACTAAGTACTAGGTTTATTAGTTAAAAATTATGAAGTATTAATAAAAAAATAAGATATTTTGGAGTAATCATTCATTTTTGACACATGGGTAAGGAAAAGGGTTTATCTCTCCTCTCTCCTAGATCAAACCAAATCAAAAAGGGAGCCAAACTGGTCCAAAACTTGTCCAAATTCAGCCAAACTGGTCCAAAACTTGTCCAAATTCAGCCAAACTGAAGCTGGAAAATTCTAGAACTCAGTTGGACTCAGTTAGTGACCTCCCTCACCTATAAATAGACCCTCATTCCTTTGAATTCTCATCTGTGAACTAAACTATGCCGGTATTACTCTAAGTTAAGCTTATTTTCTATTATCCTCTAAAAACCCTCTACAAATTGAAGAGATTGGAGCTTCTCTCTCTCTTCAATCTTCCTTGGAGACTCCAACAACATACCAAACCAATTGATTGGTTGGGGGCCTCTTTTGTGATCAAAGAATCAAGTAATTTAAGAGGTAAAGTGTGAATTATTGTCTTCTTTTTCTTAAATCTCCAAATGTTTCTCTTCTCAACCCCTCTCAAGCTTGAGAAGCATTAATTTGAATGGCTTTTAAATACTATTGAAGTTCTTTAATGTATTGTAATGAAGAAATACATAAATTTCCATTTATGCTTAATTTATAATAGTTTTTAAGCATTTCTCTCTCTCCCCCAAAGAATGGTCATTCCTATGACCTATTCTCAATTTGAATGAAGCTTCTCATGAAGCATTTCTCTAATCTAAAAGTAATTTCTATGCTTGTCTAATTGGAGGCCAAAATAATAGCTTTTTAATACTTTTATGCTATTAAATTTATGGTAAAATTAAGAATCAATCCATAATTGGATAATGATCCAATTAGTGGTTATTCTAAACACATGAATAATACTAAACTTTATTCTTTCAAATTTATTAAGAATTACTAGTAATAGCAGCAGAGCCATGGCAAAATTTCTATAAAACTAACACATAAATCATTTTCATTCATAATATGAAAAGAGGACTTCCTACCATATTCTAGGATTAATCATCCAGATTAATTGAATGGTTCTCATTATAATCATGGAAAAATTGATTTTTATGTTTATGCATAAGTAGTTAAATAGGAAAAAGAGAAATTTCTAGTAATCCATTTTTATGTTGAAAGAGTAATCCCCATGACAATGGAAATCTATGTATTCCAATGAAGTAAGAGAAAAATTGTGATGGTAAAATAATGTATATTTTATTTAAAAATTAAAGAAGAATTTTAGTTAAATTTATATTTTTGTATAGATAAGTTTAAATGATGAAAGAGGAATTCCCACCATATTGGAATTCAAATGTTTAAATGAGAAAAGTAGAATTTTTAGCTTAATGGAATTAATGGATATTTTATGTAATTTTTAAGAAGAATTTTAAGTAGATTTAATTTATGGTGGTAAAAGAGGAATTTCCACGATAATTGGATTGCACTCATTGAAATGAGAAAAAGAAGGATTTAATTTATGGTAAAAGAGGATTTCCCACGATAATTGGATTGCACTCATTGAAATGAGAAAAAGAAGGATTTCAAGTTTATTCAAAAAAATAGGTATTGATATTTTAGTTAAAAGAAGAATTTTTATGATATTTAAGAAAAGATGGATTTGAATTAAATTTTAGTGTCAAAAAATGAATTTCCACCATAATTCTACCTAATGAATTAAGGGTGAGAAATTATGTGATAGAAGGATATTTAATTAGTGAAATCACTAAATTGATATTTACCCAAAATCTAGATGTTTAGTTGAAGGGAATCCTTGTAGAACTAAACCGAATAAATTTGGTTAGACTACGTGAGGGACGGACAGTAAACCTAATTGTCCTTCTCTCAATCTGAATTAGACAAAAACTTCGTGAGACCAATTCCAGTTACTAAATCTAAAGAATAGACTACCAAAACTAATCTAGTTTTTCCCTTGACCAAACTCACCAAGAATCTAGTTGGACAAATGGACAAAATGATTGGGTAGATTACCCTCATGAGAGATCAAGGATCCTCATTATGAAACTTGGAATTATGGAAAAAGGGTTGTTGGAACCGATCTAAAACTGGAACTTTACTTGCATTGGAACCTCTGTTTTTTCATTCAAAGGACTGTTTTACGCCAGAATGCTTGGAGGAAGCATTTGGCTTATGTTTTTCTAAGAGGAGGTTCGTTAGAACAGCTGGCAGGGAGTCCTCAAGGGACGTTGCTCGCGGCAAAGTAGCCTGCCGAGGTCTTGACTAGCCTCAGTACGGTTAAAATGGTGCGCTTCCGGTATGATGGGCGAGGACCGACGAAGCGATCCCTGAGTGAAGTGCTAGGACACCTAAGGAGGATCCTAGAGGGTTCTGACTAGGCGATGCACGGGCTCACGGTTGCTAGGACACCCATGCGTACGTCGAGGAAGATTTCGGATGGATAAAAAGGAAAGATTTTTGAGAACCAAATTTTGATACTGGATCTCGTTGGTTGGCTAGCTGGTCTTCAACGAAGAGTTCAAAGGATACTTTTTTGTAATACAATGGACTCGAAATTTTGGAAAATGATCAGAAATATTATGATTTCTATTGAAGGACTATTTTTAAAGCCAGTCGAATCTGTTATAAATGGCAAGTTCATATTGGGTGTGTACGTGGTATGCCTACCTTGATTTTTGCATGAATCGTCGGCTAGGGGGCCTGGGAACTCTTTTCCTCAGTACCCGGGCAAAAACCCAACCAAATATTTATAAAAGAATCCCACCAATTCAGTGGTCGGGTGGTTGGCTAACCCGTGGGCCGGATGGGGTTAGGCTAGATCGGAGGATTCCTGAGAAACAACTAGATACGATTAGTTACGCTATTTAGTTTTAAATCCTGAGAAGACCTTGTTCTGTGGGAGGGGATCATCGGCTGTGCCTCGTAAATGAGGAAAAAAGCGGTGATTCCATGGACCAAGTGCAAGTCTCTTCTTGATCTGACCATGTGACTTCAGGTTTGGTCAGATCAGTTTATCTAGTTAAGACTTGACTCGTTAGAGTAATTTTCCCGTTAGAAGATTTTCCCCAATTGGCGGAATCGTCCGTGCCTTTCGGGCGAGGGGAGTCTTCCGGGCCCAGTCTCGGAGGGACCGCTCGGGCCAGCCTCTCGTCTCGGATATTCGCAGGTGAGGCCCCGAGTGTGTGGACCCTGCCCTACTTGGGAGGCCGACGCCGCTTCTGCTGCCGCCGCCCCGACGACAGGAGCCTCGAAGCGGGCGAGGGACCTCACATAGCTGGTATCAGAGCTTTGTTGAAAGCAAATAAGGATTAACAAATTCTTATCAGAAATTGATAATAAAAACTCAGAAAAAAGCATTTTTCATAATGTATTTTCATTCTGTAAGCTTCTTTAATGAAGAATTTTTAATCAGATGGAAGTTTGGTACTTATCTGGTATTCCCGACCTTACTCACAAGACATGACTGCGTTCGCCTTTGAGCATCTCATCTCTTCCACTGCAACTCGAACAAGCCGAGTTAGACTCACACACCATTTTGAGGATTTATATTTTCTTGATCCAGCGCAGAGACGATAGCATAAGTGGGTTACAGGGCAATATGTCCACTCCTCTTGCGACGAGCGTGCAACATTGAGGCAAAACCTCTCATTGGCCATGATTCTAATAAAGTTGAAAGTGGTACATGGTGTCATTCTATATCATTCAACGCCTCGGGATTTCAGAATCTCATGCCAAATCTATAGGCTCCTTAGTCGCTTTATTCCCAAGGAGAAGATAATAGCTCCCTTTGGCAGTAAGTGAACATTTGTATTAGGGCATGGCTATGACCTAGTACCGCCGTCTTATGCGTCTCCCGAGGAGATTTTGATTTCTGGAACCGAGCTGCTCTATGTATATATTGAAACTTTTATATAAATAAAGAAATGTTTTTTGGAGAAAAATTTCGTGCTGTATAAGTGATTGTTTATGGACGAATTGATAAAGAAAAATCTATTATCAGACATCTGTCTCATAGATCCCCAATAAGATCATTTGTCTTGTTTAAGAAATTGTTTTCTGAACCTCTTAAGTCTTAGGATCTCATGGACGATATCAAAAATAGAAATTTAATAATATATCATTTTTGGCAGAATCATGAGACGAGGAAACCGTGGCCATCAGCCAAACCCTCTCTCTGAAGATGATGAGCTTGACCCTAACGTTCGCAATGCTCTTCATAGAACTCAGCCGCCAGGACCCTTCAAAGGAGAAGGGGAGAACCTGGGCGAGGTTGTGGAGAAATGGGTGGAAGCCATGGAAGAATATTTTGATGTCACCGGCTACAATGAGCGAAGTAAAATGGCTCTTGCCAGGCTGAGGAAACAGCCAGGGTGGCATGAAGGAACCATTGTGACACCAACCGTTCTGGATAGAAATATTCAGTCCTGGAACAACCTTAAAACCTATTTAAGGAAGAGATTTTTTCCCCCTAGAGTTTTGGAAACCAAAATGAACGAATTCTTAGAGTTGAAGCAGGGGAGCAAAACCATCGACGAGGAATATCATCAGGCCTTCGCTCTTCTACTCAAATATTCACCACCTCTAGATGAAGAGCAACTCATGGCCCGATTCATTCGGGGAATGAACGAACCTTTGGACACACTGGTCAAAAATGCCAAGACAGTGTCCATGGCTGAAGCTGTCAGAATGGCGAAGGACTTTGCCAAAGCCTTCATTGTAAAAGTCCTGCCAAAGCCAGCTCCCTCATCCTTCAAGAGATTTCAGACTCCGGGAAGTTCTTCCAACTTTTCGCCTCCAAAGAGACACCAAGGTCCTAACCAGAATGTGGAGACGGGAAGCTTCAAAAATGAAGGAAGACCTTTCCCCCGAAGTACATTCTCAGGAACTCCGGCTCTCTCCAGAATGCAAAGGGAAGAGCTTCAAAGCGAGAACAGATGCTTCGGATGTCAGGGACTTGGGCACTAGCTCAAGGATTGCCCATCTCCTTCGGTGGGCCAAGGAAGCTAGGGTCCCAGAGTTTAGAGACCGACTTCTTCATTTTAGTCCCCCGCGCCAGAATTAGGGTAACCCAAGAAGAGTGCCAGCTCAGCCTATAGCCTCCATGCAAAGCAATCTCTGAACTCCCTCCCAAAATTGGAATAACCAAAGAGAGAGAGTTCCACCTCAGACTACAGTAGCCAGAGCAGTCACCATAGCTGAGGAAGTGGAGGAGAAAGGACATATCTATGCAGCAATTGAGCAGCAGGGGAATAACCATCAATTCTCAGTCCTCTAGAGACTCCAACAGAGTTCTAGGGTAAGAAATTCAAGCTTTTGATTGATTCAGGTAGTACTCATTCTTTTATTTCCCCAAGATGTCTGCGTAAATTAGTCCTAAATCAAAAATCAGGGAAAACTATGCAAGTGGAATTAGCCAGTGGGAAGATTCTTTTCACTCACCTTGAGACTGATCTTATTTAGTTTAGCCTAGATGGGAATGTAACAGAGTGCCAGTTCAGAGTCCTACCCTTGGGAATTTATGATGGAATCCTTGGAATGGATTGGCTCCAAAAGAATCAGGCCGACATTCATTGTCACAAAGGAACCATCTCTTTCCTTGACCTTCACGGGAATAAAGTTCAAGGAATTGGAAATTTCGGATCCCCAGTGCTGCAATTAGTCATGGCTTCCAAATTATTAAAAGGGCTCAGAAAGAGGCAAGCTGTGTATGTCGTTAAAATGAATCCGGTAGACATAAAATGTAAGGCTAAAGGCCAGAGTGGTTAAGTGAGTATGCAGATGTGTTTCCTTAAGAGCTGACTGAGATGCCTCCATCTCGTGAAGTAGATCATGAGATCAAATTAACCCCCGGTCAGCTAGTAGCCCAGCGTGCATACAAAATGACAGTCTCCCTGAAGCCATAGAACTTAAGGAACAATTAAGATAACTATTAGAGTAGGGATTCGTCAGACCTAGTGTCCCACCTTGGGGTGCGCCCGTTCTCTTTCAAAAGAAGAAAGATGGAACGTTAAGACTCTGTATTGACTACAGAGGATTGAATCAATTAACAATTAAGAATAAGTATCCTATTCCTAGGATTGATGAGCTTTTGGATCGGTTAAGTGGGACCCAAATGTTCACAAAGATAGATCTCAAATCTGGTTACTACCAGATTAAAATCAAGGAGCAAGATATCCCAAAGACAGCATTCAATACTCGCTATGGGCATTATGAGTTCACAATCATGCCGTTTAGATTGACTAATGCCCCAGAGACATTCAATCATCTTATAAAGATATTCTTAGAGAATACTTGGATGATTTTGTTCTTGTCTTCTTTGACGATATCTTAGTATACTCAAAGAATGCTGCAGACCATGAAGATCATGTGCGCAAAGTCCTGGAAATCCTAAGGAAATACCAACTCTTTGCAAAGAAGAGCAAGTGTTCCTTCTCTGTTGACCAGGTTGAATACTTGGGATTCATAGTGTCAAAGTATGGGATTTCTCCTGACCCGCAAAGATCCAAGCAGTAGTTGAATGGCCAGAACCCAAGTCAGTAAAAGAAGTCAGAGGATTCCTAGGGTTAACCGGATGGTATAGGATCTTTATACCTAAGTATGCTGCTCAGATAGCATCCCCTTTGACTAACCTTCTCAAGAAAAGTACACTGGTTCAGTGGACTGCAATGTATCAGAGTGCCTTTGACAAACTAAAGACAGCCTTAGTAACCAACCCTGTTCTTAAATTGCCAGATTTTACCAAACCCTTTGAGGTAGTTATTACTGATGCCAGTGGATTTGCCTTAGGCGGTGCTCTAATGTAGGAAGGTCATGTAGTGGCCTATGAATCCAGAAAACTCAGAACACATGAGAGGAATTATGCTGTCCATGACTTGGAGTTACTCTCACTAGTGTATGCTCTGAAGTTGTGGAGACATTATCCTTTGGGACAATTCAGATGAGACAAATCAGGTTTTCTGCTAGTAAACCTCTCCTTTGGAATTACATCATGTATGGCTGCAGTTGGAGTCGTGTTCATGATGTAAACTGCTGTAGAAACAACCTCAGCCCAATAGTTATGCGGCATATTCTTCTCTTCCATCAATGCTTGCGCAATCTCAGCAATGTGCCTATTTTTCCGCTTAGCAACTCCATTTTGCTACGGAGTGTATCTGCATGTAAACTGTCTCTGAATACCATTTTTCTTCAAAAATTCAGAGAACTCATTGGAGAAGTACTCTCCCCCTCCATGTGACCTTAGGCACTTTACATATTTCCCTATTTGCTTTTCAACCATAACTCTGAAATTCTGAAAGTGAGTGAACACCTCACTCTTCTCCTTTATGAAGTATACCCACACTTTCCTTGTGTGGTCATCAATAAATGTCACATAATACTTGTAGCCTCCCATAGACATGGTCTTCGTAGGACCCCATACATCTGAATGCACAACATACAGTGCATTTTTGCTCACATTTCTGTTACATGGAAATAAATGCTTTGTTTGCTTTCCAAATTGGCATGCTTCACATATTTTCTGTATACCTTCAACTTTAAACTTTGGCAACCCTGTCACAATTCCTTTAGTCTGCATAGACTTCATTCTCTCCACATTCACATGTCCAATTCTTTTATGCTAAATGTTTGTGTCTGCAACAATTCTTGAACCATTTGCAAACATCGCAGAACTCACTTCAGGCATGTTTACATTCAATGTAAACAACGCAACACTCACTTCAGAATGTTTACATTCAATGTAAACATTCTGCCCACTCTGTTGCCTTTTGCAACCAACTTGCACTTGTCTTTAAAGTCTTCAACATAACAACCATCAGGATTAAATTGAACCTGCAAACCCTGCTCAATCATCTGCCCAACTGAAACTAGATTCTTTGTTATATTCGGAACATGAAGTACATCTGCAAGGTACTTCACTTTGCCATCATGCATCATAGACAATGGCACATCTCCAACATGGGCAATTGGATGAGTAGTGTCATCCCCTGTTTCTACAAAACCTGGTCTTTCAAGGTTCTTCATCTCCTTAAACCACTCCCCATGACTTGTCATGTGGTTCGAAGCACCTGAATCAACGTACCATACATCATCTTTATGTGCTGATTCTACATTTTTAGACATGGCATTATCGACATGCTGCATAACAAACAACCTTTCATTCTCCTCATTGTTTCTGCTCGACGATACATAGTTGTTTTGCTGCAATTTTCCATTTTGTATGTCAGCCTGCTTCTTATAACAATCTACCTGCACATGTCCAGGCTTACCACAATAAAAGTATCCACATGTATCATTATACTGCCTTTGCCAATTTCCATGACCTCTTTGACTCCCCCTGCCTCTGAATTGGCCTCTTCCACCTGCGTGTTGTTGTTGTTGTTGTTGCGAATTCTGGGACTGTTGTTGTTTTTGCTGCTGGCCATAATTTTGATTACCTATTCGGCCACCTCCTTGAGCGGCCGCGTCCACGGCCTCCTCTACCTCGTCCTCTTCCTGAACTTGTGTAGAAGGCCTGTTGCTCTGAATTGTTTTTGTTTTGTGAAGACTGTTGGTCTTCACCCAAGCTCTTCTCTTCTATTATCAACATAGACACCAAATCTATAAAATTGGGAATGTTTTCCCGAGTTGTCTTGATCTCCAGTATCTCTGGTGCCTCTTCATGCTCACCTTCTATATAGTCCCAATATCCCTTTCCCATCAGGAAATTTGTTAACCTGGACCTCCAAGCATGGAAGTTGTTCTTATCAAGCTTCTCAGCAACAATATGGGTTATGCCATCATTTGACATCTTGCTAGACACACAAATTTACCAGAAACAACACTCTGGTTTGTCCTGCACAAACTGCTATATTTTCTGCAGACAGCGGTACTATAGTACACTCAAATGTCACAACCAGTGACCTCAATGTGCATACATACACCCAATGGCAACTGTTGATCTCCTTGCAGCACACACAATGTCTGCACAGCCAATCTGTCTTCTTGCAGTTCTTAAAATAGAGTTTTGCAGGAGAATCGATGACTTACCTGCAGTGCTTGAAATCACCTGGTTTCTGAAAAACGAAGGTCGAGACGCGCCTGAAACACGTTTTTGGCCCAAAATAATGGTCCGATAGGATAGCATAGTTACCCTATAGCTTTACTCCCGCGAAGAAAGCTCCTCGATTAGAGATCATTTGCCGGTGCCTCCCATAGAGCTCCCGACAAGGGTGTAGCCAACACAAATAAGGAAGAGTGGTTGAAGCTCTTACCCTTGTACCGCTTCTTGTGCTTCTCTTGCTTGCAGCTCAGCCCTTAGCATGAACCAAGCTCTGATACCATGAAAAGATACAGGGGAGAAGAGAGCTTGAGCTCTTGCAACCACACACACACACTCTCACAAAACCCTAATAGAGAACACACAAGGTGAGAGGCTGAAAATCTTCTTCTTCTTCACTCAACACTCAACACAACATATACAAAGACAAGAGTACACACATATGAAAAGGTACTCAACCAAATACATACTAGGGTTCTCTATAGTGTGAACCCAACTAAATGAGCTGGCGCTATAACTATGCCAATCTCTAGAATGGCTGTCACACAGCCTATCATCCCAGTGGCCGCATATCACCCATGATCTCACCAACCATGCCAATGGTGTAAGTGTGGGGCCTATCCCCCAGGTGGGTCAGTGTCCACCGCCTCATTAGATGAGCTCGATATCTCAACAGTTGATAGGCTAACCAAAGTTGCCCATCTGATTCCAGTGAAAGAAACATACTCTGTAGTGGATGTTGCCAGAGTTTTCCTTAAGGAGATCTTTAGATTGCATGGTTTACCGAGGAGGATAGTAAGTGACTGAGATCCCAAATTCACATCAAAATTCTAGACTACATTCTTTGAAGCAGTAGGAACTTTCTTGGATCTCAGCATAGCCTATCACCCCAAATCAGATGACCAGATGGAAAGGGTGAATCAAGAAGTAATTGAAGATATCCTTCGATCATGCTATAGAGCAGGGAACGAAGTGGACCCAAGAAGTGGTTAAGTCATCTGCATTTGGTCGAATTCGCTTACAATGCTTCTTATCATGGGAGCATTGGATGAGTCCTTTCAAAGCTTTGTATGGACAAGATTGCCTTACACCGTTGACTTGGTCTGACCCATTGATCAGAGTCGAAATGTCCAAACAAATGCTTGATGACATGGACCAGCAGATGCAATCAATCTATAAAGATATAAAGGAAGATAGGCAAAAGCAGTATGTAGATAAAAAGATATCTGAGAGAGAGTTCGAAGAATCAGATATGGTCTTCATTCAAGTGTACGAGAAGTTCCTTATCCCTTAGTTAGGGAAGTATAAGAAGCTCTCTCCTAGATACTGTGGGCCGTATGCTGTCATAAAGAAAGTGGGCAATCTAGCCTACAAACTTCTTCTGCCTCCCCATCTCATGGTACATGATGTATTCCATGTTAGTTTGCTTAAGAAACATGTACCTAGCCCGAGTCGCATGCTGGATGATGAACAATTGATCTCTCCGACTTAAGGACCAGATGGTACTCCAACCTGAGAAAATCCTTGACGTTCGGGAGAAGATTCTCAAGAGTAGAGTCCTCAGAGAATTCTTAGTAAAGTGGAAGTTCTTTCCTCTAGAAGGCGCCACTTGGGAGAAAGAAGAAGAGTTGGCAAAGGATTACCCCCACTTTGCGAGATGAGGACATCTCGCGTTTTTCAAGTGGGAGAGGATGTAAGATTCTTCCTCAGGCTGAATATTGATTAAGCCTCTACTTCAATCCCTTGTAATCATTCTATGTTTCTGAATACAAGAAAATATTATTTTTCCTTGTTTTGCCTAGCGAGATAAAAAAATTCTAGAGAGTGGTAAATCAATATTGGGATATTTTTGGATAAATAAATTCTACAGATATCAAAAAAATGTTTCCCTGAAACAGAAAATCAAAATAGATATTCCAAGGTGTAATTGGAATTAATAAAAATTGATTTAGAAGACCTTAGCCTAAGGGTCAAGATTTTCGATTTTTTTTTGATTATGGTCCAATTAAGGTTCCTATGAACCAATAGATTAATCCAAGTGTTGGGACAAGATAAATCCAAAGAATAAAAGAAAATACCCAAAAATGAGTAAATGCCCACATAAGATGAAGAGTTGACTAAGTACTAGGTTTATTAGTTAAAAATTATGAAGTATTAATAAAAAATGAGATATTTTGGAGTAATCATTCATTTTTGACACATGGGTAAGGAAAAGGGGGTCCTTCAAGGAGGCACCTATTTCACATGTGTGGATGAGTTTTAAACAAAAAAATGATAGGATATTTTTATCTCTCCTCTCTCCTAGATCAAACCAAATAGAAAAGAGAGCCAAACTAGTCCGAAACTTGTCTGAATTCAGCCAAACTGAAGCTGGAAACTTCTAGAACTCAGTTGGACTTAGTTAGTGGCCTCTCTCACCTATAAATAGACCCTCATTCCTTTGTATTCTCTCTAAGGACAGAGTTCCATTTTGGTCCAAGGGAGATGTAATACCAAAAATTTCCTTTTATTAAGGCTTCTTTATTTGCAATGTATAATATGTATGTGTGGTGATTGTCTATGTGGGACCCAACATTTGGTATGCCAACAATAATGCAACCACAAAGAAGGTTGTACCAAGAAGCTAAGCTTATGTGAATACTTTCTCATGAGGCTTTGTTTTGGTAACTTGGAAAGCTTGTATGAGAAGCTAGCGGTGATGTGTTGACTCATCTTCAATGGCTTTATGATGATTCTACTATGAATATTTGGTTTCACACGGAGGATTTCAAGTATTTCAATGTAATACTAAGTATTGGGTGTGAGAATGAGTGGAGTGTTTATTGTAAATACCATGTGTATGATTTACAAATACATTGGTATCGGTTATAGCGCTAAATGTATATAGAATGGGTGATGAGTCAAAAAACAGGAGTAGACCTTATGCCTACATGGAATGGTAATTATAGTAAAACAAGATGCATAACACAAGCCAAAGCTTGTGGAGGTGTGTAAAGAGCATGTGGAGGAGTGTCAAAGTATACATAATAGAATAGAGAAGAATCCTTCTAGAAGTCTTATGTGGACTAAGGAGACTTTGGACATATGTAATTAAGGGGCTTTTATGGCTTCTTGGAAGACCTTAGTTGAAAAGGGTCCATGCAAGTGAATATTGGAGTGAAGGGTCCATGCAAGTGAATATTGGAGTGAAGGGTCCATGCAAAAAATCTTTATCTCACCTACTAGTGTTGTTGTTTCACAAAGTGAAGAAAATGATGAGTATGTATATTCTTCACACTACATAAGTGGAAGTGACATGGACACAAGGATGGATAAAGACACAGAGGTGGACGTGATTCCAAAGGTGGGGCCTCCAAATGATAGGCATTGTCTATATAATGCAGAGATTGAGGAAGGAGTTCAACCCATTTAGCTAGGAGACATGATCACATGTAAGGGAAAATTTATTCTCTCTTTTATCCTTATGTTGCTCTTACTGGAGTTGACTACTACAAACATATCAGACAAGTCACAATGGTGGACGCCAAGTGGATTTGGTGGATGGGGACCAGTACGGCAAAATGACCCTACTTCATGAACCCTAACTTCTCACTTGTGGTAAAGCAAGAAATTGATAAGCTTCTTCAAGCTGGATTTATTTTTCACATGGAAGAGTCTTGTTGGGTTCTCCTATTGTAATCTAAAGAAGAATGGAAAGTTAAGGTTATGTCTCGATTTTTAAAACTTGAATGTTGTGAGTAAGAAGGATCATTAACCCATTCCTTTTAGTGTGATCAAGTTCAGTTTTTGCTCATTACCCTATTCCTTTTAAGTTGATGAAGGATCATTACCCTATTCCTTTTAAGTTGATGCAGTGGTGGGCAATGAGTGGTTCAGTTTTGGAGATGGGCATAGTGGGTATAATCAAATACGCATTATGGAGTAGGATAAGGTAACACAACCTTAACTACACCACGCGGCGCTTTTGCCTATTGTGTGATGCCTTTTGGCTTATACTTCTGCTACATTTTAAAGGTTCATGAAACAGGGATTTTGAGCCTTTTATTGATCACTTTATAAGGGCATTCCTTGATTATTTTTGTGTGTATGGGAAGAGGATTGATCACTTTGCACAAGTAAAAGAAGTGTTTTAAGGCTTGACATAGCACGTGCTTCATTGTTTGAATCCAACAAAAATGGAGGTTTGGATGCACTCAAGGTGTTTTACTTAGTCATGTTGTCTCAAATTATAAAGACAAAGTTAAGGTTTTTTCTAGGGCATGTGGGGTATTATAGAAGGTTTATTCAAGGGTTTTCTCACATTTCTCAATGCTTGAGCAAGTTCTTGAAGAAGGATTCACCTTTTGATGTGATGATAATACATACGATCCATCTTAGCAGCTGAAGGTGGTACTCACCCACTACACTTGTTCAGAGTTCACTTAATTGGGAGAGAGAGTTTTTGGTGTACACAAATGCTTCTTTGCAGGCTGTTTGGGAGTATTTTGAGCCAAAAGGATGAACAAGGGCATGACCATCCTATTCATTTTATAAGTTGATAGCTCATACTGGTAGTAGAAAGAAACTACTATGTCCACTGGAAGAGAAGCTTTTGCTATTATCTTTGCGATGAAGGAGTTTTGCCACCACTACCTTTTAGGAAATAAGTTCATTGTCGTAATTGAGCATAGAGCTTTAAGGTTTATTTTTAATAAGGCTAGGTGGATTATTCTTTTGCAAGAATATGAGTTTGAGGTTCATATGCTAACTTGGTGTTACGGTAATTATTTATTATTGGGTGATCCAATAAATGAAAAGAATATCTTGGGTGACCCAAGTGTGATTGATTTGGTTGTGAGTGAATCCAACCAACTGTGATATGTGTGATTGATTTGGTTGTGAGTGAATCCAACCAACTGTGATATGTGTGATGCATGTAAGAAATGTGTGAGTTTGATTGTGAGTGAATCCAATTAGCTCTTTCGAATTAACTCTTGATGAGGGTGACCCTAGTTGATTGTGAGTGAACACAACAAGCTATGACACGTGTGGTATACTTTGTGAATACGTGTGAAAACATTGTGAGTGAATCCAATGTACAAGCTTGATTGTAAGTGACTCCGATCAACTCAAGACACATGTGACACATGTAAAGGTTATGTGAGAGTGAATCCACTTAAACACGTAATGACATTGTGAGTGAATCCATTGCGGTAACAATTAATGTGTTTGGTCTCTCGTGTGTGTTGATAGTTTACAACAACCGAGGACGGTTGTTTTCTAAAATGGGAGGACTACGACGGGAGTGAGATTTTTCAGAGTATTTAATCATGGGAGTGAATCCAATTAATTATGCGCGATGCATGGTTCGTGTGTGTGAAGCATGGTAGTGAAATAATTTCCATTTGTTAGAATTGTTTTTGTGAGTGATTCCAAAATAATTGTGATATAACATTGTGGACTATGTTGAGTATAGATCATGAGTTCGGGACAACCAAGGTGGACATTGGACGAGATTATCCAGTCAAGCACATGTGTGCTAAACATTTGATTTTGCATGGTCTGGCCCATTGTACATATGTTGGGCAAGGTTTATTTTGTATGAGATGCTTTAAAAGCATTGGACTATGCTTCAATTTTGTAAAAGCCCAATTTTGGAAAGCTATGCTATTTATGGCTCCAAGGGCTAAATTTATGAATATGATTTAGATACCGTGTGTGGGGGAGTGGAGCCACACACATCAGGGGGGAGATTGCGCCCAATCTTGTGTTCTTTGATTTTCGTGCTCTTGGTTTATGCTATGATGTTATGGTTTATTTCTTTTATTATTTAATTTGTGGAATAATCTAATCTCCATGTACCATGGTCCTGTAACACTTGGGGATCTTGATGGGATGTAGTGAAACTCTAAGGACAGAGTTCCATTTTGGTCCAAGGGAGATGTAATACCAAAAATTTCCTTATATTAAGGCTTCTTTATTGCAATGTATAATATGTATGTGTGGTGATTGTCTATGTGGGACCCAACATTTGGTATGCCAACAATAATGCAACCACAAAGAAGGTTTTACAAGAAGCTAAGCTTATGTGAATGCTTTCTCATGAGGCTTTTTTGGTAGCTTGGAAAGCTTGTATGAGAAGCTAGCGGTGATGTGGTGACTCATCTTCAATGGCTTTATGATGATTCGGCTATGAATATTTGGTTTCACATGGAGGATTTCAAGTATTTCAATGTAATACTAAGTATTGGGTGTGAGAATAAGTGGAGTGTTTATTGTAAATACCATGTGTATGATTTACAAATACATTGGTATGGGTTATAGCACTAAATGTATATAGAATGGGTGATGAGTCATAAAACAAGAGGAGAACAAGAGTAGACCCCATGCCTACATGGAATGGTAATTCTAGTAAAACAAGATGCATAACACAGAGAGGCCAAAGCTTGTGGAGGTGTGTAAAGAGCATGCGGAGGAGTGTGAAAGTATACATAATAGAGAAGAATCCTTCTAGAAGTCTTATGTGGACTAAGGAGACTTTGGACATATGTAATTAAGGGGCTTTTATGGCTTCTTGGAAGACCTTAGTTGAAAAGGGTCCATGCAAGTGAATATTGGAGTGAAGGGTCCATGGAAGAAAATCTTTATCTCACCTACTAGTGTTGTTGTTTCACAAAGTGAAGAAAATGACAAGGATGTATACTCTTCACACTACATAAGTGGAAGTGACTTGGACACAAAGATGGATAAAGACACAGAGGTGGACGTGATTCCAAAGGTGGGGCCTCCAAATGATAGGCATTGTCTATCTAATGCAGAGATTGAGGAAGGAGTTCAACCCATTTAGCTAGGAGACATGATCACATGAAAGGGAAAATTTATTCTCTCTTTCATCATTATGCTCATCCTTTTGGAGTTGACTACAAACATATCAGACAAGTCACAATGGTGGATGCCAAGTGGACCTGGTAGATGGGGACCAGTACGGCAAAATGACCCTACTTCATGAACCCTAACTTCTCACTTGTGGTAAAGCAAGAAATTGATAAGCTTCTTCAAGCTGGATTTGTTTTTCGCGTGGAAGAGTCTTATTGGGTTGTTCTCCTGTTGTAATCTCAATAAAGAAGAATGGAAAGTTGAGGTTATGTGTGGATTTTTAAAACTTGAATGTTGTGAGTAAGAAGGATCATTAACCCATTCCTTTTAGTGTGATCAAGTTCAGTTTTGGCTCATTACCCTATTTCTTTTAAAATGATGATGGATCATTACCCTATTCCTTTTAAGTTGATGAAGTGGCAGGCAATGAGTGGTTCAGTTTTGGAGATGGGTATAGTGGGTATAATCAAATAGGCATTATAGAGTAGGATCGGGTAGCACAACCTTCACTACACCATGGGGTGCTTTTGCCTATTGTGTGATGCCTTTTGGCTTATACTTCTGCTACATTTTAAAGGTTCATGAACAGGGATTTTGAGCCTTTTATTGGTCACTTTGTAAGGGCATTGCTTGATTATTTTTGTGTGTATGGGAAGAGGATTGATCACTTTGCACAAGTAAAAGAAGTGTTTGAAAGGCTTGACATAGCACATGCTTCATTGTTTGAATCCAGGAAAAATGGAGGTTTGGATGCACTCAAGGTGTTTTACTTAGTCATGTTGTCTTAAATGAAGAGATTGCTAAAGCATCGAAGATCTTGGACTTGCCTTTTGCTACTATAAAGGTAAAGTTAAGATTTTTCTAGGGCATGTGGGGTACTATAGAAGGTTTATTCAAGGTTTGCTCACATTTCTCAACGTCAAGTTCTTGAAGAAGGATTCACCTTTTGATCGTGATGATAATATATACGATCCATTTGAGAATCTGAAGGTGGCACTCACCCATTGCACTTGTTCAGAGTTCACTTAATTGGGAGAGAGTTTTTGGTGTACACAAATGCTTCTTTGGAGGCTGTTTGGGAGTACTTTGAGCCAAAAGGATGAACAAGGGCATGACCATCCTATTCATTTTACAAGTTGACAGCTCATACCGACGGCAGTAGAAAGAAACTACTATGTCCACTAAAAGAGAAGCTTTTGCTATTATCTTTGCGATGAAGGAGTTTCTCCACCACTACCTTTTAGGAAATAAGTTCATTGTTGTAATTGATCATAGAGCTTTAAGGTTTATTTTTAATAAGCCTAGGTGGATTATTCTTTTGCAAGAATATGAGTTTGAGGTTCATACGCTATCTTGGTGTTACGGTAATTAATTTATTATTGGGTGATCCAATAAATGAAAAGAATATCTTGGGTGACCCAAGTGTGATTGATTTGGTTGTGAGTGAATCCAACCAACTGTGATATGTGTGACGTATGTAAGAAATGTGTGAGTTTGATTGTGAGTGAATCCAATCAGCTCTTTCAAATTAATTGTTGATGAGGGTGACCCTAGTTGATTCACCATCTGATCGTGATGGTAATACATACGATCCATTTGAGAAGCTGAAGGTGGCACTCACCCACTCCACTTGTTCAGAGTTCACTTAATTTGGGAGAGAGAGTTTTTGGTGTACATAAATGCTTCTTTGTAGGATATTTGGGAGTACTTTGAGCCAAAAGGATGAACAAAGGCATGACCATCCTATTCATTTTACAAGTTGACAGTTCATACCGGTAGTAGAAAGAAACTACTATGTCCACTGAAAGAGAAGCTTTTACTCTTATCTTTGCGATGAAGGAGTTTCACCACTACCTTTTACGAAATAAGTTCATTGTTGTAATTGATCATAGAGCTTTAAGGTTTGTTTTTAATAAGCCTAGGTGGATTATTCTTTTGCAAGAATATGATTTTGAGGTTCATACCTAACTTGGTGTTACGGTAATTAATTTATTATTGGGTGATCCAATAAGTGAAAAGAATATCTTGGGTGACCCAAGTCTGATTGATTTGGTTGTGAGTGAATCCAACCAACTTTGATATGTGTGACACATGTAAGAAATGTGTGAGTTTGATTGTGAGTGAATCCAATCAGCTCTTTCGAATTAATTCTTGATGAGGGTGACCCTAGTTGATTGTGAGTGAATACAACCAGCTATGACACGTGTGGTATACTTTGTGAATACGTGTGACACGTGTGAAAACATTATGAGTGAATCCAATGTACAAGCTTGATTGTAAGTGACTCCGATCAACTCAAGACACATGTGACGCATGTAAAGGTTATGTGAGAGTGAATCCACTTAAACACGTAATGACATTGTGAGTGGATCCACCAATGTGGGAACAATTAATGTGTTAGGTCTCGCTTGTGTGTTGATAGTTACAACCGAGGACGGTTGTTTTCTCAAATAGGAGGACTATGATGGGAATGAGATTTTTCAGAGTATTTAATCATGGGAGTGAATCCAATTAATTATGCACGCGATGCATGGTTCGTGTGTGAAGCATGGTAGTGAATAATTTCCATTTGTTAGAATTATTTTTGTGAGTGATTCTAAAATAATTATGATCTAACATTGTGGACTATGTTGAGTATGTATCATGAGTTCGGGACAACCAAGGTGGACATTGGACGAGATTATCTAACCAAGCACGTGTGCTAAACATTTGATTTTGCATGGTTTGGCCCATTGTACATATGTTGGGTGTGAGGTGAAAACACGAAAAAAGACCATGCCTCCATAGCCCTTCACCTCCCAAACTTTGATACAACAACTACAAAAAGGGGGCACCACCAGCCACCACCGGCTGGAACACTTCTCACGGTTCACCACACCACCCACACCAGAAAGACAGCCAAAATAGGGGCACCAATAACCAACACGAAACACCACACAGAGATACCTCAAAACTCTGTACTCCACAAGATAATCAAAGACCGCACACTTATCCACAATAATACAAAAATTCCTCCATAATAAGCCGGCTTCACTCGGCTTCCTTCACTCCAAAAAAACTTCCTTCCAAAAGCTTCCTCTCTCGGCTTTAGCACCTCGTGCTTTCTCTCTCTAGCTTGCTCCAAAACTGCCCGCTCAAACAAGCTTTTTCCACACCAAAAAAGATTCTTCAACACACCAAGAGCTCCACCATAGCTCACAGCTCTTGTACCCTCTGGCATCACCTGCTCAGAGAACTGACGACGGCGAAGCCACCAGTAGCGTCCGTGTGGCAAGAGCAAGGCACTCCCCAGCCAGCAACACAGCGAACACTCTTGCTCGCTTCTCTCCCTGGCGGCTCCTTCTCTCCTTACTTCAGCTACCACTGGCGGCCTCAAAACCAGAGACCCTCGACGTCCCTGTCCACCTGTCTTCAGCAGCCACAGCTAGCCCAGACCCAAAACCAGCGCAACACCTTTTCCTGGGTGACTTCCCCAGCCATTCGCTAGTCGCCAGCCCTCTCTGTCATCGCCAGCCACACCGCCTTCACCACAGTGGCTCCCCAGTCTGTCTCTCCAGTTCGACGTAACCCACCTGACTTCAGCACCCGCCGATGCTCCTACAGTCCGAGCCCTTCAGTGCACCAGCTGCCCTCCTTTTGCTACCAGCTTCAAAGGCGGCCTCCCAGCAAGACCCAACCAGCCTCTGTCCTGTCGCCAGAGCAGCTGCGCAACACCAGAGATCTCTTCAGCTCCCTCTTCTCCGTTAGCTCTGCACGCTCACCAGAGAAGCATCCTCTCTAAGGCGGCAACTCCCCGAACACTTTTCTCTCTTCGCCAACCTTCTAGGCGTTGTGCTGGTGGCGAAGCTACTGGCATCAGAACAAGCGGCCATGTGGACTTTTTCAATGCTGGCCACGTTGATGTTTTTTTTTTAATTTTTTCTTTAAAGCCTGGAAGATGGCCACAATGCTAAGAGGGCCCCTTTGCATTACCTTGTGCTTCAGGTTTACGTGCGGCTTCTTTATTGGAATGTATTATATGTATGTGTGGTTATTGTCTATGTGGGACCCAACATTTGGTATGCTAAACAATAATGCAACCCACAAAGAAGGTTGTACAAGAAGCTAAGCTTATGTGAATACTTTCTCATGAGGCTTTGTTGGTAACTTGGAAAGCTTGTATGAGAAGCTAGCGGTGATGTGGTGACTCATCTTCAATGGCTTTGTTGGTAACTTGGAAAGCTTGTATGAGAAGCTAGCGGTGATGTGGTGACTCATCTTCAATGGCTTTATGATAATTTGGCTATGAATATTTGGTTTCACACGGAGGATTTCAAGTATTTCAATGTATTCCTAAGTATTGGGTGTGAGAATGAGTGGAGTGATTATTGAAAATACCATGTGTATGATTTACAAATACATTGGTATGGGTTATAGCGCTAAATGTATATAGAATGGGTGATGAGTCATAAAACACGAGTAGACCTTATGCCTACATGGAATGGTAATTCTAGTAAAACAAGATGCATAACACAGAGGCCAAAGCTTGTGGAGGTGTGTAAAGAGCATGTGGAGGAGTGAGAAAGTATACATAATAGAGAAGAATCCTTCTAGATGTCTCATGTGGACTAAGTAGACTTTGGACATATGTAATTAAGGGGATTTTATGGCTTCTTGGAAGACCTTGGTTGAAAAGGGTCCATGCAAGTGAATATTGGAGTGAAGGGTCCCATGTAAGAAAATCTTTATCTCACCTACTAGTGTTGTTGTTTCACAAAGAGAAGAAAATGATGAGTATGTATACTCTTCACACTACATAAGTGGAAGTGACTTGGACACAAAGATGGATAACGACACAGAGGTGGACGTGATTCCAAAGGTGGGGCCTCCAAATGATAGGCATTGTCTATCTAATGCAGAGATTGAGGAAGGAGTTCAACCCATTTAGCTAGGAGACATGATCACATGAAAGGGAAAATTTATTCTCTCTTTCATCGTTATGCTCATCTTACTGGAGTTGACTACAAACATATTAGACAAGTCACAATGGTGGACGCCAAGTGGATCTGGTGGATGGGGACCAGTACGGCAAAATGACCCTACTTCTTCATGAACCCTAACTTCTCACTTGTGGTAAAGCAAGAAATTGATAAGCTTCTTCAAGCTGGATTTGTTTTTCGTGTGGAAGAGTCTTATTGGGTTCTCCTGTTGTAATCTAAATAAAGAAGAATGGAAAGTTGAGGTTATGTGTGGATTTTTAAAACTTGAATGTTGTGAGTAAGAAGGATCATTAACCCATTCGTTTTAGTGTGATCAAGTTCAGTTAAATGGCTCGTTACCCTATTCCTTTTAAGTTGATGAAGGATCATTACCCTATTCCTTTTAAGTTGATGAAGTGGTGGGCAATGAGTGGTTCAGTTTTGGAGATGGGTATAGTGGGTATAATCAAATGCGCATTATAGAGAGTAGGATCAGGTAACACAACCTTCACTACACCGTGGAGTGCTTTTGCCTATCGTGTGATGCCTTTTGTCTTATACTTCTGCTACATTTTAAAGGTTCTTGAACAGGGATTTTGAGCCTTTTATTGGTCACTTTGTAAGGGCATTCCTTGATTATTTTTGTGTGTATGGGAAGAGGATTGATCACTTTGCACAAGTAAAAGAAGTGTTTGAAAGGCTTCACATAGCACATGCTTTGTTGTTTGAATCTAGCAAAAATGGAGGTTTGGATGCACTCAAGGTGTTTTACTTAGTCATGTTGTCTCAAATGAAGGGATTGCTAAAGCATCGAAGATCTTGGACTTGCCTTTTGCTACTATAAAGGTAAAGTTAAGATTTTTCTAGGGCATGTGGGGTATTATAGAAGGTTTATTCAAGGGCTTGCTCACATTTCTCAACGCTTGAGCAAGTTCTTGAAGAAGGATTCACCTTCTGATCGTGATGATAATACATACGATCCATTTAAGAAGCTGAAGGTGGCACTCACCCACTACACTTGTTCAGAGTTCACTTAATTGAGAGAGAGAGTTTTTGGTGTACACAAATGCTTCTTTGTAGACTGTTTGGGAGTACTTTGAGCCAAAAGGATGAACAAGGGCATGACCATCCTATTCATTTTACAAGTGGACAGCTCATACCGACAGTAGAAAGAAACTACTATGTCCACTGAAAGAGAAGCTTTTACTATTATCTTTGCGATAAAGGAGTTTCGCCACCACTACCTTTTAGGAAATAAGTTCATTGTTGTAATTGATCATAGAGCTTTAAGGTTTATTTTTAATAAGCGTAGGTGGATTATTATTTTGCAAGAATATGTGTTTGCGGTTCATACGCTAACTTGGTGTTACGGTAATTAATGTATTATTGGGTGATCCAATAAGTGAAAAGAATATCTTGGGTGACCCAAGTGTGATTGATTTGGTTGTGAGTGAATCCAACCAACTGTGATATGTGTGACACATGTAAGAAATGTTTGAGTTTGATTGTGAGTGAATCCAATAAGCTCTTTTGAATTAGTTCTTGATGAGGGTGACCCTAGTTGATTGTGAGTGAATACAGCCAGCTATGACACGTGTGGTATACTTTGTGAACACGTGTGAAAACATTGTGAGTGAATCCAATGTACAAGCTTGATTGTTGTTGTGAGTGACTCCGATCAACTCAAGACACATGTGATGCATGTAAAGGTTATGTGAGAGTGAATCCACTTAAACACGTAATGACATTGTGAGTGAATCCAATGTGGGAACGTGTTTGGTCTCTCATGTGTGTTGAACATTACAACCGAGGACGGTTGTTTTCTCAAACGGGAGGACTATGACGGGAGTGAGATTTCTTAGAGTATTTAATCATGGGAGTAAATCCAATTAATTATGCGCGATGCATGGTTCGTGTGTGAAGCATGGTAGTGAATAATTTCCATTTGTTAGAATTATTTTTGTAAGTGATTTCAAAATAATTGTGATCTAACATTGGTGACTATGTTGAGTATAGATCATGAGTTCGGGACAACCAAGGTGGACATTGGACGAGATTATCTAGCCAAGCACATGTGTGCTAAACATTTGATTTTGCATGGTTTGGCCCATTGTACATATGTTGGGCAAGGTTTATTTTGTATGAGATGCTCTAAAAGCATTGGACTCTACTTCAATTTTGTAAAAGCCCAATTTTGGAAATGCTATGCTATTTATGGCTCCAAGGGCTAAATTTATGAATATGATTTAGATACCGTGTGTGGGGGAGTGAAGCCACATACGTCGGGGGGGAGATTGCGCCCAATCTTGTGTTCTTTGATTTTCGTGCTCTTGATTTATGCTATGATGTTATGGTTTATTTCTTTTATTATTTAGTTTATAAAATAATCTAATCTCCATGTACCATGGTCCTATAACACTTGGGGATCTTGGTGGGATGTAGTGAAACTCCTAAGGATAGAGTTCCATTTTGGTCCAAGGGAGATGTAATACCAAAAATTTCCTTATATTAAGGCTTCTTTATTGCAATGTATAATATGTATGTGTGGTGATTGTCTATGTGGGACCCAACATTTGGTATGCCAACAATAATGCAACCACAAAGAAGGTTGTACAAGAAGCTAAGCTTATGTGAATACTTTCTCATGAGGCTTTGTTGATAACTTGGAAAGCTTGTATGAGAAGCTAGCGGTGATGTGGTGACTCATCTTCAATGGCTTTATGATGATTCGGCTATGAATATTTGGTTTCACACAGAGAAGAAGCTAAGCTTATGTGAATACTTTCTCATGAGGCTTTGTTGGTAACTTGGAAAGCTTGTATGAGAAGCTAGCAGTGATGTGGTGACTTATCTTCAACGGCTTTATGATGATTCGGCTATGAATATTTGGTTTCACACGGAGGATTTCAAGTATATACTAAGTATTGGGTGTGAGAATGAGTGGAGTGTTTATTGTAAATACATATGTGTATGATTTACAAATATATTGGTATGGGTTATAGCGCTAAATGTATATAGAATGGGTGATGAGTCATAAAACAGGAGTAGACCTTATGCCTACATGGAATGGTAATTCTAGTAAAACAAGATGCATAACACAGGCCAAAGCTTGTGGAGGTGTGTAACGAGCATGTGGAGGAGTGAGAAAGTATACATAATAGAGAAGAATCCTTCTAGAAGTCTTATGTGGACTAAGGAGACTTTGGACATATATAATTAAGGGGCTTTTATGGCTTCTTGGAAGAGCTTAGTTGAAAAGGGTCCATGCAAGTGAATATTGGAGTGAAGGGTCCATGCAAGAAAATCTTTCTCACCTACTAGTGTTGTTGTTTCATAAAGTGAAGAAAATGATGAGTATGTATACTCTTCACACTACATAAGTGGAAGTGACTTGGACACAAAGATGGATAAAGACACAGAGGTGGACGTGATTCCAAAGGTGGGGCCTCCAAATGATAGGCATTGTCTATCTAATGCAGAGATTGAGGAAGGAGTTCAACCCATTTAGCTAGGAGACATGATCACATGAAAGGGAAAATTTATTCTCTCTTTCATCGTTATGCTCATCTTACTGGAGTTGACTACAAACATATTAGACAAGTCACAATGGTGGACGCCAAGTGGATTTGGTGGATGGGGACCAGTACGGCAAAATGACCCTACTTCATGAACCCTGGTAAAGCAAGAAATTGATAAGCTTCTTCAAGCTAGATTTGTTTTTCGCGTGGAAGAGTCTTATTGGGTTCTCTTGTTGTAATCTAAATAAAGAAGAATGGAAGTTGAGGTTATGTGTGGATTTTTAAAGCTTGAATGTTGTAAGAAGGATCATTAACGCATTCCTTTTAGTGTGATCAAGTTCAGTTTTGGCTCATTACCCTATTCCTTTTAAGTTGATGAAGGATCATTACCCTATTCCTTTTAAGTTGATGAAGTGGCGGGCAATGAGTGGTTCAGTTTTGGAGATGGGTATAGTGGCAGGCAATGAGTCGTTCAGTTTTGGAGATGGGTATAGTGGGTATAATCGAATGCGCATTATAGAGAGTAGGATCAGGTAACATAACCTTCACTACACCGTGGGGTGCTTTTGCCTTTTGTGTGATGCCTTTTGTCTTATACTTCTGCTACATTTTAGAGGTTCTTGAACAGGGATTTTGAGCCTTTTATTGGTCACTTTGAGAGGGCATTTCTTGATTATTTTTGTGTGTATGGGAAGAGGATTGATCACTTTGCACAAGTAAAAGAAGTGTTTGAAAGGCTTCACATAGCACATGCTTTGTTGTTTGAATCTAGCGAAAATGGAGGTTTGGATGCACTCAAGGTGTTTTACTTAGTCATGTTGTCTCAAATGAAGGGATTGCTAAAGCATCGAAGATCTTGGACTTGCCTTTTGCTACTATAAAGGTAAAGTTAAGATTTTTCTAGGGCATGTGGGGTATTATAGAAGGTTTATTCAAGGGCTTGCTCACATTTCTCAACGCTTGAGCAAGTTCTTGAAGAAGGATTCACCTTCTGATCGTGATGATAATACATACGATCCATTTAAGAAGCTGAAGGTGGCACTCACCCACTACACTTGTTCAGAGTTCACTTAATTGAGAGAGAGAGTTTTTGGTGTACACAAATGCTTCTTTGTAGACTGTTTGGGAGTACTTTGAGCCAAAAGGATGAACAAGGGCATGACCATCCTATTCATTTTACAAGTGGACAGCTCATACCGACAGTAGAAAGAAACTACTATGTCCACTGAAAGAGAAGCTTTTACTATTATCTTTGCGATAAAGGAGTTTCGCCACCACTACCTTTTAGGAAATAAGTTCATTGTTGTAATTGATCATAGAGCTTTAAGGTTTATTTTTAATAGGTGGATTATTATTTTGCAAGAGTATGTGTTTGCAGTTCATACGCTAACTTGGTGTTACGGTAATTAATGTATTATTGGGTGATCCAATAAGTGAAAAGAATATCTTGGGTGACCCAAGATATTCTTGGGTGACCCAAGTGTGATTGATTTGGTTGTGAGTGAATCCAACCAACTGTGATATGTGTGACACATGTAAGAAATGTGTGAGTTTGATTGTGAGTGAACCCAATCAGCTCTTTCGAATTAGTTCTTGATGAGGGTGACCCTAGTTGATTGTGAGTGAATACAGCCAGCTATGACACGTGTGAAAACATTGTGAGTGAATCCAATGTACAAGCTGGATTGTTGTTGTGAGTGACTCCGATTAACTCAAGACACATGTGATGCATGTAAAGGTTATGTGAGAGTGAATCCACTTAAACACGTAATGACATTGTGAGTGAATCCAATGTGGGAACAATTAATGTGTTTGGTCTCTCATATGTGTTGGACATTACAACTGAGGACGGTTGTTTTCTCAAATGGGAGGACTATGACCGGAGTGAGATTTTTTAGAGTATTTAATCATGGGAGTGAATCCAATTAATTATGCGCGATGCATGGTTCGTGTGTGAAGCATGGTAGTGAATAATTTCCATTTGTTAGAATTATTTTTGTAAGTGATTTCAAAATAATTGTGATCTAACATTGGTGACTATGTTGAGTATAGATCATGAGTTCGGGACAACCAAGGTGGACATTGGACGAGATTATCTAGCCAAGCACATGTGTGCTAAACATTTGATTTTGCATGGTTTGGCCCATTGTACATATGTTGGGCAAGGTTTATTTTGTATGAGATGCTCTAAAAGCATTGGACTCTACTTCAATTTTGTAAAAGCCCAATTTTGGAAATGCTATGCTATTTATGGCTCCAAGGGCTAAATTTATGAATATGATTTAGATACCGTGTGTGGGGGAGTGGAGCCACATACGTCGGGGGGGAGATTGCGCCCAATCTTGTGTTCTTTGATTTTCATGCTCTTGATTTATGCTATGATATTATGGTTTATTTCTTTTATTATTTAATTTGTAAAATAATCTAATCTCCATGTACCATGGTCTTGTAACACTTGGGGATCTTGGTGGGATGTAGTGAAACTCTAAGGATAGAGTTCCATTTTGGTCCAAGGGAGATGTAATACCAAAAATTTCCTTTTATTAAGGCTTCTTTATTGCAATGTATAATATGTATGTGTGGTGATTGTCTATGTGGGACCCAATATTTGGTATGCCAACAATAATGCAACCACAAAGAAGGTTGTACAAGAAGCTAAGCTTATGTGAATACTTTCTCATGAGGCTTTGTTGATAACTTGGAAAGCTTGTATGAGAAGCTAGCGGTGATGTGGTGACTCATCTTCAACGGCTTTATGATGATTCGGCTATGAATATTTGGTTTCACACGGAGAAGAAGCTAAGCTTATGTGAATACTTTCTCATGAGGCTTTGTTGGTAACTTGGAAAGCTTGTATGAGAAGCTAGCGGGTGATGTGATGACTTATCTTCAACGGCTTTATGATGATTCGGCTATGAATATTTGGTTTCACACGGAGGATTTCAAGTATATACTAAGTATTGGGTGTGAGAATGAGTGGAGTGTTTATTGTAAATACCATGTGTATGATTTACAAATACATTGGTATGGGTTATAGCGCTAAATGTATATAGAATGGGTGATGAGTCAAAAAACAGGAGTAGCCCTTATGCCTACATGGAATGGTAATTCTAGTAAAACAAGATGCTAACACAGGCCAAAGCTTGTGGAGGTGTGTAACGAGCATGTGGAGGAGTGAGAAAGTATCCATAACAGAGAAGAATCCTTCTAGAAGTCTTATGTGGACTAAGGAGACTTTCGACATATGTAATTAAGGGGTTTCTTTGGCTTCTTGGAAGACCTTAGTTGAAAAGGGTCCATGCAAGTGAATATTGGAGTGAAGGGTCCATGCAAGAAAATCTTTCTCACCTACTAGTGTTGTTGTTTCACAAAGTGAAAAAAATGATGAGTATGTATACTCTTCACACTACATAAGTGGAAGTGACTTGGACACAAAGATGGATAAAGACACAGAGGTGGACGTGATTCCAAAGGTGGGGCCTCCAAATGATAGGCATTGTCTATCTAATGCAGAGATTGAGGAAGGAGTTCAACCCATTTAGCTAGGAGACATGATCACATGAAAGGGAAAATTTATTCTCTCTTTCATCATTATGCTCATCTTACTGGAGTTGACTACAAACATATTAGACAAGTCACAATGGTGGACGCCAAGTGGATTTGGTGGATGGGGACTAGTACGGCAAAATGACCCTACTTCTTCATGAACCCTAACTTCTCACTTGTTGGTAAAGCAAGAAATTGATAGGCTTCTTCAAGCTAGATTTGTTTTTCGCGTGGAAGAGTCTCATTGGGTTCTCCTGTTTTTGTAATCTAAATAAAGAAGAATGGAAAGTTGAGGTTATGTGTGGATTTTTAAAGCTTGAATGTTGTAAGAAGGATCATTAACCCATTCCTTTTAGTGTGATCAAGTTCAGTTTTGGCTCATTACCCTATTCCTTTTATGTTGATGAAGGATCATTACCCTATTCCTTTTAAGTTGATGAAGTGGCGGGCAATGAGTGGTTCAGTTTTGGAGATGGGTATAGTGGGTATAATCGAATGTGCATTATAGAGAGTAGGATCAGGTAACACAACCTTCACTACACCGTGGGGTGCTTTTGCCTATTGTGTGATGCCTTTTGGCTTATACTTCTGCTACATTTTAAAGGTTCATGAACAGGGATTTTGAGCCTTTTATTGGTCACTTTGTAAGGGCATTGCTTGATTATTTTTGTGTGTATGGGAAGAGGATTGATCACTTCGCACAAGTAAAAGAAGTGTTTGAAAGGCTTGACATAGCACATGCTTCATTGTTTGAATCCAGCAAAAATGGAGGTTTGGATGCACTCATGGTGTTTTACTTAGTCATGTTGTCTCAAATGAAGGGATTGCTAAAGTATCCAAGATCTTGGACTTGCCTTTTTCTTGGGTGACCCAAGTGTGATTGAATCGGTTGTGAGTGAATCTAACCAACTGTGATATGTGTGACACATGTAAGAAATGTGTGAGTTTGATTGTGAGTGAATCCAATCAGCTCTTTTGAATTAATTCTTGACGAGGGTGACCCTAGTTGATTGTAATTGAATATAACCAGCTGCTATGACACGTATGGTATACTTTGTGAATACGTGTGACACGTGTGAAAACATTATGAGTGAGTCCAATGTACAAGCTTGATTGTAAGTGACTCCGATCAACTATGTAACGCATGTAAAATTTATGTGAGAGTGAATCCACTTAAACACGTAATGACATTGTGAGTGAATCCAATGTGGGAACAATTAATGTGTTAGGTCTCGCTTGTGTGTTGATAGTTACAACCGAGGACGGTTGTAACTTGTTACAACCGTCCTCGGTTGATAGTTACAACCGAGGACGGTTGTTTTCTCAAATGGGAGGACTATGATGGGAGTGAGATTTTTCAGAGTATTTAATCATGGGAGTGAATCCAATTAATTATGCGCGCGATGCATGGTTCGTGTGTGAAGCATGGTAGTGAATAATTTCCATTTGTTAGAATTATTTTTGTGAGTGATTCTAAAATAATTATGATCTAACATTGTGGACTATGTTGAGTATGTATCATGAGTTCGGGACAACCAAGGTGGACATTGGACGAGATTATCTAGCCAAGCACGTGTGCTAAACATTTGATTTTGCATGGTTTGGCCCATTGTACATATGTTGGGCAAGGTTTATTTTTTATGAGATGCTTTAAAAGCATTGGACCATGCTTCAATTTTGTAAAAGCCCAATTTTGGAAAAGCTATGCTATTTATGGCTCCAAGGGCTAAATTTATGAATATGATTTAGATACCGTGTGGGGGAGTGGAGACACATACGTCGCGGGGGGGGGGGGGGGGGGAGATTGCGCCCAATCTTGTGTTCTTTGATTTTCCTGCTCTTGATTTATGCTATGATGTTATGGTTTATTTCATTTATTATTTAGTTTGTGGAATAATCTAATATCCATGTACCATGGTCATATAACACTTGGGGATCTTGATGGGATGTAGTGAAACTCTAAGGACAGAGTTCCATTTTGGTCCAAGGGAGATGTAATACCAAAAATTTCCTTTTATTAAGGCTTCTTTATTGGAATGTATTATATGTATGTGTGGTTATTGTCTATGTGGGACCCAACATTTGGTATGCTAAACAATAATGCAACCCACAAAGAAGGTTGTACAAGAAGCTAAGCTTATGTGAATACTTTCTCATGAGGCTTTGTTCGTAACTTGGAAAGCTTGTATGAGAAGCTAGCGGTGACGTGGTGACTCATCTTCAATGGCTTTTTGATAATTTGGCTATGAATATTTGGTTTCACACGGAGGATTTCAAGTATTTCAATGTAATCCTAAGTATTGGGTGTGAGAATGAGTGGAGTGTTTGTAAATACCATGTGTATGATTTACAAATTCATTGGTATGGGTTATAGCGCTAAATGTATATAGAATGGGTGATGAGTCATAAAACAGGAGTAGACCTTATGCCTACATGGAATGGTAATTCTAGTAAAACAAGATGCATAACACAGAGGCCAAAGCTTGTGGAGGTGTGTAAAGAGCATGTGGAGGAGTGAGAAAGTATATAGTAATAGAGAAGAATCCTTCTAGATGTCTCATGTGGACTAAGGAGACTTTGGACATATGTAATTAAGGGGATTTTATGGCTTCTTGGAAGACCTTAGTTGAAAAGGGTCCATGCAAGTGAATATTGGAGTGAAGGGTCCCATGTAAGAAAATCTTTATCTCACCTACTAGAGTTGTTGTTTCACAAAGTGAAGAAAATGATGAGTATGTATACTCTTCACACTACATAAGTGGAAGTGACTTGGACACAAAGATGGATAACGACACAGAGGTGGACGTGATTCCAAAGGTGGGGCCTCCAAATGATAGGCATTGTCTATCTAATGCAGAGATTGAGGAAGGAGTTCAACCCATTTAGCTAGGAGACATGATCACATGAAAGGGAAAATTTATTCTCTCTTTCATCGTTATGCTCATCTTACTGGAGTTGACTACAAACATATTAGACAAGTCAAATGGTAGACGCCTGGATTTAGTGGATGGGGACCAGTACGGCAAAATGTCCCTACTTCATGAACCCTAACTTCTCACTTGTTGGTAAAGCAAGAAATTGATAAGCTTCTTCAAGCTGGATTTGTTTTTCGTGTGGAAGAGTCTTATTGGGTTCTCCTATTGTAATCTAAATAAAGAAGAATGGAAAGTTGAGGTTATGTATGGATTTTTAAAACTTGAATGTTGTGAGTAAGAAGGATCATTAACCCATTCCTTTTAGTGTGATCAAGTTCAATTTTGGCTCGTTACCCTATTCCTTTTAAGTTGAAAAAGGATCATTACCCTATTCCTTTTAAGTTGATGAAGTGGTGGGCAATGAGTGGTTCAGTTTTGGAGATGGGTATAGTGGGTATAATCAAATGCGCATTATAGAGAGTAGGATCAGGTAACACAACCTTTACTACACCGTGGGGTGTTTTTGCCTATTGTGTGATGCCTTTTGTCTTATACTTCTGCTACATTTTAAAGGTTCTTGAACTATGATTTTGAGCCTTTTATTGGTCACTTTGTAAGGGCATTCCTTGATTATTTTTGTGTGTATGGGAAGAGGATTGATCACTTTGCACAAGTAAAAGAAGTGTTTGAAAGGCTTGACATAGCACATGCTTCATTGTTTGAATCCAGCAAAAATGGAGGTTTGGATGCACTCAAGGTGTTTTACTTAGTCATGTTGTCTCAAATTAAGAGATTGCTAAAGTATGCAAGATCTTGGACTTGCCTTTTCCTACTTTAAAGACAAAGTTAAGGTTTTTTCTAGGGCATGTGGGGTATTATAGAAGGTTTATTCAAGGGCTTGCTCACATTTCTTGAGCAAGTTCTTGAAGAAGGATTCACCTTCTGATCGTGATGATAATACATACGATCCATTTGAGAAGCTGAAGGTGGCACTCACCCACTGCACTTGTTTAGAGTTCACTTAATTGAGAGAGAGAGTTTTTGGTGTACACAAATGCTTCTTTGCAGGCTGTTTGGGAGTACTTTGAGCCAATCCTATTCATTTTACAAGTTGACAGCTCATATCGATAGTAGAAAGAAACTACTATGTCCACTAAAAGAGAAGTTTTTGCTATTATCTTTGCGATAAAGGAGTTTCGCCACCACTACCTTTTAGGAAATAAGTTCATTGTTTTAATTGATCATAGAGCTTTAAGGTTTATTTTTAATAAGCCTAGGTGGCTTATTCTTTTGCAAGAATATGAGTTTGAGGTTCATACGCTAACTTGGTGTTATGGTAATTAATTTATTATTGGGTGATCCAATAAGTGAAAAGAATATCTTGGGTGACCCAAGTGTGATTGATTTGGTTGTGAGTGAATCCAACCAACTGCACATGATATATGTGACACATGTAAGAAATGTGTGAGTTTGATTGTGAGTGAATCCAATCAGCTCTTTCGAATTAATTCTTGATGAGGGTGACCCTAGTTGATTGTGAGTGAATACAGCCAGCTATGACACGTGTGGTATACTTTGTGAACACGTGTGAAAACATTGTGAAAGAATCCAATGTACAAGCTTGATTGTGAGTGACTCCAATCGACTCAAGACACATGTGATGCATGAGTGAATCTACTTAAACACGTAATGACATTGTGAGTGAATCCCATGTGGGAACAATTAATGTGTTTGGTTTCTCATGTGTGTTGAACATTACAACTGAGGACGATTGTTTTCTCAAATGGGAGGACTATGACGGGAGTGAGATTTTTTAGAGTATTTAATCATGGGAGTGAATCCAATTAATTATGCGCGATGCATGGTTCGTGTGTGAAGCATGGTAGTGAAATAATTTCCATTTATACAATTATTTTTGTAAGTGATTCCAAAATAATTGTGATCTAACATTGGTGACTATGTTGAGTATAGATTGTTGGAATTAGGGTTACAAGAAAGCACACAAAGCTTGGAGAAGAAGAAGCAAGAATGCACACAACACACAGTGTATTAGATTGTGTCAATGTACAAAAGATAAGTTAGCCCTAGAATGATGGGCGTATATACAAGCCGAGGGAAAAAACCTCCTAAAGAGGAAAAAAGTGCCCCGGCGGTCCTAAGTGTGTTCACACACATCACTGCCTATATATATATGGCAACAAATCCCCCCTGGGAGTGATGGTGTGAACGAGAGCTGGCACTCATGTATAGGGGAGTGCCATGCCCGAAGTAGATCAGTCCACAAAGGGGAGCAAGCCCAAAGCTTTGCGGAAAGCTTCGAACTTCTCACGAGGAAGCGCCTTTGTGAAAAGATCGGCGAGGTTGTCCTGTGTTGGCACATAGGCCAAGCTGATCTCTCCTACTGAGAGTCTCTCCCTGACATAGTGATAATGCACCTCAATGTGCTTTGCGCGAGCATGAAAAACTGGGTTTCTTGCAACTGCCAATGCACTCTGACTGTTAGTGAAGATAGAGGTGGCAGACTCCTGTCCAACACCCAAGTCAGCCATAAGCCGTCTGAGCCACACACACTCAACCGTAGCTGTGAAAGCTGCCCTGTACTCAGCTTCACAACTAGAAGTGGCCACAGTAGGTTGCTTCTTGCTCAACCAAGATATGCATGAGCTACCGAGCATGAAACAAAAACCACTTGTGGACACTCTTGTGTCATAGCAACCAGCCCAATTTGAGTCCGAAAAAGCATGTAAATTTGGCGGCAACGATCCCCCCTTGGGATAAAACAACCCAAGATGTATGGTGCCACTCAAGTAGCGAAAGATGCGTTTAACTGCCTTCCAATGCTGAGACCCTGGGCTATGCATAAACCTGCTCACCTGTGAGACTGCAAACTGAATGTCCGGCCTCGTAATGCATACATAAATGAGGCAACCAACAACTGTTTGATAGAGTGTGACATCAAAGTGATCTCCAGCATCATGAAGACTCAACTTCAAACCTGTCTCCATTGGAGTAGCAATAGGCTTGCAGTCTTCAAGGCCAAATCTCTGCAACAATGTCTCAATATACTTTGTCTGACACAAAGCAATACCTCCATCACACTGCTTAAATTGTATCCCTAACTAATGATGCAAATGCCCCAAATCTGACATCTCAAAAGAGGCATTCAAATCAGCCTTAAAATCAGCAATATGACTTTCATTTGGTCCTGTGAGTAGCATGTCATCGACATAGAGAGCAATGATTAGATGTACACCATACACACATTTAACATACAAAGTGCTTTCTATTGGACTATTCTGAAAACCATGTGCAGTCAAATATGCATGTATCTTTTCATACCAAGCTCGTGGAGCTTGCTTTAAACCATATAAAGCCCTTTTCAACCTGCACACTTTGTTTTCCTGCCCTCTTTGAACAAAACCACGAGGCTGCGATACATACACCTCCTCATGCAAATCTCCATTCAAGAACGCAGTCTTTATGTCCAACTGATGTACATTCCAACCATTATGAGCTGCTAATGCACAAATGCTACGAATGGTAGTCATACGACAAGTGGGAGCAAAGGTCTCATCAAAATCAATGCCCTTTTCTTGAGCATAACCCTTTGCAACAAGTCTAGCCTTATAGCGATCAACACTGACATCTGGCTTTCGTTTCAACTTAAAAACCCACTTACATCCAATGGCCTTTTTACCAATAGGCAAATCACATAAAGACCATGTACCATTCTTCATTATAGCATCATATTCACTTTGCATTGCAGCCAACCAATTTTCTGATTTTTGTGCCTCATCAAATGAAAGAGGTTCTTCCTCTTCACACATACTAGACACAGCCAAAGCATAACAATCTAATGCATAAGAGGCATGCTGAAAACCTGAACGAGTACGACTAGATATAAGTGCATCAATTTTACTATCACGCAAGGTTTGCACCAGCCATTTAGGCATACCTCTAGCCTGCTCATTTTCAGCCCTATCCTCAGAAATTACATCCTGTAAATCTGCATCAGAAATGGGCTGATCTATGATGTCGTTTGATATCTGCATAGGCTGAATATTTGCCTCATTAGGACTTACATTTGAATTCCCACCTGTAAACAGAGGCAACAATGTATCAAATACATCCCGTGAGCTCACACCTGTCTCTTTGGTACATGATAACAAAGGCTGCACAACATCTTCCACAAAAACAACATCTCGACTAATCAAGATACGCTTTGACTGCGGGGATGATACAATCTGTAACCCTTGCTCTCAGCACTGTAACCAACAAAAATGCATTTGACAGCCTTATCATCCAATTTTCTGCGTTGTTGCACAGGCACTAAAGCATAGGCCAAGCAACCAAAGACACGTAAGTGACCAATAGAAGGCTTCCTGCCATGCCAAGCTTCGTATGGAGTAATAGACTGCAAGGCCTGTTGAGTACATATGCAGCACACATGACAGCCTCAAGCCAAAACGCATGTGGCAAAGCTTGGCTCTTGACCATACATCGTGCCATCTCCATAAGTGACCTGTTTTTCCTCTCAGCAACACCGTTTTGCTGAGGGGTATATGGCACTGTACATTGGTGTTTTATCCCACGACTAGCCAGAAATGCATCAAACTCTTTAGACAAGTACTCCCCCCCTCGATCAAAACGAAGGGTGCCCACAGTACAATTGGATACATTTTCAGCCATAAGAAAAAACTGTTTGAAGCACAAAAACACTTCAGACTTTGCCTTCAGTGGATATACCCATGCATGCCTCGAGTAATCATCACTGAAAGTCACGAAGTACAAGTGTTTACCAAATGACGGAGTTTGCATAGGCCCACATACATCACTATGTACAAGCTGCAATTTGCGAGTGGCCCGCACAGAACCATCCTTTGGAAATGCAGAACGTTGCATTTTGCCCAAAATACAGCCTTCACTTTTTGCATCTGAAACTGCCTTTTCATCAGAAATTGCATTTGCTGAATCTTCCACACACTTGTCATAAGAATTGAGCCTATACTGCCCACGAAACAAGGTGCCAGATACAATAATCATATCACCAGAAGTCAAATCATGAACAGTACATCTGTCATCCACAAATTTGACTACAAGTCCAAGTCTAGCAAGCGCAGAGATAGACAATAGATTCTTCTTTATCCCTGGCACATACAAAGCATCTGAAAGTGTGAAAGCACTGCCATTTGCAGCAGTAAGCATAATTTTACCAATGCCCTTCACTGGGTAAGAAGCATTATTGGCACATGTGACAGTATTCCCATTAGGGACAGCCTCAAGAGAAGTGAACATATCACGATGCAAGGTAATGTGCTTTGTAGCACCACTGTCAAAATACCATACATGAGAGTCAACAGAAACTGCCAAACATGCATCATGTACAAATGGGTCATACTGGCAATACACGCTAAACGCCCATTCTGTATCCTGCACAACATTTGCAAAATCTGCATTTGTAGAAGCATCCGCTATTGTGGCTGCATTTGACTCTTTCTTCTTTGCCTCTTTAGCCTTTAGCTTAGGGCAATTCTTAATGACATGATCATTTGCCTTACAATAGTTACACCTGGTCTTTTTCTTGCCTTTATCAAGAGCCTTCTCAGACTTATTGTTGTTACCTGTGGAAGGAGAAGAAGTTGCAGACCTACTAATAGGAGAAGAAATAGTGGAAGGGGCTGCCTTACCACTTCTTCTCTGCTGCTGGGCAGCAATAAATGCTTGATCAACTGCACGCTGCCTGGCCCTGTTTTGCCTGGACTGCGCTTCTTGCAAGAGCTTGTTGACTAAAGTATCATACTTGACAGCATCAGGTCTGTCCTCATTAAGAAGTCTCCACGTGGAAGCAAAAGTCTGATATGGCTCAGGTAAAGCATCAAGAACAGTCTGCACAAGAGAATGATCAGGAATAATCTCACCTGCAGAAATCAACTGTTCTTTGAGATCTTTAATCTCAGCAAGAAAAACATTCATGTCATCATCTTCTTGCATAATCTTCAATTCTAGCTCTTTACGCAGGTAGGCGATTTTTGCCTCGTTACGACCTGCATACAAACCAGCTAGAATATCCCAAGCCTGTTTTGCTGTTTGAGCTGAACGAATATGTGGGGTGATGTTACGTTTGACAGAAAGTGCAATTAAGGCATGAGCTTGCACATCTTTACCATCCCAACGAGCTTGTTCAGCAGTGGGTAAAACAGCAGCAACAGTAGAGCTGCTAGAACCTACAACATCCTCAATAGATCCTACATCCACAGAACCTGGACGTACATCCATACCCTGCACAATGTTCCACACTCCTTTTGCAACCAAAACATGCTGTATCATGTATGCCCAAAGTGGGTAGTTGCTGTCTCCATCCAATTTTTCATCAGCAGATAACATGCGAAATACATCATTGTTGTTATCAGCCATGGCCACTGACTGAAACTGATGCAAAAGCTACCTGTATAATGAAGCAAAGACTGAACAGAAAACAACTCGTGCTATGTAGCACGGTCCACAATAGAGTACGTATGCCTGTTTTGTAGAAAACTGCACTGTCAAAATTTCTGCAGAAAATGACGAAAACACCTGTGCAGAACTTGAAATGCAAAAACGGAGCCCGAAACGACCTCAGATGCGATTTCTGAGAACGCACAGCCCTACGAGATAATTTGTAGAGTATAGGGACCTGGAAGCGCTTGTGAAAGCTCACCTCAATAGGAGAACATGAGTCGGAGGGTACTGGCGGTGTAGCCCTGGAAGCCGATGCATGCTCTGATACCAATTGTTGGAATTAGGATTACAGGAAAGCACACAAAGCTTGGAGAAGAAGAAGCAAGAATGCACACAACACACAGTGTATTAGATTGTGTCAATGTACAAAAGATAAGTTAGCCCTAGAATGATGGGCGTATATACAAGCCGGGGGAAAACACCTCCTAAAGAGGAAAAAAGTGCCCCGGCAGTCCTAAGTGTGTTTACACACATCACTGCCTATATATATATGGCAACATAGATCATGAGTTCGGGACAACCAAGGTGGACATTGGACGAGATTATCTAGCCAAGCACATGTGTGCTAAACATTTGATTTTGCATGGTTTGGCCCATTGTACATATGTTGGGCAAGGTTTATTTTGTATGAGATGCTCTACAAGCATTGGACTCTACGTCAATTTTGTAAAAGCCCAATTTTGGAAAAGCTATGCTATTTATGGCTCCAAGGGCTAAATTTATGAATATGATTTAGATACCGTGTGTGGGGGAGTGGAGCCACATATGTCGGGGGGGAGATTGCGCCCAATCTTGTGTTCTTTGATTTTCGTGCTCTTGATTTATGCTATGATGTTATGGTTTATTTCTTTTATTATTTAATTTGTGGATTAATCTAATCTCCATGTACCATGGTCCTGTAACACATGGGGATCTTGATGGGATGTAGTGAAACTCTAAGGACAGAGTTCCATTTTGGTCCAAGGGAGATGAAATACCAAAAATTTCCTTTTATTAAGGCTTCTTTATTGCAATGTATAATATGTATATGTGGTGATTGTCTATGTGGGACCCAACATTTGGTATGCCAACAATAATGCAACCACAAAGAAGGTTGTACAAGAAGCTAAGCTTATGTGAATACTTTCTCATGAGGCTTTGTTGGTAACTTGGAAAGCTTGTATGAGAAGCTAGCGGTGATGTGGTGACTCATCTTCAACGGCTTTATGATGATTCGGCTATGAATATTTGGTTTCACACGGAGAAGAAGCTAATAAGCTTATGTGAATACTTTCTCATGAGGCTTTGTTGGTAACTTGAAAAGCTTGTATGAGAAGCTAGCGGTGATGTGGTGACTTATCTTCAACGGCTTTATGATGATTCGGCTATGAATATTTGGTTTCACACGGAGGATTTCAAGTATATACTAAGTATTGGGTGTGAGAATGAGTGGAGTGTTTATTGTAAATACCATATGTATGATTTACAAATACATTGGTATGGGTTATAGCGCTAAATGTATATAGAATGGGTGATGAGTCAAAAAACAGGAGTAGACCTTATGCCTACATGGAATGGTAATTCTAGTAAAACAAGATGCATAACACAGGTCAAAGCTTGTGGAGGTGTGTAACGAGCATGTGGAGGAGTGAGAAAGTATACATAATAGAGAAGAATCCTTCTAGAAGTCTTATGTGGACTAAGGAGACTTTGGACATATGTAATTAAGGGGCTTTTATGGCTTCTTGGAAGAGCTTAGTTGAAAAGGGTCCATGCAAGTGAATATTGGAGTGAAGGGTCCATGCAAAAAAATCTTTATCTCACCTACTAGTGTTGTTGTTTCACAAAGTGAAGAAAATGATGAGTATGTATACTCTTCACACTACATAAGTGGAAGTGACTTGGACACAAAGATGGATAAAGACACAGAGGTGGACGTGATTCCAAAGGTGGGGCCGCCAAATGATAGGCATTGTCTATCTAATGCAGAGATTGAGGAAGGAGTTCAACCCATTTAGCTAGGAGACATGATCACATGAAAGGGAAAATTTATTCTCTCTTACATCGCTCGTTATGCTCATCTTACTGGAGTTGACTACAAACATATTAGACAAGTGAGAATGGTGGATGCCAAGTGGATTTGGTGGATGGGGACCAGTACGGCAAAATGACCCTACTTCATGAACCCTAACTTCTCACTTGTGGTAAAGCAAGAAATTGATAAGCTTCTTCAAGCTGGATTTGTTTTTCACGTGGAAGAGTCTTATTGGGTTCTCCTGTTGTAATCTAAATAAAGAAGAATGGAAAGTTGAGGTTATCTGTAGATTTTTAAAACTTGAATGTTGTGAGTAAGAAGGATCATTAACCCATTCCTTTTAGTGTGATCAAGTTCAGTTTTGGCTCATTACCCTATTCCTTTTAAGTTGATGAAGGATCAGATGCACGAGTTGCTTTTCTCATGAGAAAATGCAAGAGAAGGGGTCCATAAATGAACACTAAACAAAATGGTTATAATATCACCTTTAACTCTTTGCATAAAACTTATATGGGCTTCAATACTTCCCTCCGGCTTTCTTTAAGAGGTAATGTAGTCCCTTTTACCTACCAAGAACTTGCTAGCTTATTGTTGAGGAGGAGTAGTCCATAAAGAATGCATTTATTTAGTTTTAGCATTAATTAGGCTCTTTTCACCAAGGATAAAGGTAAGAAGTTTCAGCAAAAGAGCAATTAAAACCAATCTTCTAATGTTAAGGATGACTCTAATAAGCCAAAGAAGGTTACTTACTGATATTTTGCAAAAAGCCTAGCCATATAGTTGAATAGTGTTATAATTTAAAGCCTCTGAAGAAAACAAGAAAAAGGAATCTAACAAAGGTTCTACCAGTTCTACCCCAAATAACTAGAGTGCAATAAAGAGAACTCTACGAATGTTGTCCTTGAAGACTTCTCACTTACGGTTGTTTCCCGATTTAATCCTAACCAAGATTCATGTCTCAGCTTCAAACAGTTGGTATCTTGACAGTGGTGCTTCTAAGCACATTAATTCTCAAAGAAGTCTAGTCAATCATATGAAAACTATGCAAGATGGTGACACTGTTATGTGTATCAACAATGCTTCTTACCTTGTCAAAGGTATTAGTAAGATTTGTCTTACTACTTCTAGTGGTGAGAGGATCTTTGTCTTCAAAATGTACTTTTTGTTCCACAGATATAAAGAAGAGTATGCTTTTAGTGCCCACTCTAGAAAGGGGGTCTTAATGTTGAATTTGCATATGATAAATGTGTTATCTATGATAGAGGACGAGACATGCAAATTATGCTTACTAGAACTATCAGTCCTCATGGTTTGTACAAATTGGACATGTATGACAAGTGTGATGATCCTTTTTTGGCAAGCACTTTAAATGCAATAAAAGATGCCAATGCGAGGTTGGACATACATCGAGGACATACATCGATTGCTGGATTAATGCTTTTGTAAAGACATGGGATGTTAGTGGACATGCCTCAACTTGATACCCCACCCATATATATTTGTGAAGGATGTATCCTTAGCAAACTCTCCTGTCAACCTTTCCCAAAGAATGCAACAAATAGAGTTGACCACAAATTGTAGCTCATACACAATGATGTGTGTGGTCCAATACGGACTCCATCTCAGGAAGAAATATTTACTTTATGACCTTCATTGATGATTATAGCAAATCGGACTAGTCTTACCCCATGAAAGAAAAATCAAAGGTAATTTCTTATTTTCAATACTTTCTTACTCTGGTTGAGACTGACTGGCTTTTGGCACAAAAAGGCATTAAGTATCAATGCACATCTCCTTATACACCATAGAAAAATGGTGTTGCTGAGAGAAGAAATATGACTTTCTTGAAGATGGTTAGATGCATGGTTAAAGGTCAGTAACTTGTACACAAGTTTTTGATGGAAGCAGTTCTTTATGGATGCACATCTCCTTATACAAAAAGGCATTACTTTGGTTGAGAATGAAACTGGCTTTTGGCACAAAAAGGCATTAAGTATCAATGCACATCTCCTTATACACCATAGAAACACCATAGAAAAATGGTGTTGCTGAGAGAAGAAATATGACTTTCTTGAAGATGGTTAGATGCATGGTTAAAGGCCAGTAGCTTGTACACAAGTTTTGGATGAAAGCAGTTCTTTATGCTACTTATGTGCTAAACACATGCCCCACTAAAGATTTGAAAACCACCACTCCTTTATGAAGCTTGGTTTAATAGAAAACCTAAGGTTGAGCACATGCACAATTTTGGTTGTTTGGCATATGCCCATGTGCTACCACAATGAGAGACTAAGCTTGATGATAAGGTAGTGAAATGATTTTTTATTGGCTATAGTTTAGAAACCAAAGGCTATCATCTCTACAATCCTCTTACCACAAGAAAGTGATTATCTCAGTAGATATGTATGTTTTTCAGAAAAAATGATCAAAATCCACAAAAAATGCATCAATAAATAGCCAAATTTATAATTTCTTTAAATAATTGACATCACCAAAAGAATAACCAAGTATAAAATAGCATGTTTTTCAAAATAAAAAACCTTGCTTTTTACTCCAAAAAATTGTTACAATGTCAAAAAGGGAACATCTTGAGAGCTCATGTCCCATAAGATAAATCTTTCACTTTTTCCATCAAGATCTTTACAGCTTTCTGGAGTAGATGACCAATTTTTTAAAGTGAACCCATAAACAAGGATTTCTACATCTTTCGGATTGAGCTTATCTATCCAACATTGACTACCACGTGATTTTATTTCCTTCCTGCTCCCGTTAAGCATCTATGGATCATATCTCTGTTAATGTATCATCCCTTGTTATTCTGTACCAATGAACTATTGCATATACATGATTGTTCTACTCATGAACCTAAGTATATTTTTCTAGCCAAAACGGATAGCCATTCTTGTCCTTTGTGGAAAGCATAGCAACCATGTTCCCCCCCATAGTGAGCTCATTTCCATTTCCTCCCCACATTTCCTTTTCTTCTTATTGACGTTAAGTTGACTTTCTTATACCAACATGTGTACATAACCACTTGCATCATTTGCAAGATTCTCTCCACTACCAAAAACCTGACATTTGCCCTAATAAATGGAACTATCATCTGAAATGAATCATTTTTTAGATATTTAATGAGTGTTTCCTAGTCTGCAAAAAAAAAATTTAAAAATTAAAAATTAAAAAAAACTTGCCACCACCCTAAAAAGCTTGTTGGAAAATACATATGTAAAACATCTACTGTCTCTTTGATCTCTACCAAGCATTAAAGATGATCAATTGCACGATTCTCTTTTTTTAGCTTTAAGTGCCTAGTTTGTTGAAGATAGAAGCATGTATCTTCCCTATGAAACTGGATGCTTAGAGACAAAGAGAAAAAACTTCACAAGACTCTGAATTAGTATACTTTTTGCACCATAACCTAGTTTCACTGTCTACCTCCTCAATCTTGAATTGATGTTGAAAGCTATGACTATTAAGTTACACAAATGAAGAGAATCTTGAGTCTCCCCTAGTTACAAAATGTCTAAAATGATAAGTCTCTTCAATAATTTCTACCTCTAGTTGAGGAACATATGCTTCCTTGAAAACATAGCAAATTTGTGGAAGATCAAATGCACTTTTCTTTGCCAATTTCCATGAAAACTTATTAAACATCTGATCAATTTAATCATGTGTGTGACCCACTAACAAAAAAATAAGTTTTATCTTCTTGAAGACTTTCCTTTACACCAATATATTCAAGTAAGCTAGTAACACTTGATTTTTGTTCTCTCTAGTAGTGTTATCTAACTACACATAAAGAACACTTGGTAGAGCTCCTTGCCACTCAGAGATAATCTTATGAATAATAGTGACTACTAAATTTTGGTCATTGCGAATGTTAGGAAAATTGATGTTGAGGACACTCTAGATGAAATTATGCCATTGAAAATCAATACACCAACAAAATACACCTACAAAATATTCTCTTTATTTAGATTTTTCAGAGAATGCATGAAGTGAGACAACATGGTTTTCTTTTGATCCATTCCATTGATGACCACCCCCAAGTACTTCTCTTTTTGATCCAAGTATTTCTTCCTGTGCTTTCCTAGTTTTTGATGCTCTTTGCTTTGTTGTTCTCCATGAAATTTCAAAGCCTGTTGAATGGATACTACAAAAGAAACAATGACCATTAGATTCAAGATGTTAAAGGTGGAGAAAAATTTCTTTGTTGTTCTCCATGAATTTTCAAAGCCTGTTGTTGAATGGATACTGCAAAAGAAACAATGACCATTAGATTCAAGATGTTAAAGGTGAGAAAAATTGATAGCTCATGGAGAAAAGATTCCAAACTTCTTTGGAATTTTGACGTGAGAAAAGTGTTACTCCAAATCCTCAAAAATGAACAAAGAGAAAGTGGAGACATATTATTATCTTTTATTGTGTCTGCATATGAAGCATAAACCTCGCTTTTTGTGAAATTATCTTGTAATTGGTTGAATTTTGAATTTGGAATGACCTCACAAAGATGTCAAGCCATTATCATACAACGAAGAGGTGGGGGTTTAACATGTGCTAAAAAGATAGCGTGCATCCTATTTCTCAAGCCTTGTTTGTGAGAGTATTTTCTTTATCCATTGGTTTCTCAATCTGAAGGCTTTTAAAAAACATGTATAGCACAGTGAACCTTCAAAAATTGTGTATTTGGTTTTCAAACTATGACTTCTAATAGACAATCTTAAAAACAAATTTTGATGCACTCTTTGTGAGAAAGAAGAGATGAGAGAAGAGACAATGTACTCAAGAACTCATCAATGAACCACTAGCCAACTTCAATAGAAATGAACTACAATGCCTCATATATATAGGAAAGTTCCTCCACCCTTTCCTCCACCCAAAAATGTGTGTAAATAGGAAAAAGTGGAAATGAATGCTATAAATCCCAAAAATGACTAGAGGCTAAAGAGTGTGCCACTAGCGTGACACCATCTGGAGATGACACCTATCCAACACCTCCTCTTCAGGTCCAGATGGGAGGACCAACACCAACGCGAATACTATGCTCTAAGTATGTCTTCTTCCATCTTCAACCCACCATAGTTCTCAACTCCTATGTTTATATACTCATATTCTCTTCAAACCCACTTTTATTAACAACTACTACCAAGTTGATTGGGCAGGACTTCATGTGGTCATATAAGCCTTCAATTTGTATTATTTAAATTTTTTTGCCACTTTAATTTGTCACTCAAAACCATTATAATTCTTTCTTTGCAAATATCAGAGGACATAGTAGTGTATACACACTAGCAATATAAAAATTAATACATCTTCATTCAATATTTTCTAAGGTCAATAAGTAGTTGTTGAGACTTGAGCTCTATTAGGTCAAATGTTATATTCCGTATATGTCTTATTATGCTTTTAACTAAGTAGCTCAGACTTTGATTATACTATTAGGTCAAATGCTATATTTTGTATATGTCTTATTATCCTTTTAACTGGGTAGTTGAGACCTTGATTGTATTAAGTCAAATGTTCTATTTTGTATATGTCTTATTATGATTTTAACTAACCTAGCCAACTAGGTAGAAGTAGTAAACTAGTCTCATTAGGAAATCTATTAACTCACATCCTAGTAATCATCTAGTAAACCTACTTGGACTAGTAACCTTGAGATTCTTGTAGACTATGCCATCCTTCAACCGCATGTATGTACATGGATATCTCTCTCTTATCACCAAAAATGTCCTAGTGTATTACAAGCTAGAAATACCGGACCTTGATGATTCCCTTTTTACTCATTGTTATTCTAAGGGCAGCTCTTCAATCCCATACCATCAATTTGGGAAAATTAGGGCTATAAAAATTTTCTATTTTTAGACTCCGTATCATGATTAGTGCTATAGGTCATGTTAAAATAGATTGATTGTGCTTTTCTTTAGTGTGATTAGATTTTATTTTTGATTAAGAATTTCCATTATAAGGTTAATTCAAGTTCTCTGTTATACTTTGTGATCCCTACCCCCTCTGCACAACAAATTCAGGGGTGCTAGCAGCGGAAGTAGCGCTTCTTGCGCAGGGTAGAGCCTCTCACTCGTCGGGGCCTCGCCCACCACCACGGATATCGTCACAAAAGACTAATCCCTTAGTTCTTCTAAAACTGAACTCGGAAAAACTCCCCTCGCCCACAACAGACATAGGCGATTCCTCCATGATAATTTTATTCTAACATAGTGAGGGTCATCACTAACCAAACTAATCCCACTTAACCCGTAAGTCTCATGGTCAGATCAAGGAAAAGACTTGCACTTGGATCATAGAGTCCAACACTTTTTTCCTCATCAAGAGGCACATCCGTTGATTCTTTTCCATAGAACAAGGGTTATCTGGGATTTACTTCAACTATCGTAACTTAACAGAATTGAGTTTCATTTTAGAGATCCATCAGTCCAGCCAAACCCCATCCAATCCCATGGGTTAGCCCGCCCAACCACTGTAGTGATAGGATCCATTTAGAAATTTGGTTATGTTTTGCCTCGGGTACCAGGGAAAAGAGTTCCCAGGCCCCCTAGCTGCACTTTACGCAAACTTCAAGATAGTCACCACCTGTTCACTTAGGGGCCTTTTCAATAGTTCCTAGCTCATAGTACCCAAAATATAATCAAGTATTACATTCATTTCTTCTCCAGCGTACCTATGGCATCAGTGGCAACCAGAACGCTCACCACTTGCTCACTCAGGGGCCTTTTCGATAGTTTCTAGCTCATAGTACCTGGAAATATAATCACATAAGAAAGATCCAGATGGACTCTCCATTGAAGATCAGCAAGATCAACCAACAGATCCATATAAAAGAGCCATGGACTCATCCATTCAGGACCAGCAAGGCCAATCAACCAAATCCATGCCCGAGTTCAGAAAACAACTCTAACACCTTGTTCCATTTTCTTTCTCAATGCACGCGTGGGTATCTTCGGCGACCCAGAGCCCGAGCACCGTATGTCAGCACCCTCTAGGCTCCTTCGCAGGTCACCTAGCGCTTCACTCATAGGCCGCTTTCTTGGTCCCTCATCCACCGTACCGGAAGCTCACCATTTAAATCGAACCGAGGTTGGTCAAGACCTCGGGTGACCTTGCTATGCGAGACGTCCTCCATTGACTCTCCGTCTCACAGCTGTGCAACTTTATCACTTAGGTCTCCACGACCTCATTCACACAAGATGGTCAAAATGCTTCCCCAACATTCTTGATATAAAACAATCATTTAAAAACAGGTCATAAATACAGTTTCTAACGAACTCTCATCTTTTCACATTGTTCCACATCATTTCTCGTTAATCCACATTCTTCTACATCAATTCACATTGCTTATTCCACATCCTGTCATATGTATTCCCATCATCTTCATCCATTCCCATCCAATCACATCATATTACATCTCATCACATCTATCCACATCTATCCTCATCACATCACATCACAACATATCCACATCACATCTCATCCATCCATTCATATCACATCACATCCATCTACATTCATTCAAATCCACATCACATCCACATATCATCACATCACGTTCACATCTATTCACATCACTTCACATCCATTCACATCTACTCAAAGTTCACATCACATCACATCTCATCTATCCATATCATATCTCATCCATTCATATCTAACAAGATCCATATCACATCATATCCATTTACATCTCATTACATCACATTCACATTTCACCACATCTCACCACATCCCCTCACATCCATTCACATCCATCACACCCATTCACATCCCTAATTCATTCACATCTCGTCACATCCATCCTCATCTTATCACATCTCGTTCACATCCATCCACATCACATCCACATCTATCCATATCACACCATATCCATTCATAGCTCATCACATTCATCCACATCCATTCATTCATTCACATGCACATCTATCACATCACATCTCATTCTCATCCATTTAGATCGCATCACATCCTTTCACATACCATCACATCTCATTCACATTCACATTCACATTCACATCCATTTACATCACATCACATCTCATCACATTCACATCCATGTCACATCACATACATCCCATCCACATCTATCCATATCACATCACATTCATTCCATCCATATCTCATCACATTCATTCCATCCACATCACATTACATTCATTCCATCCACATCACATTCATTTACATATTGTATTTTTATTCCTTAAATATCATTAACGAGAACTAATTCTAAACTTCCGTTTACTCATTGGATCCTCGATCCTCCTAGCAGGGATTCTAAATTTCCTTTTTTGAATAAGAATTATCCAAGTTTTCTCGATGGATATTTTCATATTCTTTCTCGAATTTCTCAAGTGAAATATATTCAATATTCTTCTTTTGAGTAAAAGATTCATGGGATTTACAAAAATCAATTCTACCCATATTTTCCAATAAAATTAATAATGCTCAAAATTTCACTTTTGATAAATACTCATAATTTGAATTATGCCAAAAATTCCTCTTTTACCATTTAATTACTTGGATCTAATATCATGGGAATTTCTCTTTTTGCATAAAAATAAATTTACCAAAAATTACTCTTTTCTCATAATCAATTAATTATGCATAATTATAAAAAAATTATTTCTCATGAATATATTGAAAATCATTCTTTTTGCATAGGATGTCCAATCCTAGAATATAGTAGGAAGTCCTCTTTTAGCATTATGCATAAAAATAAGATATGTATTATTTTCTGAAAATTTTGCCATAGCTTCACTACTATTACTGATAATTCTGAAATTTTTTCTAAAGAATAAAAGCTTGTAATGAAAATATGGTAGTAGTTCCTCTTTTATTCTTAAATTCAAACTATGAATTTCAATCATAATTTTAACCATAAAATTAAAGAGAACTATGATTCTCCCACTAGATTAAGCTAGTTTCAACATTCCTCTTTTGCCAAATTGTAAGGATAATCCATTTCTCATTTAGAATGAATTAGAGTAGTTTTCAACTACTTATAAACAATCTAAAAGAATTTACCATTATTTTAATAGCACAAAATCATGAAAATATCATTTTCTTAATCTCTAGCTTATCAAGCCTAGAGTTTTAGCTTTGAATTAAGAGACTATCATTGAGAAGCATCCTTTTCCAAGGGATTTAGCCATAAGATGGCTATTCTTTTAGAAAAAGAGATTTACTTAAAGAAAGCATTATAAATAAGCATAAAGATTAACTTTCTCTTAATTAATCATTAAAACTTTAAGGGAAAGCTTGATTTGAATTAAAAAAATCATTTAGAAAGCTTCTCAAGCTTGAGAGGGGTTGAGAAGAATAAAGTTATTGAGAAAATTGGAAAAAACCATAAAATTTAATTTTACCTCTAAGTTTAACTTGATTCTCTAATTTCGGTGAAGCCCCCGACCAATTAATTGGTCCACCAAGAGGAGAAGAGCAACTCCAAGAGTTGGTATAGAGAGAGAGAGAGAGCTCCAAGCTCCCAAGAGAGGAGAAAATTTAAGGGATAATAGAAAATATGATTATTTTAATATAATACTAGCATGGTATAGCTCCAATATTTTATTACAAATGATTGAGGGTCTATTTATAGGTGAGGGAGGCCACTAACTAAGTCCAAGTGGGTTCTAGAATTTTCCAGGTTTAGTTTGACTCAATTTGGACAAGATTTGGACCAGTTTGGCTCCCTTTTTTATTTGGTTTGATCCAGGAGAGAGGAGAGCGAAGAGATAAAAATATCATAATTTTTTTGAATTAAAAACCCTTCCACACATATGAAAGAGACGCCTACCTCAAGAGTCCCCCTTTCCTTACCAAGGTGTCAAAAATGCATCATTATTCTAAAATATCTCATTTTTTAGTAATATCTCAAAATTTTTAACTAATAAACCTTGTACTCAATCAACTCTTCATTTTATGTGAGAATTTACTCATTTTGGGTATTTTCTTTTATTCTTTTGGGTTTATCTCATCCCAACACATGGATTAATCCAATTGGCCCATTGGAACCTTAATTGGACCATAATCCAAAAATTTCTGAAAATGTAGACCCTTAGGCTAAGGTCCCTTATACCATTTTCAATAATTCCTAATGCACATTGGAAAGTTCATTTTGAACTTTTTTTTTCAGGGGAATCCATTTTAGACACTAGGAGGATTTTCATATCCAAAGATATTTCAATTTTGGATTATCTCTCTCTAGGCCAAAACAGGGTAAAACAAGATCTTTCTTCTATTTTAGAGGGGAATAATTACAAGAATAGAAGGGGAGGTCTTACACCTTTACACCTCAAAAGATGGAGGGAGGAATCTTACACTTTGCACCGTTTATAGAGAACAAAGGAGAGAGTAATCTCCTTGGTTTTAACTTATTAATAAGGGGATTAACTTGCTTGTGCTTAGATTGCTGTAAATAGTGTATAATCTTGGTATCCCAGTATTGTATGTGCTCCATTCCTTAGATTTTGATTTTAAATTGCACTATTCAAGAGTTTCTCATGAATTTCATGGTTGGTCATTACCTTAATGTGGCTAATAACAATTGGACTGAGTTTGAAAGGTGTTTATTATTCAAGCCATACAAAAGGACACATACTTGCGATTAATGTAAAAATGCAAATAGCATTCTCTCTAATCTTATTGGGAGTGAATGTATTTTTTGGCCCTGAGAGATGGGCTTTTTGCATTGCATCCACCAATACCATTTATGTGTGTGTAGTAGTGGTTTTGTTTCTATTCACATTTGATGCCTTGATGCATTTAGTGGCCTAGTTGTGCTTTTAGGAGCTTTTTAACACATTTCTTTTTAGTGTTCAATCAATGGAATCAATAGAAAATAAGCTACTATTGTATGTAGCAAAACACGTACAAGTTCTCATCATGCATCTTAGCTTTGGGATTTTTCACCTTATGTGGTTTTGGAGTTTTGGGTGTAGATTTAACTTTTCGAGGAGCTAGTTTTGCTTAAGGATTGTAAGATCTTATTGTGGGGATCTCAGGAGTGATTGGGAGGTTGTGGGGGCTTAAACTAAAGAAAAGTGCACACAAGTTTTGAAGAGAGGCCATCTTAGTCAATATCATCTCTAGCATTCATTAGTTCCACATCACAATCATTGGTAGGCAATAGCTAAGTTGGCTTGACTACGATAGATTTTGTGACTTTTGTTCCTTTTTTCCTCTTATCCTTACTTTAGCTTCTTAAAGACTCTTTGATTGATCTTACTATCGGATGTTAAGTAAGACTGGATGTTCTTCATTGGTAGAGTAAATAGCTAAGAACATAGACCGTCAACTTCAAAGGTTATTTATTTCAATTAATTTAAGTTTCTACTTGAATTAAGATAGTATGCTCTTAGCATTAAAAAGGTCTGCAAACATAACTTTCAATCTATACAACTTGTCATTTCCATGTGTATGTCATATCAACCAGTCAATGTGTCTATATACACTTCAATCTTTCCATAAACGATTGCCAAAGTTGGTTTCAATTGACCATGTATCAATCAATATGTCTACATCACAAAACAACATTCTATGTTATTTCTCAAACATCTACTTTCAAAACCCTACCTAACCTCTACGAAGTTTTCATCGAAGCTTTTCAAACCTATGTGTAATCATGTATATCCTCTTTGACACCCACACAAACAAACTGACTAATCTTAGAAATTAGAAAAAAACTTTTCTTTTCAATCATTTGATAACATTATGATAAGGATCTATAGGTAGCCTAAGGGAAGGAGAACCATTTTAGTCATTTGGATGCATTCTAGTGATCCTTGGTAGCCAACTACAATTTGTAACCACATAGGTGTAGTGAATCAACTACACTTGAAATCTTGGAAGTAGAGTTGAGCGTGGCCCACACCGTGGCCCACACCATTTCAAAACACTTAGAGAGAAATTCCCAGCTAGAGCCCATCCGGGTACAAAAGACCACTCAACTCCAATTACACCATCAAAGAAGCACAAGAAAAGAAAGGGGGAGCTTGATTCCTACCTAGGTGATGATGATGTCTTGTTACAAGTAGAGTTGAGTGGCCCACACAATATTAGAACACTCAAAGATAAAGTCCATCCGGGTAGAGTCCTCCAATGAGTGGATGGAGTAATTAAATTGGGTACAAGAAAAGAAGGGGGAGTTTTCTTCCTTCCTAGTTGATGATGAGTTCATGGAATATTTATCAATGGGAACACAATTGAACCATTTGGTGTCCTTCAAGATTCAAAGAATAAGACTTTAAATGGGCTAAGCTTCCACCACACATTCGTGTGGTGATGGATTTCTAGGAGAGTGTCATACGCCATAATTCTTGAAAGGCCTTACATCAGAGAAGTAAGATTGGTTCACGATTGGGAAACCAAACACATTTATATATGTAAAAAGTTGAAAACCAAAATAAAACAAAAAAACAACAAAAAACTAAAACAATCGCATGATGGTAAGTTGGTTTAAACCCAGATAATCTATGCATAGTTTAAGGGTTCCATCCTTTTTCTTCTAAAAGATTACAAGAACTCTCCACGGTGAAATAGTGAGCTAAATAAATCCTTAGTTCACTAATTATCTTAATTATTTCTTAAGTTTAATGGCTTTTAGAACAACCGTTTTGTAGGCTTTTAGAACAACCGTTTTGTAGGCTTGCTTAATTATAGGTTGAAGACTCTAGGAACCAATTCTATTTCATGATCTACTTCATGAACTGGAGGCGCCTCATTTGTTCACTTAAGCTCTACCCAGAGAAAAGTTCAAAGCTCTAACTAAAGCTTTTGCTTGATCTACAATTATTATGTACATGTTCACATCATCACTACAGGGGGTATTTGTAAGTTTATAGTAGTGACATGTGTACTACGAGTAATAATTCTCCACATGGGGCACTTTTTACCTTTGTATATCAAAGGGTTTTTTCCCTCCTATGTGAACACACCCTTATGGTGCGTAAGTGACCTTTAAAGGTCACATCTTGTACTTTGTACCTTATCTCATTATTGTGTGTGCATTGTACAAGCTCACTCTCACCTAGGTGATGATGAGTTGATGAAATAATTGAAGGGGGTACATCACAAAAGCACCATCGCCACATGGGAGAAGGACATGAGCTTCATGGTTGCACATTAGTCTTTGATGTTTTCAAATGGTTGTGGATGTCTAGGCTATAACGTAAAATATTATCTTAATTGATAGACACCTTACCACCAAGAGGAGTTGAGATCGCATATTGGCTTTGTAGCCCATTCCATTAGCCATTTTCACCAATTAAATTAGTGCATTCTAGAGTATGCACTTCTTGAGAACTTCTTAAATTTGTAAAATTTCCCATCATGCTATATATCATTGTAAAGATCTCGAAGAGTAAATTCCCAATCTACAATCTTCGATAAATTTTGATTTGATTTGCCTGTTTTTTAAGAAAAAGTTGACATGACATTTCTTAGAGGTTCCCTTTTTGAGTCCAAATTTTGCCTAATGTAGAAGTGGAGCGAGAGGAATCAACAAAGCTTATGCACAAATTCTCCACCCTCTTCATGGTGAGGTATAGAAAGGTAAAGAGAATAGATAGAGTTGACAATAATAAATCACCAAAATAGGTAGTTACCCATCTCACCGATACCCTTAATAATCAATCACCAATAGGTAGTCACCCATCTTATGCACAAGCTCTTCGCTTTCTTCATGGTGAGGTACATAAAGGTAAAGAATAGATAGAATTGACAATAAGTCACCCATCATATCATCAATACCCTTAATGAAGAAAAAGTAGAAGCTGAGGCCAAAGATGGACTCATTCAAAAAGCACAGATGGAGCTCAAGGAGGTAACCAAACAAGCATGAATATCCAACAAAAGCTATGTTGATCTACTTCAAGCCAAAGAAACACGAGAAGTGGCCACATCACAACACTTTTTACTGAGAAAGATGAAAAAGATGCAAGGATTACAAAGTTGGAGCACTAGTTGACACAAAAGTAAGAGCTGCAAAAGACCGTTGAATTAGATTAGAAGATGAAGCAGCTAGTGGAGTGTGCTTCAAGCTAGCCACTATGCCGGTAATTCCTAGGGCCCCTCCACAAACCTTCACCTTGTTCTTTTCATCACTAACTCTCTCTCTACTATAGTATGATATAGAAATTTGTGAAGATCTAAAAAGGAGGGATGTAGGACTCATTCAGTAGAATAATTCAGATAGGGATGCAAACCCTACTATAGTTATGGCTATCTTTCATAAATGATATTTATCTTAGTGACTATATAACCATGTATACTTATGACTTGCATCCAATGATACTTAACTTCAAATCCTAGTGTTGAGTGCTCATGAACTCTATCATATTAGATGATAGAACTATATATGCCATCTCACGTCCCCTCTACACCTACCAATTTTAAAACAATCACTAATATTTTTGCTTGGTTTCAAGCACAAGGCTAGCTTGAGGCCTATGATACTCATAATACCTCTTATTCCCTGAGAGCACTTTGTATAGGAGAGAGAGTGAGGTTTTTTTAAAATAAATAAATAGATTGATAAAATAAAAGCAAATCAAACTTAAAGAGAAAGAAAAAATAAAAATAAAAAAGAGAAAAAAAATAAAAATCGATCCATATGCTCCTAAGACCTGCTCTCAGAGAAAGATAGCGCTCGACTGGTGACCCGTTCTCACTAGGGGCATCGAGAGTCTCTAGCTGCACTGGGCTTAAGGGAAGGTACTGCACCACCTTGAAGGGTCCTTACCAACAAGTATAAACAAGCTTGAAGGGTCCTTACCAACAAGTATAAACAAGCTTACATGCCTTCTTTAAGTATTTGGAGTTATGTACACCAACCATCTTGAAGGGTCCTTACCAACAAGCATAAATAAACTTACATGCCTTCTTTAAGTATTTGGAGTTATGTACATCAATTGCATCACCTTGAAGGGTCCCTACCTCGGGGGTTGTACTTTTAGGAAGACCTACATACAACGTGCATTCCAAAGGGTATTAAAAAAACCCTTTTCTATGAATTTTGACTTAATAAAATAACCCCTTTTTCATTATAAACTTAAGGGTTTTTTTTTCAAAATGCTATTTAAAACCCCCTTATATAAGTAGATTTCTATAGTTTTTTCTCAAAATCTTGGTAAAAAAACCCATCTTAATAATCACACGTAGTAGACTTACATATTTTTAAGTGAACCCCTCGAGCTCCCTACCAACAAGTGTAAACAAGGTTACATGCCTTCTTTAAATATTTGAAGTTATGTACACCAATGCCAAATCCCCCATCATAAATTGGGGTCAGTGGAGGTGCCTATCATGCCAAGCCTTCCTTCTACATTCCTTCATCTCCATAGAGAGGTGAGCCACTTGTTGGGTCCCTCCAATACCAATTGTACTTGCCTATAGTTGCAAAGGTGGTCCCAAAACTTTGTTCCTTGTTGGGCACCTTGACCCAGAGCTTGTATTAAATTCAAAGGACATCATTATTTCCATTCCAAAATCCAAGCGAAATGGGTATGTTGAGTCATGGACTTATATCTATGGTGTAACTAGCCCACAATACTCTAAGTAATGCCCGGTTCCATTGCTTGGAGTGTACAACATATGAGGTTATATGTAAAGATTAATGGTTGTGGCTTGAGGGTGGGTTGGGACTTGAACTCTAGCATTTACAATCCAAGAATACTAAGGGTCACCATAGCTTCTCTTGACCTTCTAAGCCGCGATGTGCCATGGTAAATGTCTAACTCTAGGACCTTCACCTTCCAAAATGAGTGGTACCTCATGAGAGTTAACATATCTCCTCAGAGCCTCATCTTTACCCATCTTGTAGAGCTGTTGTAATCAACTGATATGGATGGCTCTTCAAGGGGGGCCTCCTCTTAGCTTTGGCATCTAGAGTGCGGGGAAACCTAGCCATGCTAAGTAACATCACAATACCTTTATGCCATCTTGGGGTGGCATGAACTACAAATAATATACTATCTAAAAGTTTATCACATACACCTTTGCCTGAAGTTGGAGACCCTTGACATATGGTCAGCTATCATATGATTCTTATCAGGCTAAAACTTAATCTCAAAATCAAACTCTTGGAACAATAACAACCATCTCCAATTTCTTCCAGCCATGTGAGCCTTGTTGATAGGGTACTTTAGGGCCTAGTGATCACAATGATAAATGATAACCCAATAGGTACTACCAAATCCCAAGCTGTTCTCTTCTCCTTTTAGAGAAATGGTTGTGAGAGTAGTGTGCAAGGAATTTTAAATTAATGCCATTAACACAGCATAACCATTTGGAGTAGTGTGTAACAAATTTTGAGGGAACATACACACTTCCTGTTCACTCTTGATGAAGTTGAAAATTAAAGAAAATAGACATAGACTCAATTCCTTTTTTAGAATTTCTCAACCGGTTATTTTGGATTTTCATTTAGCATTTCAAGGTGAGGCACCTATTTCCAAAACACTCCCAATAAAAATTCATTTTGAAACTCAATCTAAATACAAAAGCCATCTTTTATAGTCTAAGAGAAAAAAAACAGAGTTTAATATTCCTTAACTCTTTCTCCTTTATGCTTGAGCCCATATGCAGGGTGCCAAGCTAGGGTTGTCCATTGATGTATGTGAGGAGAGAGTGTGAGAAGAGAGAGAGAGAGAGAGAGAGAGAGAGAGAGAGAGAGAGAGAGAGAGAGAGAGAGAGAGAGAGAGAGAGAGAGAGAGAGAGAGAGAAACCGCTCGCCTCTTTGTAAAAAACGCTTGCTAGAATTGGCAAACATTTTCCCCGGTATTCCATAACCTAGTAAAAGCTAAAGGTTTGTAGTGCATGAACAGTGTGGATGCCTACACATACTTTCCTCACATCATTTTAAATCAATGTTTGTCGAATGGATGTGAAGCTGCTCTTAGTTTATGATTATGCAACTCGTGATATGGAAAGATCAATAAACCTTGTGAGATGCAAGTTACATGTCAAATTTCTCAAGCTCTTTTGAAGTAGTTTGCAAGAATGAAATAACAACATGCAAGTTATTATTGTTCACATTGGATTCTCAATTTTACACCAACAAGGAGTCCTTTTGAAGTAGTTTGCAAGAACAAAATATATTCGAAGTTTCTAGGTAAATGCAATTCCTTCACATAGGATGCTTAATTTTGCACCAACAAGCACTATCGTATAGTTGTTTCTTTAGCAAGGGGAACTAGGAGCCACCTAGCTAGCAGAAACGTAAAAAGAGTGTATAGAGAAGAAGATTTATGATCATGCAATTCATGAAAGGAAAAGAGTAATAAAACATAAAAGAATGTCAAATTTCTAGAGTTCTTTTGAAATGGTTTGGAAGAACAATATACATTTAAAGTTTCTAGTTAACTCGCAAGTTATATGCTTTAGACAGGATTCTCAATTTTGCACCAACAAGCACTCATGGCAATCTTATAGTTGTTCTTTATTGGAGGTTTGGCTTCACATCATGATCATGCAACTCATGAAGTGGAAAGATTAATAAATCTTATGAGATGCAAGTTACATGTCAACTTGCTAGAGTTCATTTAAGTTGTTTGAAAGAATGAAATACATTTGAAGTTTCTAGGTAGCCTAACAAATGTATTTGAAGTAGTTTGAAAGAACGAAATACATTTGAAGTTTCTAAGGTAACCTAATCCTTCACATAGGATTCTCAATTTTGCACTAACAAACACTTTGTGACTAACAAGCACTTTGCACTACCAAGCACTTTGTGACTAACAAGCACTTTGCACTACCAAGCACTTTGTGACCAACCTATAATTGTTCTTTGGTGAGGGGAAATGGGAGCCACCTAGATAGTAGAAACACAAAGAGAGCCTCTAGAGAGAGAAGAGTTACGATCATGCAATTCATGAAAAAGAAAGAGAAGTAAAAAGTATGAGATGAAAGTTACATGTCAATCTAGGTCACTTGACAACATGCAAGTTATAGCCCTCACATAGGATTCTCATTTTTGCACCAACAAGCACTTGAAGCTATCATGTTCTTAGCTAGTAGAAAGAGAAAGATAATCGATAAAGAGAGAAGATTTGGCTTGACATCATGATCACACAATTCATGAAGTGAAACGATCACAATAGAGCTTATCAAATGCAAGTAGTATATCAATTTTTTTTTGAGGTCAAGTAGTTTGCAAGAAAGTTGCAAAAAAGAAATTCATTTGAAGTTTCTAGGCAACCTAACAACATGCAACTTAGTACTTATTCTCAATTTTGCACCAACAAGCACTTGTGCCTATCCTATAGTTTTTTTTTAGTGTCGTAGATGAGGAGGAGGGGGGGGGGGGCATAAAGCCACCTAGCTAGTAGAAACACAAAGAAAGTAGAGAGAGATAAGGTTTAAGATGATGCATGAAAAGGAAAGAGTAAGTTACATGCCAAATGGTTTGCAAAAACCGAATACATATGAACTTTGAAGTTTCTAGGTACATGCAAGTTTTACCTCTACAAGATTCTCAATTTTGCACTAAGAAGCACTCGTGGCTATCCTCCTTGTTCTTTAGTTTTTTGGGGGTGGGGGGGGGGGACTGGGAGCCACCAAGCTAGTAGAAACACAAAGAGAGCTTGTAGAGAGAGAAGATAGCTAGTAGAAACAAAGAGAGAGTTTATAGAGAGATGATGGTATCATCATGATTGCACCAATGTGGAGCACGTGGCAAAGGGAGGAGGTGCTGAAATTCAGCAAAATGACTAGGAAAAGGGGGGAAAAAGAGAGAGAAAATAAAGAGAAAGGTTGGTATCCACAAGCTTGGATTTGAAGCAAGGGGGTGGGTCCAGCATCAAGGCTAGCCATGAAAAGCTTAAAGCAGGTGAGGGCGCCCACACTTGGAAGGCCGCCCAATTCTGGTTGGGCGCGCTGGACGTGATTTTGCCGCCCCGTTCAAAGACAAACCCGCAGGGTGGGGTCACATGCCAGCCTGTGGCTCTCCGCCACCCTCTTTCCTCACCACGCGTGCTCCGCCACACAACGCGATTTCACCGCCTCCAGCACACCATCGTGGCCCTCCATAGGACCCACCGCTTGTTCGCCTTCTTGTTTCCTGCTATCGTCTCTCCTTGAATCAGTCTTTTGCTATCTACAGCCTCCTTTTCTGAAAGACCTCTTCCACCACTGCTTTTCTGCTTTTCTACTCCCTTGAGCATGCAATTCGTAGCAGGATTCCCCACCCAAGAGCTCTACTAGCCACAAAAACCACCCAATCCGCCTTCTTTGCCTCAGCTTCGTTTTAATTTTATCCCTCACGAAATGGGTTGTGCTTCTTCAAAGGTTTTGGGGAGTGAGTTTGCTGCTGAGAAGGCTAGCATGGCCTTATCTAAGGGTATATCCATGCCAACCCATCATCAACACTCTGCTGATGACTTCCATATCGTGGCCCTCACATCAAGCACCTATGGGATTCTGAAGGTCGATCCCCCCAAGGCCCCAGAAGAGGAGACCAAGGATGCTTTGGGTCCTCAGTCTGTGCAAGAAGTCCTCAGCAAACTCAACAATTTGGAGAGTAAAGCAGAAGCAGGCCCTCAATCCTGGCATGAAGTCAGTAGCATGCTAGAGAATTTAAAGCCTGGTTTAGAGGATAACGCCAAATCAACTAATATCAAAAACAAA